>NC_090923.1:347122636-347425666 GCF_040938575.1 Ambystoma mexicanum | reverse complement strand
TGAAAAGACCCAAAGACTGGCACAAGCAAAAATAATCCCTCAATATTCTATACACAAAGTTCAGAAAGAATCTAGCAATTGGCAGAGCTTCCTGGCAAGGCCAATGTATAGGTCCTTAAAAAAAAGAAAAAAATTAAAACTACTTTTCTTTTTGTACCTATTATTTTGAAGACCCTATCCCCTAAATGTCAGCATCATGGGTTGCTGTCGGTATAACCACCTTATTGTAAATCTATAAAATCGGGGTAAACTTCCTTTTACCAACTGATCTTATGTTCCACTGAATGTCACGAGTCTGGTAGCTCTTAATTCTGTGAGTTTCTATTTTGGTACTAAAACTGACACTGAGGTAGTCAAAACAACCTGCTGCTTCTTTTCTCTCCTGTGCATATCAGAAAGTGTGTTTCACTAGCATTGATATCAAAGCCTTTTATCTTTTGTGATTTCACAAAATCTTACTCAGTATTCCCAAACCCACCAAGATTTGGGGATTAAGCATAGCGTTGTCTGCATAAAAAAGAATTGGAATCTTTGCATCATTTATAAGATTTGTGCATCGTTATTCAATGTGGAAATCTGTCCAGCATATTTATTGATGTAGAGACCGAGCAGCACTGGCACAAGTATGCAACTTTGTTGCACTCACTTATTAAACCCAACTTGTATGGTTAGCTCAGCACTTTGGACCCAACTAATATAGGCCTGGTTTCCTAAGCATAGTTACAACTTTTGCAAATCTGATGGTATGTTATAATCAGACAGCCATTTCCAAAGTGCACTTTTTTTGGAATGCTATTGACAACCGATTTGGGATTAACAAAGAAAATAAATAGCCAACCCTTTTGAATTATGGTATAATTCTGTAGTAATGAAAAGAACCTACTTGATTGATCAATTGTACTTTGCTCCCTTCTTATTCCACCTGCTAAGTGCCAAGTAGGGCATATTCTCTACTTTGCAGCTATCCAGGTGGTTTGATAATGTTTTTCAACATATTACATTCACAATCTATAAGGAAAATTGGACAGTAGTTTGCTGGGTTATCTTTACCTCCCTTTTTGGGCTGTGGAATAATCTCTGTGGACTTTGTCATTTAGAGACGGCATTAAACGGGATGGTGAGGAAAAATGTCCCAAACGTCTGGTACACTCTCAAATCAATTTGAGCCTAGGAAGACCCCTACTACCCGTGCATTTTGCATAGATATAACTATTTTCACCTTTGTCACAATAAAAGTAATCCAGGGTGGATTGTGAGAGGCATTAACCTATCTCAACATCCTCCACCAATTCTGCAAACTGCACTCATGTTACATCATAAATGTCACTAAGATAACCATACCAACAGTCTTCTGTGATATACATCTCTTAACTATTGTGATGTTTGTTACAATTCGTTGATATCATGTTAGAAATCACTAGTGTTTTTATTATCATTAACTGATATTAATTTCTCCCATCTGCCTACTAGGTAATGAAACTTTTCTTTTGAGTTAAGAGTTTTAGGATTCTTCGTACTCTAATTGTACCAATTCTGCAGTTCCCGTGCACTTTTTAGTGCGTCTAATAATTTGTTTTGCTGCTCTACATTGGTGGTAAAATCAAGCCTTATTTCAAATTTGCTGACGTGTCTGGAAATGACCTCCACTATTTCTGTAGACAGGTCAACATCCTGTTGACAAGTGTTATCAGTTGTGTCAAATACTTGTTCATGAGAGGGAAAAATACTGCTACATATTCTTGGAAGAACAGTTTCAAGATCCAAATGTCCACATGTAATCTCTCTCCTGTTGGTAGATGGTAAAATCAAAGTGCTTCTGTCCTCAGAGCTTCCAGGTCACCCGATTGCCAACATTATCAAATTATGATTTCGAATGGATTGTGTCCTCCCACGTATTCCTCATCTTTTGATAAATGCTGTCCAACTTCAGAATTTTCATTGTTGCAGAGGGCGCTGTGGGTCGATGGCGTCGACTTGATGTCCCTCGAAGGCCTCTGTTGAGGATGATGTAATTGGGGGCATATATAGCACACGCAGCGCCCGTTGGCTTCAGTTACGTTTTTCCGCAACAGCGATAGCTTCGAAGAAATACCGCGTGCTTCTTCTCATCTTGTGTTGTCTTTGTTAAAAACTTCGACATTGAGATGTCTTCATCATCGACACGGACGACTCCGAAGTCCAGTTTTAAAAAGTGTCGGGATTGCGGATCGAAAATGTCCCTGACTGATCCGCAATGAATCTGTTTGTGGTGCCTCGGAGCGGAGCATGACACCTCAAACTGCTCAAAGTGCCAGTCGATGACTGGAAAGGCCTCGAGGGAACGGAAAGGGAAGCTGAAGGTAGGCACTGTCCCTAAAAAAAATAACAAAATAAAAAATCCCCTACCCGATCTGTGAAACCTTCGATTGACGAGTCGAGAGGCGAGACTCCTCGGAAGAAGAAGGCCAAGTGGTCAAAATCAAGGAGTGGCTTACACCATTCTGCTTTGTCCTCTAAGAAGCCGAAGAGAAGGCAACATAGGTCGCCTTCGTCGACTTTGTTGTCGGACGCTTCCCCAGAAAGAGTTGCATGTCAAACAAATAAATCCACTCCAGCCGAGTGGAAGGCTTTCAGAGCTGAAATGCTTACGTTTTCGAAAAGCAAAATGCCATGCTCCTATCGGGCCTTCGGAAGAGGCTGGGAAGGAAAGGTATCGGCCTGAGACTCGTGTACCCTCGAGCCCGGGACAAAGGCCCGATCCACTTTGGGATCCTTTGAGGCCTCGATCCGATATTACATTGAAGGATCATTCGAACCGTAAACACAAGTAGAAGTCGTCGACACCAACAATGCCTTAGACGTCTGCCAAACCCTTGATGTCGACATTGACGACTTTGATGCCAGCTGCGCCATCCTTACCAGCTGTGCCGTTGACGCAGAGCGACCCACTGAAACCAATGGCGCCGATAAAGAAAACCTCAACGTCTACTACAGCGTTGAATCAAATTATGTCAAAACCCATGATTCTCAAAACCTATGTTCCTCTACCTAGGAAAGATTTTTTTGAAGTCTCTTTTTCAATTTATGAAGAGGAGCAGCCTGATGAAGAGACCCCATTTGGCCTACAATATGGTACACCTAATGTACCAGAGAGTTTCATTGCGGAACAGTCCAGGATCCAGGATGAGGGACCTTTATGATTATCTGAAGAATGCAAGTGGGGTGGATACCTTACTTGAACTAGAGTTTGGGAAACCAGAGACTGGGAAACATGCAGATGCAGCAGCTCATGTCAAAGGTGGTAGATTACATGGGTTGGAGTAGGCCTCCATTACCATATGAACAGGACAACCTTTTTGACATTCTAGACAAAGGACGACAGTCAGATCCCATCTTACCATTCCACATTGCCTTGCAGAAGAGGGGGGGGCAGAAACTGAGACACACCGTAGACCAATCCGGCAGTTAATAAAAACTTGACTACAAAGTACCGCCCTTCCAGTGTTGACCATCACTACCTGTCAAAACACCCCAGTCCAGAAAATCAGGTGGTGCAGGCAGCTACTGCAACATCAAAACAAGCGTTGTACCCTGCCATCCCTAGTGATAGGGATGACGAACGCGTAGATGGATGGGCAAGAAAGGTATTATCTGCAGGGACCATGGCACTAAAATCTGCCATTTCCACGTGTGCCCTCACAAGGTGTAACGCTCACCTGATTCCCACAGACGCTGTCCCGAACTGGACTGCTACCGTTTCTTCTATAGTTAGGCGCAGGGCCCGGAAGATGCTCTGGACGGGGCCTCCGAATTTGGATTGCCTGGCTTGTAGAGTAAGTTTTCTGCAGGTGGAAGAAAAGGGATTGATTACCAGCTGGGGTGAGTATGTGTTCCCACCAATCTCCCGTTTCTCACTCTTCTTGACCCCCAACTTGGTTTCTGCGAGCTCTCACCTTAGGTATTGTAAAGATGAGCTCTCCATCCTGCTTCAGGTGCAGGGGTGCGTAGGATCCAGTTACGTCACTGGATGGGAAATAGTTGCGGACACTGTGTCCTTTCGTCTCTCCTGCGGTAGCCGTAAGTATGAGTGTCTTTTCTCCACAGGAGCCGGGGCCCAGAAACCTAAAGCAGGTAAGTCTCTAGGTGAGTATTTGTTCTCCGTGCTTAGTTAGTGCTCACCCTGTATTCCTCTTATGCAGGTGCTGGGATGTAGCTGGCGTCGTGGCCGCGGTGGAGGAAGGTAAGTGAAAGAAAAGCGACTGCTTACTTCTAATGATTGTCTTTTTCTGTCTTTCAGGTGCCGAGATGCTGCCGGCGTCGTGGCCGCGGTGGAGATCGGCGAGGCCACGGATGGGTAAGGCAAGACGGCGCGGCTGCGAGCGTTTGAAAGCGCTGCTAATCTTATACCTTTCCTTTGCAGGATCGTCGGAGGTAGGATTGCTGAGGCCGGATTCCGGTAAGTATAATTTCTAATGCTCGCCTTCTCTTTTCTTGTCTGTTTGCAGGTGTTCCGGGTGCTGGCGGGCGTGTCGGGAGCCAGGATGCTGGAGCCGACTCGGTGGGCGTCCTGCTGCTGATGCAGAATAACGCGAAGCACGTGTATTCCATCGGGCGTGGTTTAAATAGCAGAGAAGTGCTTCCGCTGTGTGTTCTTCCACCGGCCCCACCCAGGTAAGAAAAGAGTTCCTGAATAGAGGAAATAGTTCCTCCCAGCCCTGATGGCTGGGGACTTCAGCCAGACTGGATTGTTCTGGGTAAGTATGCAGCATGGTCTGCCTCAGGTAAGTCCACCCAAGCATTATTAAACAGTTTATCAATATGAGCCTATGGCGCCGGGACTGAAGTCCTTTATGAGGCTGGCGCCAAAGGCGCCAGGACACGGTCCAAAGGGCCCCTGTAGGGGTCTGCTGGGTCCGGAGATGTGGAAGAAGGGTCTGCTTCCGGGGGCGCTGGGCCAGTCCTGGCTCTTCGGGAGTAGTGCTCATGACACAAGGTTTACGTTCACTCTATGGGACTGCATTTCCATGGCGGCAGAGCACTTTCCTGAAGGGGATGAAAGAGACGGCTTCTAAGCCATAGTTGGAGACGGCAAAGCGGCCATGTGCGAGTCTCTTCAGTCAGGTTTGGATTCTGCTGATGACATCAGCAGAGCCATGGCTACCAGCACTGTTATGCACAGGTTTGCGTGGGTTGCAGAAGTCTGGTTTTGCACCAGATGTGGAATGCAGATTCTTCAACATGCCTTTTGACGGGTCTCACCTTTTTGGCAACAAGGCTGACGAGAGTCTAGAGAAGTTGCAGACCTTGAAGGCGGCGGCCAAATATTTAGACGCAGCTATTAGGCAAACTCAGCCTTTTCGACCTAGTGGACAACCTTGGAGGGGTTGATCTTTTAGCTACTTCAACTCAGTTGGATGGGTGAGAGCAATGGCCAGTCAAAGGAGCCAAACAAAATGTCCTTGTGGTGGACGAGAAAGGGGTGCAAAGCCAACTCAAGCAGCAGCTTCCTTACCATCGGCTACTGCATCAACAGTCTCAAAACCTCTGAGGTCTTGAGTCACAGTTCACCAGTGGGGGGGGGGGTGGTAGACTGTCTCATTATCTAGAAGAATGGCGAGACATTACCTTGGATGCTTGTTCTCTGGAAATTATAGCCCACGGTAACTGCTTTCCGTCTATAATGAAATCTTGGAACAATCCACCGTGGAACCACTCTTTGAGGATTTTATATCCGCTTCTTGTGCAGGAGATTTTAACCCTGCTAGAGAAAGGCCCTATAGAACTAGTGCCTGTAGCAGAGAGGAACAAGGGATGGTATTCCCCTTATTTTCTAATGCCCAAAAAGGGTGGAGGACTGAGACCCATCTTGGACGTTAGATACTTGAACAAGTTCCTCAGGAAGGACAAGTTCAAGATGGTCACACTTTCTGAGATCCTTCAGGCCCTCCAGCTCCACGATTGGTTGGTGTCATTGGACCTTCAGGATACTTATTTTCATGTACCAATCCATCTCAAGCACAGAAAATACCAGAGGTTCGCAGTTGGCGGCTCGCACTTTCAATTTCGAGTTCTGCTATTCGGGCTAACCTCCGCCCGAGGGTTTTCACCAAACTGATGGTGGTGGTGGCAGCAAATCTCAGTCGAGGGGGGGGGAATTCACGTCTACCCCTACCTGGACGATTGGCTGATCAGGGCGCTGTGATGCCGGAAATGCATCTGAGGGACAGGGCCTCTGAATCCTTGTCCTTTTTCTGTTTTTACCGTGTGTTCTGTCATGTTTTCTGCCCAGGAGTCCATGAGGGACTCCTGGCAGTGCAGCTCTCTTTTGGTTTGGTGAACAGACCCATGGGATACCCTTATGGCACCCATGGGTAGGGGTACAACCCTGTGCCCCTAGTGTATGTTTTTGGGCACCTGTGGGTGGCCCACAGAGCAGGGTATGGGCTGGTGGCAGCTCCATGCTGAATTTGACAGGTGCTCTGGGTGTCCTCCATTTTGGGATACCCAGGCCCTGCCATTGGAATCAGTTGATTCCTGATAGGAAACAAGATGGCCCCTGTGGCCTCTTGCTTTCTATTGCCTGTTATCTTGTTTTTCCCAAAGTCCTGGGAAGCCCTGACTCTGTCCCTTCCCCCTGACTGGCTGTTGGGTGGAAGTTCCATATATGGTGTTGTTGTAAAGGCCCAGCTAGACTGACTGGAGCCTTCCCAGTGACTGTATGTTATGGGTACCTCCTGTGGGTGGGACCTGGGTGAATGGAGTGTGTGACCAATATACACTCCTTGTTGTGGTTGTCTGGTTTCTGGCATGAGAGACAAAGACTGAGACAGCCCTGCCCGAAACTGGCCTGAATGCAGTGTGTAGTGTTGAATGGCTGGGTACTTGTCCCAATCCACATTCCTTGTTGTGAGTGTCTGAAAGGGAGGAGTGTGGCCTGAATGCACTGTGTGCCTGATTGGCTGACTGACTGCATGAATGCCCTTCTGTGTGATTGGCTGCTGTGTGTGTGCCAGCAGTGTGGATGAGAGACAGAATAGTATATCTGGGGACCTCTCACCACTGGAAATTGTTCAGAAGCATTCAGAAGCTGAGTCTCCACTCAAGAGTAACTGGATTTGCTGATCCTCGACGTCCAGCTGGAAGAAGAAGACTTGCTGTGGCATTTGCTTCGACGGAACTGAAGGTTGTCGAAATCGTCGAGGACTGACCCGAGAGAGGACCTGGTAAGGCGCCCTCTTCCCGTGCTCCGAGGGACCATCGAGCACCGCTGAATCTTCGCCGAAGCGCCCTGGAAGTCAGACCCTCGAAAGGCTGCCGACCCGAGACGGGACCGCCGAGGAGATCGAAGTGAAGCACCCGGACCTCGACGCTGTCGAAGTCCATTGCCGTCGACCAGGGTTCGCAGGTCTGTGTAACCGCTGGAGGCCCGTCGAAGTTGTGTTGCCCAGCCGTGGGAACCACTTGACGCCGTGCCGCCGACGACCGGAGCCGTCCGCTCCTTGCCTAAGAACATTTGACTCGAAGGACTCCCTCGTCCGCACCGTCGACCGCTTTTGCCCTGCCGGAGAAAGTCGAGGACGACCAACGCGCCGAGGAGAATCCGCCGGTGGGTTTCCCGCCACCTCACGATCCCAAAGACTCGAGCGACTCGACGCCCTTGCTGGGCTCCCGTCTCTACAATCTTTGCGGTCCAGAACTATTGTCATCGAGGTGCCCCGCACACCTCCGCCGTGCAGGACGCCGACGCCCCGACGCCGACGAGCACCGCTCGGACGAAGCTGCCGCCTCTTCGACATCGTTCTACCTCGTTCGTCGACGGACGTTCGACGCCCCGTGCCTCCCGCTTGAAAGGGAAGGCATTCAAGAAGGGCCGTCGATTCCCCGTCGCCGAACCCCGAGGTCTTCGACGTTTCTCTACGCCTCTCGACGATCCGTGACTCCTGCTTAAAAGGGGGTCATTCAAGAAGGATCTGTCGACGCCTCTTCGAAGAACTCGACTCCACCAGGTACATTGGGGGGGTAAAAACATTATAGGAGAGAAATAGACTATTGAACAATATACGGACTGGGCTGGTGTTATATCTCTTTATTTTACAGGTTGCCCAGGTGGGGGGATCTCCACACAGAACTGTGTCCAGTGGTAGGGGCCAGTATTCTGCCTATTGTTTCAACCATCTTTTATCTCTCCTCTCTCTATTGCTGGTTTCCTTCTTATTGATCTGTGTGCCATTTTAACAGTATTGTGAATGCACTTTAATGAGGTCTAATATTAGTGGTACCACTTTAGAATTGTAGATATTTATCATTATTGGTTTTCCTGAGCACAAAGTGCATTGTTGTGATAAGTGTACATAACCCTTGAATATTAATTATATAAAGACTGTGTTTTCAGTAATACAGTGTGTGGACATTCCTTTGAGGGGGGCTTGGGGATACACTGTACTTAAGAACCAGCCTGCATCACCTCCTGAGAAGCTAGGCCTTGATTGCTCGTCCATCGCTACCGTAATCGAGAATCTTGGCTGGGGTCTTCTGTGCCTCTCCTCTACCATATAGAGAGCGGAAGTACAGACCCCCCCACCGGTCTTGACAAGCTGGTGGCAGCGGTGGGATGCTTATGGTTTTAAGACTCAGTGTATAACCGTGCCACTTACAAAATATCCGCACTTTATTAGATTAAGGTTTGGGTGTGTACCAAATAACTGCATTACAGGCAATGGAGCCCATTGCAAATGGTAAATTGACTCGGATGAGCTTAGAGGCTCTCCAGAGTGCTTGTGAAGCCAGGGAGTTGGACTTTGTGGATAAGTCTAGGGCTGAGCTGATAGCTGCCCTGGTGGACTACCAGACTGATGGTGAAACCCTTGATGAAGGGGGGGATGCAACCAGTGAGGACTCTGCCCCTGGGGTTGTCGCTGAATCTGTTTCTGGGAATGCCACCATTCCTGCTGCCTCTGTTCCAAACCCCAGCAATTCCATGGAACTTGAGTTATTAAGGATGAAATTGGCCTTTGAATATCGCAAGTTGGAAATAGAAGCTGAGCTTAAGAAAGAGGAGCTGGCACAGCAAGTGGAACTCAAGAATAGGGATCTTGCGCTCAAAGACAAGGACACTGAATGTCAGAGAATCCAGCTAGAGAGAGCTAGAGTGGAGACTTCAGCTAGACCAATTGAGAGTGGCAGGTCCCCAGCCACCAAGTTTATGAAAGATTTGGTTGGTGTGTTTGTGGAGGGTTCAGATATCCTCCAATGGATTGAAGCGTTTGAAATGGCTTGTGCAATTCATGATGTAGATAAAAGAGATTGGGCTAAGTGTTTGTTAAGCAGAGTGCCTCAAACTGGATATGACTGTATTCTGAAGCTGAGTGTGGAAGAAAGGGGTCAGTATGAGTGTATGAAGTCTGCTTTGATTGCCAAGTTTGGCAAGACACCTGCCCAATACCTTAAAAGGTTCAGGGAATTTAAGAAAAGAGAGAATGTGTCTTGGGTTGACTGGGTGAGTACTGCGCACATGAACATGATGGGGTGGATTGATGGATACAAGGTGAAAACTTTTGTTGAGTTGTCCCACCTCTTGTTTTTTGAGCATTTTTCTGAAGCCTGTTCACCGGAGCTGCGTCAGTATGTGGCTGACCAGAACATTTTGGACCCCTTTAAGCTGGCTAGGTTGGCTGACAAGTGGGTCTCCCACCGGGTGTCCCCTAAGGACTCCAGTGGGAAGGACAAGGACAAAGAAAAGGGGGCCTCTCAGAAAGCTGAGGAGTCCCAAAAGCAGTCACAGTCGGGTAAACCAAAACCTTCCTCTCCTAAGACCCAAAAATCTAGTGGGGATAAGTCCTCTGTGGGTGGGAATAAGAGTAGTGGTCCACCTGCTGCAAAGCAGGCTCCCAGTGGTTCCAGTACCGTACCCCGCACTCCTGGCACTTGTTGGGATTGTGGGGCTCTGGATCACAAAAGGGGTGACCCCAAGTGTAAAGGTAAGGCACTTGGAGTACAGGCTGTCAGCCTGACCTACCCTTACCCCGTGTCTGAGGTGGAGGCCACTGTCCTCCCCTCCTCTACAGGAATCACATTTGGTGCTCCAGTAGAGATTTCCTTAGTGTCCCTTGGGGCCTGGGACCAGTACGCAGAAGTACTGGCGACTATCCCACAGAACACCCGTAGATTTTTGAGAAGTGTCCTCTTGAATGGCCAGCCTTCTACTGGTTTGAGAGACACTGGGGCAAGCATGACAGTGGTGGACAGGACCCTGCTCAAGCCAGAGGACTATGAAGGTGCTCCTCTGCAAACCACCAGGTTAGCTGGTGGGCCTCCCAAATTATCGCCTGTAGCCCTAGTCACACTCATGATTGGAGACAAGACAGCAAGGCTTCCTGTCCTGGTTCAGGACAATGTCCCTGCTAACATTCTGTTAGGAAATGATCTAGTAGAGTTGGGGTTGATCTCGGATGGTCTTCCCATGACTGCTGCTGCAGTCACTAGGTCACAGGTGACACCGGGTCTGGCTGTGAGTCAGGTATCCGAGCCAAAGGCGAGGCCTAAGGCAAGAAGAAGGAAGACCAAGAAGGCCACCTCTGTGGAGGGAACACCTTCTCTTCCTGCTGTTCCGACAGCACCCAATGGGATCCATGCTCCGGACGGGCTGGGTCCAGCGGAAAACCCAAACTCAACTCCTGTGGGAGAAGAGACAGAAGACTCTCCTGTGGGAGAGGTTCTCAACCCGGAGGATCATCCCGACCTTCAATGCTTGTTAGCTGAAGGGGGACCCTCCCGGGCAGACTTCTGTAAGGGACAGAGAGAGTGCCACTCTCTCGAGGGCCTGAGGAAACAGGCCCTGTCCCAGGCACAAGGTGAAGTGCCTAGGACATTCAAGATTTATTGGGAGGGTGAGCTCCTTGTTAGTGAGCCCACTAAGCCCGAACCTGGTGCCCGCAAGAGGTTGGTGGTACCCCAGGTTTACAGGCCCTTCCTACTGCAGTTGGCGCATGAGGTGCCCTTGGCTGGTCATCTTGGGACCAAGAAGACTAAGCAGAGGCTCTCTGCCCATTTCTACTGGCCACGGATGGGAGTAGAGGTGGAGTCCCACTGCAGGACCTGCCCAACTTGTCAGTTGTCTGGCAAGACTGGAGGCAGGGTCATTGCCCCACTGCAGCCATTACCAGTGGTTGGCACACCATTTGAGAGGGTGGGCATCGACATCGTCGGTCCCCTTGACCCTCCCACTTCAGGTGGACATCGGTTCATCCTGGTCTTGGTAGATCATGCCACCAGGTACCCTGAGGCAATACCCCTTCGGACTGTTACTGCCAAGGTGGTTGCCAGGGCTCTCCTGGGCATTTTCACCCGTGTTGGATTCCCCAAGGAGGTTGTCTCTGACCGAGGATCCAACTTCATGTCTAGTTACATGAAAACCATGTGGAAAGAGTGCGGGGTAACCTACAAGTTCTCCACCTCTTACCACCCCCAGACCAATGGTCTGGTTGAGAGATTTAACAAAACTCTCAAGGGCATGCTAGGTGCTTTGGAAGAGCCCCTAAGGAGGAAATGGGATCTCCTCCTGCCATGCCTGCTGTTTGCTTACAGAGAGGTACCTCAAGAGGGTGTTGGTTTCAGCCCCTTTGAGTTACTCTTTGGACATCCCGTGAGGGGGCCCCTCGCCTTGATCCGAGAAGGCTTGGAAGCCACCCCTCCAGGTCCCGCCAAGCAAGTGGGGGACTATGTGTTAGGCCTCAGGCGGAGGATGACACAAATGATGGGTCAGGCAACAGCAAATCTCAAGGCCAGCCAGGAATTGAATAAGTACTGGCATGACCTGAAAGCTTCGCAAGTGGATTGGACTCCGGGACAGGAAATCCTTGTGATGGAGCCTACCAAGCCTAGAGCTTTGGCAGACAAGTGGACTGGACCCTTCAGGATCATCTCCAAGATGGGCGAAGTCAATTATCTGGTGGACATGGGAGCCTCTGGGGTAGCCCCCCAGGTATTCCATGTCAACAGGCTCAAGCCTTTCCACAGGCGAGCAGAGGTCTCATGTCTCTTGCTAGCTTCAGGGCAAGAAGAGGATGAGAGTGAGCCCCTTCCTGATTTGCTGCATAGCAACCCTCAGGATGGCTCAGTGGAGGGAGTACAACTCTCTCCCGATTTGACAACAGAGCAGCAGAGGGCCTGCCGGGCTTTGCTCCAGCAGTATGCCCCTCTGTTTTCACTGACACCGGGCCTTACACCGTGGTGTAAGCACGAAATTGACACTGGTGACAGTGTGCCTGTCAAAAGCAGGAGCTATCGTATGTCAGATACCGTCAAAAACCACATCCAGGCTGAGGTCGCCAAGATGTTGGATCTGGGTGTTATTGAACCCTCCACCAGTCCCTGGTCCAGTCCAGTGGTCCTTGTCCCCAAGGCAAGTTCCCCGGCGGGTACCAAGGATTGGAGGTTCTGTGTGGACTACCGAGGAGTCAATGCCGTCACCAAAACTGACGCGCACCCATTGCCCAGGGCTGATGAGCTCGTGGACACTATAGGTGCTGCCAAATTTGTGAGCACCTTTGACCTTACCTCAGGCTATTGGCAAATAGCTCTGACGGACCATGCCAAGGAAAAGACGGCATTCTCCACACCTGAGGGACTCTACCAGTTTAGGGTCATGCCCTTTGGGTTGAAGAATGCCCCTGCCACCTTCCAGAGATTGGTCAACCATGCGCTCAGTGGGCTGGAAGCCTTTTGTGTGGCTTACTTAGACGACATTGCCGTCTACAGTTCCACCTGGGAAGAGCATTTGACACATCTGGATAAGGTGTTGCAGGCCTTGAAAAGGGCTAACCTCACTATCAAGGCCACCAAGTGCCAGATAGCTCAGGGGAAAGTTACCTATCTTGGTCATGAGGTAGGAGGGGGTCAAATCCAACCTCTCTCCAGTAAAGTACAGGACGTACAGAACTGGGAGACTCCCACTACTCAAACCCAGGTGAGAGCCTTTTTGGGCCTCACTGGGTACTATCGCAATTTCATGGCAGACTATGGAACCATAGCTGCACCCCTGACAGCTCTAACTTCACCCAAACAGCCTAGGAAGGTTAATTGGACTGAAGACTGTCAGAGGGCCTTTGATGGCTTGAAAGAAAGTCTGTGTAGGGCACCTGTGTTGAGTGCGCCTGACTACAGCCGACCCTTTATCGTCCAGACGGATGCCTGCGACACCGGAATTGGAGCTGTCTTGTCCCAGTTAGATGACAAAGGGAGAGAACATCCTATCATATTCATCAGTAGACAACTCAAGGGTAGAGAACTTAGGTGGGCTACTGTTGAAAAGGAATGTTTTAGTATAGTTTGGAGCCTTAGGCGTTTTAGGCCCTACCTTACGGGGTCCACCTTCAAGGTCCAAACAGATCATAAGCCCCTGAAGTGGCTTATGCAGATGAAGGGTGAGAATCCGAAATTGCTCAGGTGGTCGATTAGCCTACAAGGGCTAGACTTCACCATAGAGCACAGACCAGGGAAGAGTCACGATAATGCAGATGGCCTTTCCAGAAGGTATGTTGACCGTCTGGATGAGGGTGTCTATCCCGTGGGAGATTAGGCACCCTCCACCTCAGTCTGGGGGGGGCGACTGTGATGCCGGAAATGCATCTGAGGGACAGGGCCTCTGAATCCTTGTCCTTTTTCTGTTTTTACCGTGTGTTCTGTCATGTTTTCTGCCCAGGAGTCCATGAGGGACTCCTGGCAGTGCAGCTCTCTTTTGGTTTGGTGAACAGACCCATGGGATACCCTTATGGCACCCATGGGTAGGGGTACAACCCTGTGCCCCTAGTGTATGTTTTTGGGCACCTGTGGGTGGCCCACAGAGCAGGGTATGGGCTGGTGGCAGCTCCATGCTGAATTTGACAGGTGCTCTGGGTGTCCTCCATTTTGGGATACCCAGGCCCTGCCATTGGAATCAGTTGATTCCTGATAGGAAACAAGATGGCCCCTGTGGCCTCTTGCTTTCTATTGCCTGTTATCTTGTTTTTCCCAAAGTCCTGGGAAGCCCTGACTCTGTCCCTTCCCCCTGACTGGCTGTTGGGTGGAAGTTCCATATATGGTGTTGTTGTAAAGGCCCAGCTAGACTGACTGGAGCCTTCCCAGTGACTGTATGTTATGGGTACCTCCTGTGGGTGGGACCTGGGTGAATGGAGTGTGTGACCAATATACACTCCTTGTTGTGGTTGTCTGGTTTCTGGCATGAGAGACAAAGACTGAGACAGCCCTGCCCGAAACTGGCCTGAATGCAGTGTGTAGTGTTGAATGGCTGGGTACTTGTCCCAATCCACATTCCTTGTTGTGAGTGTCTGAAAGGGAGGAGTGTGGCCTGAATGCACTGTGTGCCTGATTGGCTGACTGACTGCATGAATGCCCTTCTGTGTGATTGGCTGCTGTGTGTGTGCCAGCAGTGTGGATGAGAGACAGAATAGTATATCTGGGGACCTCTCACCACTGGAAATTGTTCAGAAGCATTCAGAAGCTGAGTCTCCACTCAAGAGTAACTGGATTTGCTGATCCTCGACGTCCAGCTGGAAGAAGAAGACTTGCTGTGGCATTTGCTTCGACGGAACTGAAGGTTGTCGAAATCGTCGAGGACTGACCCGAGAGAGGACCTGGTAAGGCGCCCTCTTCCCGTGCTCCGAGGGACCATCGAGCACCGCTGAATCTTCGCCGAAGCGCCCTGGAAGTCAGACCCTCGAAAGGCTGCCGACCCGAGACGGGACCGCCGAGGAGATCGAAGTGAAGCACCCGGACCTCGACGCTGTCGAAGTCCATTGCCGTCGACCAGGGTTCGCAGGTCTGTGTAACCGCTGGAGGCCCGTCGAAGTTGTGTTGCCCAGCCGTGGGAACCACTTGACGCCGTGCCGCCGACGACCGGAGCCGTCCGCTCCTTGCCTAAGAACATTTGACTCGAAGGACTCCCTCGTCCGCACCGTCGACCGCTTTTGCCCTGCCGGAGAAAGTCGAGGACGACCAACGCGCCGAGGAGAATCCGCCGGTGGGTTTCCCGCCACCTCACGATCCCAAAGACTCGAGCGACTCGACGCCCTTGCTGGGCTCCCGTCTCTACAATCTTTGCGGTCCAGAACTATTGTCATCGAGGTGCCCCGCACACCTCCGCCGTGCAGGACGCCGACGCCCCGACGCCGACGAGCACCGCTCGGACGAAGCTGCCGCCTCTTCGACATCGTTCTACCTCGTTCGTCGACGGACGTTCGACGCCCCGTGCCTCCCGCTTGAAAGGGAAGGCATTCAAGAAGGGCCGTCGATTCCCCGTCGCCGAACCCCGAGGTCTTCGACGTTTCTCTACGCCTCTCGACGATCCGTGACTCCTGCTTAAAAGGGGGTCATTCAAGAAGGATCTGTCGACGCCTCTTCGAAGAACTCGACTCCACCAGGTACATTGGGGGGGTAAAAACATTATAGGAGAGAAATAGACTATTGAACAATATACGGACTGGGCTGGTGTTATATCTCTTTATTTTACAGGTTGCCCAGGTGGGGGGATCTCCACACAGAACTGTGTCCAGTGGTAGGGGCCAGTATTCTGCCTATTGTTTCAACCATCTTTTATCTCTCCTCTCTCTATTGCTGGTTTCCTTCTTATTGATCTGTGTGCCATTTTAACAGTATTGTGAATGCACTTTAATGAGGTCTAATATTAGTGGTACCACTTTAGAATTGTAGATATTTATCATTATTGGTTTTCCTGAGCACAAAGTGCATTGTTGTGATAAGTGTACATAACCCTTGAATATTAATTATATAAAGACTGTGTTTTCAGTAATACAGTGTGTGGACATTCCTTTGAGGGGGGCTTGGGGATACACTGTACTTAAGAACCAGCCTGCATCACCTCCTGAGAAGCTAGGCCTTGATTGCTCGTCCATCGCTACCGTAATCGAGAATCTTGGCTGGGGTCTTCTGTGCCTCTCCTCTACCATATAGAGAGCGGAAGTACAGACCCCCCCACCGGTCTTGACAGGCGCGTTCTCCCGAACAAGCCCAGGCTCATCTCAATATCACCTGCCACACTCTCCACAGACTGAGCTTCTCACTCAATTACAAGAAGTCCCATATGACACCATCTGAAAATCTCCAGTTCATCGGAGCTGTACTGAATACTTCCTTGTGAAAGCGCTCGCCACTCGAGGTGAGGGCTCAAGACATTCTGCAGATGGTTACCAAGTTTCAGAATGCCCAGTCTACCGGCCTTTGATGTTTTGAGGTTGCTCGTGTTCATGGCAACCTGCATTTTCCTGGTGTCAGAGGCCCGCCTCAGAATGATATCCCTTCAATGGGCTCTAAGAACTCAATGGTCCCAATTCTCAGGCAGGATGGCAGACCTCCTCCAGGTTCCAAGCAGAATAGCACAGGACCTTCTGTCGTGAGCCTGTGAGGACAACATTCTGAAGGGAGAAACTTTTTGGCAACTATGGCCGGAGAGAACAGTAGTGAAGGACGCCTCACTCATGGGGTGGGGATCCCACACCAATGATCTGACAACCAACGGTCGTTGGTCTCCATTGTAATCAAAACTAAATGTCATTCTTTTTGAGTTGAGGACAATCAGATTAGCGCTGAAGGTTTTTCTACCCTCTTTACGGGGAATGAATGTCCTGATAATGACAGACAACACAGTGGCAATGTAATACCTCAACAAGAGAGGAAGCGTAGGGTCTCTAACATTGTGCAAAGAGGCAATGTAGTTCTGGTACTGGGCCATTCAAGAAGGAATCTCCCTATTGGCAGCTCACCTAGCCGGAGAGGAGGTTACGGATGCTCTGAGCAGGCAGTGTGGACGAGTGGAAACTAGCTCATGAAGTTTTTCAAGAGATTTTCACCCTTGGGCAACCCCTCAAGTGTTTCTGATCATGACCAGTGTCAACTGGAAGTGCAAGCTATTCTGCTCCAGGGAATTTCCCCCCAAGAGGAGTTCTAGGAGACACGTTTGTGGTGGACCTGGGAGTTTCCACTTCTGGATGTGTTCCTTGCAGCCCCTGTCATTCCTCACATGATCAGGAGGTTAAAAAAGTTCAGGAAATACATGATCTTAATTGTCCTGGATTGGGCCAGGAGAACATGGTACCTGGACCTTCTGGACAAGTTCATCTGCCCTCCAATACATTTTCCACAGACAGAGGACCACCTCTTGCGAGAGGAAGGCCAGGTTCTCCATCCAGAGGTCAAAACACTCAGCCTTCACGGATGTTTTTTGAGAGGTTGAGGTACAAGGATTGGGACCTTCTGGAAGACGTAATGGAGATTCTGCTTTCGGTCAGAAGGCCAGCAACACAATACTTATACCACTGTCATTGGAACAGGTTCAACAGCTGGTATAAGGATAGGAATGATGATTAATTTCAGTGTGATACACCCACAGTGTTATCTTTTCTACTTCACTTAGCAAATCTGTGGCTCCAGATCACAACAATAAAAGGTTATCTGGCTGCGCTTACTATTGTCAAGCGCTCAGAGGAAACCTCATACTGTTTTGCAGGATGCCAAGAGGTCGAGCAGCCTCAATAACCTCATGCTGTTTTGCAGGATGCCAAGAGGTCGAGCAACCTCAATAAATATAAGGCCAGAAGGCGCTGGGCACACTGAAATTTGGTGACCACCTGCAGAATGTGATGAAGCCTGAGTCATCGTGGACTGCTCTGATGAATTGTAGTCTTTGAGATGTCATCTTGTTTGACTGTAATTGAGCGAGAGGCCCACTTTGTCATGCTGAGATGATCCAGGGTCTGTTCGGGAGAATGAGCCCTGATCAGTCAATCGCCCAGGTAGGGGGTAGACGTGAATTTCCCCCTCTCCTGAGATTCGCTGCCACCACTGCCATCAACTTGGTGAAAACCCTTGTGGTGGAGGTCAACCCAAATGGCAGAAATCGTAACTGAAAATGAGAACCGCCAACTGCGAACTTCAGGTACTTTCTGTGCTTGTGATAGATAGGCAAATGAAAGTAAGCATCCTGAAGGTCCAATGATACCATCCTGTCTTAAAGTTGGAGGGCCTGAAGGATCTGAGAAAGGGTAACTATCTTGAACTTGTCCTTAAATCCAAGATTGATCTCAATCCTCCGTCCTTTTTGGGGATTCGAAAATACGGGGAGTACCAACCCTTGTTCCTCTCTACTGCAGGTACTGGTTCTATTGCACCTTTCTCTAGCAGGATCAACATTTCCTGCATAAGGAGCGGATCTGGAATTTTCAATGAGCTGTTCCCCAGTATATGATCCTGGGACCTTTTTTAGAAAAGGAAGGCAGTAACTCTGGGCAATTGTTTCCAGTGCCAAGCATATGAAGTAATGTCTCTCCACTCTTTCAGATGCTGTGAGAGCCTGCCTCCCACTGGGGTCTTGTGGATTAAGGCCGCAGAGGTTTTGGGGCAGCTGAAGCAGCGGCTAAGGGCAAAGCTGCTGCAGCTTGGCCTGATTGTAGCACCTCTTCCTAGTCCACCACAAGGGAATCTTCTTTGTCGTCAATGACTGGCTTGTCTTCTCCCTCTTCCAATTGAGTAGTAGAAACTGAAGGACTTACCCCTTCAAGTTGACGTACATAAGTAGGAATGGTAAGGCTGTCTGATAGCGGCGATAAGAGATGTTGCTGCTACTTTTGAGGTCTGCAGCCTTTCCAGACTTTAATCAGTCTTGCCGCCAAACAGTCTTGAGCCGTCAAAAGGCATATCGAGTAATCTAGATGGCACGTCCAGTGCAAATCCAGGCTTACTCAGCTACACAAATCTGCTGTATCCAGACCTGACTGCAGACACTCACACATTGCCTCCTTACCATCCTTGATGATAGCCAGGAAGCCATCTCTCTTGCCCTTCGTGGATGTGGTCAGCCGCCATTGCTGCACAATCCCACAGGATGAAAAAAATTTAGATAAGGCACTAGTGGCTTTTGCCGATTTCAGGGCCATGCTACCGGCAGTAAATACTTGGTGCGCCAAGTGGTCCACCTGTTTCACACCTGTCTGTCGGAATGGTAGGGTAAGCCAATTGTTTTGTGGATGTGGCTGCTTGGATTACCAAACTTTCTGGTGTTTGGTCAAGCAATCTGGGTCACTGCTTCACGGTCTATATTTTTTGCTACAGTTCTTATTAACCGCAAAAATAGAATCTGGTCTTTCCCAATTTGTTGTAACCCTTTTTTGCAAAGCAATATGGGTGGGCAAAATGGGATCCCTCTGTGGACCCTGATCCAATATGTCCGTCAAGTCATCCTGTTGAAAAGGAGGAGCAGGTCTACTCCATCACAAATAGTCTACCTCGCTCATGAATTGTCAGCATGATTTGCAGGATCTGGCTTTCCAAATTTCAGATGCATCTACTTCACTGACTGTAGTTTTTCATAGAGATCTTTAAGTCTAGATTTATCTGAAATGAACTCGCTATACTGAAGACCAATTGGTGTCTGATCATCAGATGGTTCATGTTCTTCATAGATTGAAAAAAGAGATTTGAAGAGATCTTTTTGTTGTACATGCTTGTAAGATTTCTCTTGTGATGCTTTCAGTGGCTCCGACAAAGTCTTTGGAGTAGGCCCAGAGGCCAATGGCGTCGAAGTCTTTGTCAGCGTCAACGGCTTCGATCTGGGTGTCGAAGGTCCCGACAAAGAGGGCGATGATGGAACAGATTTTGTTTTTATTGAAGATGTCTTTGATAAAACCCTCGAAGGGCTGGACTGTCGACTTGTTGAGGTCCTTGACACCTGTTCACTCTTTCGAGGCTTTGAAGGCTCTCTGTTTGTCAAGCTTGCCGCCAGGACTTGAGGGTGCACAGGGTTTAGCCTTAGACTTTCCCATGTCGTCTTTATGCAGAGCGATCGGGACATGGGCTTTCTTCCGATCCTTCGAGGGAGTAGGGGCTTCTCAAATCAAAGTTTTTCATAATCTCCTCCCGCAACGCTTCCCATTTTGCTGGGGAGTTGGATTTAGTTGGACATGTTGTTCTCTCGGGTGAGCAGTTACTCGAGGAAGGAGGAGACCAACGACGCCTTTTCTTTGACTTCCTGGAAGAAGATGAAGAATGACGTGAACGACTTCTCAATCGATATTTCTTTTTATCTTTTCCGAAGCAGCTCAAGCTGGAAGATAATTCTCAAAGATGAGGAATACGTGGGAGGACAGAATCCCTTTGAATGGTGTGGCTCCTTATAGTTGCACATGACTCAACACCACTCTAAAGGATGATGGCACACTGTTACAATGCAGTTGGGTTACCTTATTGGTTATTGGTAAAGTTATTTTTGTTCATCACTGGTTTCTGTAAAGAATAGACACTTCGAACATTGATTGCACATGATTTCAGTGAATGTTTTCGTGGAGTGTGGCATGTTGTAGAACAGGGGTCTGCAACCTTTGGCTTGCTATATATTTTAGACCACTCCCATCAGACCTAGACGGCCACGACGATGATTATGGATCATGGGAATACTAGTCTAAAACATCTGGACAGCCACATGCTGTACACCTCTGTTTTAGAAACTTATGTAAATTGTAGACCGCTTGGTCATATTGGACATTTTATGTCCTCCATTTGTATATCGTCAATTGTTCCCTGATCCTTAAAGTTATTACAGTTGTCTCTTAGCTGCAAGTGTGCACTGCAGGAAAAACTTCAGTCACCACTACTGGTAGACGGGACAAGAAAGTTAAAATGCTGCCTTTCTCTGTTAATTGTGTGTCAGCCATCCTCCATGTACAAATACATTGTCTAGGAATTTCACAGTTCTACTGTCATTGCTTATTGGTGGGTAGTACTGTACAGATGTGAATTATTGTGTTGAGCGTACAGACTCATTGCTCAAATACTGTATTGGGTGGAGAGTCTTTCAAGTGGAATTAATTAAATGTGTTTTCAGTTGTTTTGGAGTAAAGAATACTTGGTTTTGTTTTTTAAGGTGCGGATTCCCACCTGCTATGACAAGCCTGGTACAAGCCAGTTATTAGAGGCAACAGAGCAGGTAAGGATCAAAATGGAACATTTTATATTTTTTCATCAAATTATATTGTTCTATATAGGAGTTATACGATCCACCAGAAGTAAGGACATGTGCGGACGTGAACACTGCCGGTGCAGAAAAAAAAAACAGATGGCAGGCTCCCTCTGTCTCCGCCCCAAGACTCTAAAACCTTCTCCCTGTCTGCATCAGACTAGCTCCATCACTTAAATAGTTCATGAAGGAGTTGAAGACCCTTGGTTGGGAAAGATTCTTTTTGCAACGTTCCCTCCATAGTTTCCTATGGAAACGCATTATTTTTGTTCTGTTTTTGATCCTGCCCTGACTTTTTGAAGTGAAGCCTTCCGCTTCACTTCTCTTGCATTTTTGCTCACATAATATGGGGAAACTGATTGGTCCTTCAGACTAGAAAAACACCTAGGGCTTGTTATTTCGAGGACACAAGGTCATGAAGCATTACCCGACGGTTAATGCTAAACCTGTTATCACAAACGAACGGTCAGGGAAAAATTATTACACAAAAATGTCCATACATATCTTATCTAGGTACACTTAATGCACATGTATGTGCTCTCCCTACTGAGAAGAACACGCTGTCCCTGCCTATCCAATACCTTCTCTCCCTAGGCTGCGAGTGGTGTATCGCCTATCTAACGGGATAGGGAAGAGGCTTGCTCTATCTTATCTTCTTTCATTCCATTGACTCCAACCATGACCGTTTAAAAATACTAAAAAGAAACAATACAGCATAGGCTATAAGAAAGGCTATTGAAAAGAGACACAGTATCAATTATATCGGTCTCTGTCTGAGTGGTTGTGCACTGTGCTCACACCAGGATTTCCGTCTGTTTTAATTACCCTTGCTGAGAGGCAGACACTGCCACTATTTGTCAGCGATATAAAAAGTGCTCTCAACCAAGAAGCAAGATGAATTTATTCCGGGCTAATATAGCTCTCTCGTAGATAAGTCACTATTCCTGGACATGTCCAAAAGTGATTCTGTTGGCCATTGTCTTCGACAAGAGGTCACTCCTGCCCTTTGTGGTCAAGCTCATGTCGTGGGGGCCCAAGATAAGGCCATGAGCCGCACGTCTGAGTCCACCGGGGTTGCCACGGAAGCGGGTCCCAATGTGGATAGGGCATGATCAGCTTTACCATATTAGCCCGGAATAAATTCATCTTGTGTTCTCAGTTGAGAGCACTTTTTTATATCGCTGACAACAATGTATTGGCTTATAGTGGCAGTGTCTGCCTCTCAGCAATGGTAATTCAAACCTAAACGGAAATCCTGGTGTGAGCACAGTGCACAACCACTCGAACAGAGACAAGTATAATTGATACTGTATCTCCTTTCAATAGCCTTTCTTATAGCCTATACTGTATTGTTTCTTTTTAGTATTTTTACACTGTCATGGTTGGAGTCAATGGAATGATAGAAGATGAGATAGGGCAAGCCTCTTCTCTATCCCCTGTGTAGCCGATACACCACTCGCAGCCTAGGGAGAGAAAGTATTGGATAGGCAGGGACAGCGTGTTCTTCTCAGTAGGGAGAGCATATACGTGTGCATAAGGTGTACCTAGATACTATATGTATGAACATTTTTGTGTAATAATTTTTCCATGACTGTTCGTTTGTGATAACTGGTCCTTCAGACTATCAGTACTGGGAAACTGTCTACAGCCATGGTGCCATATATTCTTGGTGTGGGGCAAATGTGAAACCAGTAGTTGTTCCTGATTTGACAACCACTGGCTGTTTAAATGGTGCAGTTATCCAGCAATGGGGTCTGGCATGGATTCACATGCTCATGAATATTCGCGGTCAGGCTGGGAATCCTCGGTAACAGAAAAAACAAGTTCCCTTTCACTTTAAAACTGTATTTCTCCTCTAAACCAATCACTGTCCTTGGGGTCATACTGCCCCCATCCAATGACAGACCTCTCCCTAAGCCCCTCCTCTGGCAGCCATCAGATTTTTACTGCACGCTTCAGTGTCGGGAGTCCTCGAGTTTGCTCTCCAAACTATTTGTATGCTTGTTCATGTTTTCGAAGGGATAAAGTTCTAATTTTTTTTAAAACGCAGCATGTGTGCTCTTTTCCTCATCTGCAGACAGCGGGGACCCGCTGTTAGGCAGAATCCTGTGCAGTGCCCTTAGGGACCACTACACACAATTAAGACTATAGGTGGCAATACAAGTTTTACCTTTGGTACAAGCCTGTACTACTATGTCAGAGTGGTAGCAGTGGTGGAGCAGGCAGGCTTATCTCAAGAGTATATGAGCAGTAGCAGAGATTGCACAAAGGGACCACAATTACTGTGACTCAAGCAAACACTGACTCAAGGTTTCAGGTAAAAAATATAAGTACATTTATTTTTAAAACATTTGTTATCAACACAACACTTCTATTAAGTTCAAAAACCACACGTAAAATACACTACAACTAACCAATTCACTTTGTACGGTATTAATCAAGGTAAGTACCCTGTGTTTAAACGGACCGGTATTATGAAACAAGACAATTATGAAACAAGACACGTTACCGTGTATACGATTGCGATCACTTTTTGACAGTTCGGTCTACTAAATAAACGCGTATCCGCGGCTAGAAATGCTACTGGGGTAAAAACACACTTAGAACTTGAGATACCCAGAGAGAGTTTGGGACAAAAATCCTAGGCAATATATTAGTTAGGCAGACAGAATCGAAGAACACTCATGGACAGGAATTCAAGAGTCAAAGGCCCGGAGCCAGTGTCAAGTGGAACCGGGTTCCTGTTGTCGAGGATCACACAGTCGGACAGTTCACGATTCAACGTAGACAAGAGTACTTTGATATTGTCAATGTTTGGAAGTAAAAGTAATAAGAAGGAGGGAAAGGTAAGGGAAAGCTTTAAAGAAGAGAAATAGGGATTCACCCAAATTACTCAAGCAGGACACAGTACCTTTCTCAAAGAATGAAGCTGGTGCCACGACAGTTTTTCCTGGTGGTTTCCCGTAGAGGGGTTCGGCACCACACAGGGATGAGGCCGGCAGCAGCGACAATGAATAAAAGGTGCGCTCCTTAAAAACAGGAGAGGCTCTTCAGGTGGCTATCCGGACCACTACAGCAGTGTGCAGCGATTTCGACCACAAAGGGATTCCTCTGGCTGAAGAAGATGAGCTGGTTATCCCCACAAGGCTCAAGGGAAGAAGACTCCGGACTGGATCTTCTCTTAGTCGTTGAAGGGTAGATGGCTCAGGACTGCAGCAGGGCTTCACAGGTATGGGATAGTTGCAGCAGTCGACCTCTGCTCCGCTTCTCTTCGGTTCCTTGTAGTTCCAGTGGTGACTCTGACTTCCAGCCCAAGAGACCTGCCTTTTATGCGAAAATCCCCCATTCACACAGCCTGGCTGTCAATCACACAGCACAGGGTTGTCCAGCCCGGACAACCACCATCGGCCAATCATGAAAAAGTGCGACTTGGCTTTTCTAGGATACCCTGTGCAGGGGGTGACTACACCCCTCCCTCACATTCAGCCCACCTAGACACCCAGGCTCCTAGTGGAGGGCTTCTTGGCAGAAGCCCACCAAAAGACAGTGAACAAAGAAGGCAAATCTGGTTTGCAGCGCAAAGTAAAACACAAGGAGTTTAATAAAAAGAAATGGCGAATAAACTGCACCGGAGCCAAAAGAAAAAGTATTTGGTCAAGCGGGTTTAAGTTCGAGGCTAATACAATAGCCTACAATACTACCATGTTTATATAAGATAACCGCGGTAGAAAAGTTTAGGGTAGATACCACTGCCACCAGCCAATTCTAAATGTTAACAGAGCGAAACAATGCTGTAGGAGGTACAGATAAAAAAAAGGGCTAAGAGTTAACCCTTCCACTACTCCATGTAAGATGTGGGGGGACTTGATCTGTGGTTAAATGACTAAAAAAAATTAATGGCAACTTTACTCTTTTCTGTGGGACAGTAGTCATCCTCAGAAATGGAGTTGGTGGGAAGTCTGAACGACAACCCTGTGTCACGGCACTGAAGGTGCTGTGTAACACACAAACGAAGGGGGCTACTGAAGTGGTGTACTCCAGAGTCCACAACCACAAAAACAGATGAAAATACACATGGCAAAACACAGGTAAGAGTGGAAAAAAGAGGTAAACTCTTACCAAGTGGAAAAACAAACTCCAGAAATCTAGCAAAGCTGCTGGGGGACTCACTAGGTAAGGGAAATTAGCCATAGAATGAGAATTCTCCCTAACACCCGCTGTCGGTGAAGTTCCGTGCCCCTCAAGGGTGAAAACCCATAGAAGATTCTACAAGGTCTCTTGGGCCTACTTCACGCTGTCCGACCATGACTGAGGAGGTGGAAAGGTCCCTCTTCAGGCCCTGCACCAAATGCAAGCTATGGAATGTGTTTGTGGAGGACCAGCAACTGCAATGCCTCCCTCTACTGCCTGCACCCAGACCACAAGGAAGTAGAGTGCGAAATATGCCTCGGTTTCCCCAAGAAAACAACCAACGACAGGCATAGTAGGCTGGCGGCATGGCTTAATGCCAAGGCCTCTGGCCTGTGCTCCGAGCAGGGTCATGCCTCTCCCAGGACCAGCCGGTCGATGAAGCGGTCTTCTTGGTCCTTGGAGGGCGCCTCCACCCTGGGGGCCCAATATAAGGCCATGAGCCGCAAAGCTGAGTCCACCGGTTTTGCCGCGGAAGCGCCTCCCAATGTTGATAGGGCACAATCAGCTTGACCATCTGCCTTCATTGCAGCCTACCATCAAGCTCCTCTTCAAAGAGGAAGTCATCTACCCCGGCTCAACTTCGTGAGAAGTCCATGAAACCGCACACGGAAGAGAAGAAAGTCACGCAGCACAAGCAGGCTAAACCGCCACAGGCGAAGATCTCGTTGGCGGCCCCGTCTACAACTACTACTACCACAGCAGCTATGGTTCCTGATCCCTCGAGGGTAGTTCCCACTGTGTAGTGTCCCTGTCCCCAAGGTGCAACACTGCTGCAGTGACTTTGGCATAGTCTGCAGGCACGCCAGAAGGGGTGAAAACGGCCCAGGCCCTAGTACAAGACCCTGAGGGGGGGGGGGGGGGCAGGTGTTGGGGGGGGGGGGGAGAGTCCCCGAAACAGCCCTCCCAGGCCCTCGCACAAACCATGTAGGTCTAATCCATGGACGACGAAGAATCCTTTCATATGGTCCGGAAGGACGTTTAGGACGAAGGGCCTAGTTTTCCTATTCTGCCTCATCAGCTGAGGGATATTTCCTTGGATGTTCTGTCTGCTTTGCACAGAGATCCAGATGAGGATGCCTCCGGCTCTGTTAACTGTAGTCCTCCAGGTCCCCGATCAGCCTCCATCAAAGAAGAGGAAGTTTCATTTGACGCCCCCCTTTTAACCTCCTCCACCACGTCGGGCCATTTCTCCCCCCGCAGACCCAGACATGAGTACGGCCATGACGACGGATGATGACGAAGACATTGTCGCAGGGGGCAGTGAATCTCCATATTTGGATGCTCCACAGATGGGATCATTCCACTCCACGATTGCCAGGCCCTCCGAGCTAGTCCAGCTAGTGCCGGAGGATAACCAAGAAGGAGGGCTTCTTGTATCGGAGGCGCATGGCCAAGAGAGACTATCATGGCGGTGCCATTTCTAGATGATGTTTGGGAGGAGGGCCTGGCTCTCATGAAGAACCCTTGTTCCGCTCCAGCCAAACTGGATAGGCTGGAGAAGAAATATAGGGTGCTGGACTCCGCACCCAAGTGCCTGAGTTCGCAACCATTGTAGGACTCGGTGGAGTTGGCGGCTGTCAGGAAACGGTCGGCTAATACGTCCGCGTCTTCTTTGGTTCCTCCAGACAGCGAGGGGGAAAAGGATGGACGCCATGGGAAAGAAGGTGGTTTACACCACAGCATCCACTATTAAGGCGTCCAATGCACTGGCGGTCCTGGCAAGATACGACAGGGAATTGTGGCACAAGCTGGGACTGATCCTGGAGTTTCTCCCTGATGATGATGATGATGATGAGGAGATGGAGGCCATCGCTCTTTTCCACGCCATCACAGTATTGGACGTCGCTGACACAAGGTTCTGGCAAATGCCGAACGGTGTCTGCCTTTGTCAACAAGGTCCAAGCCAAGGAGCTGAACATGCCCTTTGGATAGAATCTGTTTGGGAAGGCCGTCAGTGAGTCCCTCCAGGCCATCAAGACTGATACAGAGACGGCATGTTCCCACAGGCCCTCTCCAGGAGCACTGCTAGTCTTTTCGTTCCTCCAGGGGCAAGTTGAGCAGGTCTTCAAAAGGTTTCTCCATATCGTACCGACAGCCTTCCAGATCTTCAATGCAGAAAGCCTGCAGATGCCGTACCCAGGTCTACAGTAGCGGAAGACAGTGTAACTGTTGCAAGCCTGAACCGACCGGGACGTCGGGCCCCCACTCGTGCAGTGGAGAAAGCTCACCACTGACAGATGGGTGCTGGACACTCTCTCCCAAGGACATACTCTGGAGTTCCAACGCAGGTGTCCTCGGATCCCTCCGGTTCCCAGTCAGGAGCAGCACTTACCTCAGCTTCTGCAAGAGGTATGAGCCATGCTGCAAAAAGGGGTGATATAGCTGGTTCCCCAATGGCTCTGTGGTTCCGGAGTCTATTGCAGATACTTCCTAGTCAGAAAGAACACCGGGGGCTGGAGGCCCATCCTAGACCTACGACATCTGAACAAATACCTAAAGTCCCAAAAGTTCAGGATGGTCATGTTGCAACACCTGCTCGGCCAACTGGAAAAAGGAGATTTCTTGATGTCGTTGGACCTGGAGGACGCCTATTTCCATGTCCCCATTCACAAGAAACATTGAAAAATTCCTGTTTTGTGGTGCAGGGCCAGCACAACCAGTTCAAGGCCCTACCCTTCATCTTGAAGTCGGTCCCAGGAGTGCTCACGAAATGCCTGGCACCAGTAGTGGCCCATCTACATCTACAGTGCAAACACGTACCTGGACGACTGGTTGATACGTGCTCGCGTGAGCCAGCCAATGAACACACGGAGCGGACCGTCCGACTATTCATGGATCTGGGATTCTCTGTCAACTATCCGAATTCCTGCTTGACACCATTGCAGAACGTGCTGTTCCTAGGCGGCAGTCTCAGTGTCTTGCTGTTGTCCACCTCGGAGGAGAGGCTAGCAGCCATTCATGGAAAGGTGCAACGACTGTTGTCAACGAAGAAGGCCACGGTGCCGGCCATCAAGTCGTTACCAGGCATGTTATCCTGCATCTACCTTGTCTGTCTCTGCGGGTTGCAGATGCGACCCCTGCAGGAATTCCTGTACGCCCGCTGGATACAGGTGTCCGGCAGCTTCACGGACAAGATAACGCTCAACGACGAGTTCCATCAGCCATAGGATGGTGGTGAGTCCGCTCCAATATTGCCCAAGGCAAGTGGTTTCGAACCACTCGCCCCCCTATCAGGAGACGGTCACCACGGATTCTTCGCTGGAAGGTTGGGGAGCGCACACCAGACATCTGTACGCCAGCGGCCTGTGGCTGCCGGAGGAGAAGGACCTTCAAGGCGTTCATCCCGTCTCTGAAAGGCAAGGTGCTGAGGATCTTCACGGACAACACCACCACCATGTTGTATATCAGAAAGCATGGGGGCGCTCGATCCCCGGCGCTCTCCAAGGTAGTGCAGGACTTGCGGCGCTGGCACATGGGACCGGGGATGTTCCTCGTCTCTCTCTCCACCTGCCGGGTGTCAAGAACACCATTGCAGAGAACTGCGCTCCTGCCACAAGGTGGAGCTTCATCAGGATCAGGTGGACCGCCTATCCGTCAAATGGGGCAGACCCCAGACCGATCTGTTTACGATGGCGGCAAACTCCAAATGCCAGCATATTCCACTATCCGAGGAGCCTGGAGGAAGCGCTCCCCTTCCTGTGGGAAGGGCTGTTTCTGTACGGGTTTCCTCAGTTTCCTCGCCTGCTAGGAGTCCTCAACACTCCATTTGAATGCAAGATGATGCTCCTCGCCCTGGCGTGGCCTATTCAGGTTTGTTATCCAGACTTTCTCAGCCTGTCAGCGTCGCCTCCGGTCAAGCTGTCAGTTGTTCCGTATCTTCTCAACGGAGAAGGAGGCACAATCCATCACGACCCAGGATCGCTGAACCGGAGGGCTTGGCTTCTGAAGCCCTAGAGTATGGAGTGTATGAGTTGCCAGCGGACTGCAGGGAGGCCAGGGCGTTGTCGACCTTGAAGTGCTACGGTCACAAGTTGAAGCGTTTCTCTACGTGGTGCCGGTCACAAAAGAGAACCCATCTGAGGCCCCACAGAAATTTTTGTACTTGTTATCCTTGGCCAAGGTCGGACTGACGCACGCTTCCATCAAGGTACATCTGGCGGCTATCTCCCAGTACTTGGAATATTCATGAGCATGTGAATCCATCCCATACCCATGCTGGAGAACAATAGTTACAGGTAAGTAACTTTAACCATCCTTACCATTAGTGGGCTTGGACTTGCTTGCAGCTCGGATGTTGAATAGGAAGAGGACCTTTGCAGCGATTTCTTCAGATCTGCGTTAGAGCCAGGAATCCCTCGAAGAGCAGCCTGCGTGAGATCTGAAGGCGACTCCTGGAGTGGCCCAGCTTCCTTCCTGTGTCCGGCCCAGTGAGGCTCTGCTCCTCAGCCTGATTTCCGAAGACCCTGAGCAGTGCTTTAGTCCTTGGATGAGTGAGAACAACAAGTCATGACGCCTTCTCGAGTATCCAGCCCTTCGGAGCCTTTTGAAGTGTCTGTGGACTTGCCAGCTCTCTTGTGCCAAAAGTAGCCCTCTCCCCGAGTTTTTTGCTCTCCACCTTCAAGTGAACCTGTCATGGAGCTGCTTCTGTGACTGCTACTGGAAGGCCGCCTGTCATTGCATGCATCGGTGTCTGTCGCTGGAACTATGCTCCCTTCATCCTGTGGAGACCTGCATCTGTGGAACTTTAAAATAGTTTGAAACTACCACCACCACAAGCCCGTTGACTCTTTCCTACAGAACTCCTTCTGGTGAGAAATATTGTGTGGCTCCTGTGACTTTTGGGATAAGGGTCCCATTCATCTTAGGGTTTGGAATTCTCAAGTTAGTGTGTTGTAAAATGTCCACTCAGGATTGCGGTCGATTGGTGAATATTTTATTAGTAAATCGCATTGACAGTACAGACCCAACAGCAACATGAGACTTGATTAAAAGTTTCTGCCCCCAAGCCTTAGTGCCCCGTTCTCTTCTATCCAATGGAATGCATGCTTTCCAGTGGAAGGGGTGCTCCCTACCAGGTCACAGTTGCATACTGCATTGCTCTAGTTAGCAAAGAACTAAGCCTAATTATCTCGACCTTTGATGCCAACTGGGCTCTTACATATAAGATGCTGTTATCAGACAGGTCAACCTGTCGTACTTCGTTTAATCAAGGTGAATATACTTCTTTTAAGATTCATACGCGCTTTGAAGCAGGCGAAAGCGCTGTCAATGAGTTCCGACTGCTAGTGCCGCTTAACCTAAGAAAGTGAGAGCCTGAACCATGCTTGCATATGCAAAAAAAGAAACCTGTAAGAAGCGAAAGATGTGGAGGTGAACATTCCAACAAGCTAGGCTAGGGGCCTTCATTTAAAATACATGCACAGATCAATCTACAGTCTTTGCCTCGCACAGAGAGTACATATAACTTTTATTATCCAACACAGTGTCCCCTGAACCGCCCCATGAGACCTTCTCTCCAGTCTCTTTACGAAATATTACGATATAGACCATGCACAATTACTTGCAGGTGGCAAACGGGGTACTGTCACACTTTATTCTTGCGATTAAGATCCGAATACCGCATCAAGTCCAAACACATGTCGGCTGACACCTTGAGAATAAATATTTATAAAGCCAAGTACTAGTGATCAAGTCGTTATTGTAAATTCTGGTACAGGTCGAGTATGAGATACACATACCCAATTCTATACATTTATCTGGAACCCTTGGCCGGAGTTCCGGTGGATCATCCTCCCTGCAGCCCTTACTTATACTTTTCTTTATTATATTTCTACCGTGTTCCAGGATACCAGAGGGCTTACGGGCACACAAATAAAGATAACGAGACAGGCCAACGGTAAGTTCAGTGGGTCTTCCTTGGCGATCATGAGTAACCATGGATTCTGGTGGCAAAGGCCATGTTGTGAGTCGCTTCATCTCCCTCTTATTCCAGCAAAGCCTCAGAAGGGAGCCCATAGCAAAATGATTAATAAACGCTGCTCGGGAAAAATGTCTTTGGAGCCCACAACCACTCCCCCAGCGAGACTGGTCTCATTCTATAGTTTTCAATTACCACCCATTGTTTTTGGTTCTCCTCTCTCAAATCAGGGACTTGCGCCCTGAACTGTGAGGCTCGGTAGTGTTCGTACATGTCAGACAGACCCACTCCCCCTTTCTCTTTTGGCTGTGCCAGGACTTCATGCGCTATTCTTTGCGTTTTGCCCTGCCAGACAAACCTTCTGATCATCCCCTTTATTTACACGAAATGCTCTTTTGGGATAGTGATAGGGAGCATTTGATACAGATACAATCATTTCGGAAGCACTGCCATCTTTAGGGCATTCACTCAACCCAACCACGATATAGTTAAATGCGACCACTTTTCCATGTCCTTCTTTACTTCCTTCCCAAGCTGGGGAAAATTAGCCTCATAAAGTCCCTTTGTGGTTCTCGTAATAGTAATTCCCAGATATCTAACAGTCTTATAGTTTGTTGGGATTCCCCCTACTTAATCATTACTACTGCCTTCACTACCCTTGCCTTTGTATAAAAAAAAAGTGGATTTATCCGCATTCACTTTAAGTCCCGACCATTTTCCAAATTCCTGAATTACTTTGAGGACATTTGGAGTGTCTTCATGTGGATAGGCCAAGTAAAGTAAGATATCATTGGCGAACATTGCCAGTTTGTATTCACTTGACCCCCACCCTTATCCCTCTAATATTCTGACTTTCTCTTATATTGTTTCCCAGGGCCCCCATGTAGAGTACATATAGCAGTGGCGTCATGGGGCATCCCTGCCTCGTCCCTCTGGTCATGCGTATCTCTTCCGACATCTGATTATTCACCACAACCCTCACCCCGGAGACCTATACAATGCCTGAACCCCCTTAGGAATGTCTCCCCGAATCCCATGTCCCTCATCACTGCCCACAAGAAGCTCCACCCAATCGAACGCCCTTTCTGAGTCCATACTAAGGAGCGTCTGGTCCCCCTCCTCACCCATCGTGTATTCCATTATATCTAAGGTCTTTCGCATTGCGTCCGATCCTGCCTATCCTTTATGAAGCCAACCTGGTCTGGATGGACCAGGCGTGGCATGATATCCTCCATGCGCGATGCCAATACCTTTGTATATATTTTAGCATCCGTGTTGAGGAGCGATATCAGTCTATAGGACTTACATAATGTGGGGTCCTTCCCTCCCTTTGTGATTAATACTATCTGCGCTTTAGAGAATGACTCCGGTGCTACTCCCTTCACCCGTATGGCGTTAAAGAGACTTGCTAAGTGGGGGGGGCTATGATATCCCCAAATTGTTTGTAGAGTCTCATGCCATATCCATCCTCCACTGGCGCCCCACCCTGGTGCCACCCCCCCCCCCATCCCTGGTGGTTATCTCTTTATGGCCTCCAGTACTTCCTTTGGAGTTATGTCTGATTCCAAACGGGGTTGCTCTGGTTCCAATGGATGAGTGAAACCTGCCTTTGCTATGTACTCCCCCATTTCCTTCTCCCCCTGCGCCTTCTCAGACATGTAAAGAGTTGCATAATATTTTGCAAACTGGTCCGCTATTTCTTTTGACACAGTGGTTAGCTCCCCCTCCTCCGTTTGAAGGCCTTCCACCCATCTTTCCGTTATTTGCGCTTGGAGCCTGGAAGCAAGCATCTTATCCGCTTTATCCCCTAACTCGTAACATTTTTGTTTTAGGAATTTCAACTTTCTTATTACCTCCCCCATTTCCATTGTTTTTTTAACTCCTCCCGCTTTTTCCTTTTTCCTTAAGAGTCAATAAGTGCTCTTTGTGTTATGTACCTTGGGCGTGCAACTTCTTCTCAAGCCCCATAATTTACTCTTTCAGCCTCTCTGCAATTAGTTTATGTTCCCTTTTCCGTCTCGCTCCTTCCCTTATGAGGTGGCCTCTACAGACTGCTTTGCCTGCTTCCCATACTGTGGTCGTGTCCACTTCACCATTGTTGTTAATGTGGAAATACTCCTCTATTGCTTCCCTCAATTCCCTTTCATAAAGCTTATCCAGCCATAGAGAATCATTGCACCTCCATTTGGTGTTTCTGCGGCTAGTCCCTTCAATCTCTGTTTGCCACGACCACATCACGGTCCAACCACCCCACTGGGCGAATACTCGAGTCCTGCACCCTGGTTCTCTGTTCTTTATTTACCAACAGGTAATCAATTCGCGTGAATGTATCATGGACATCTGATTTGAACGTGTACCCTCTTTCCCCCGGGTTGCGCACTCTCCAGATATCAACCAATCCCTCCTCCTGCAAGGTGGCTGCAAACCTACTGTTCTCCCAACCGCTGGACTCCTTTAATTTGGACCTTTTGTCTGCTGCCTATCCATGCTGCCCAAGTATTGAACTCTCCCCCTATCACCACCAGGTTCACCTCCTTCCCTCCCAGTGCAGCAAGGGCCCCCTCGTTAAAAGTCCCCTGACCCTGATTAGGATTATATACTCCCACCAACGCAATTTGTGTATCTTCCCACTCTCCCGAGTATATCCTTCTACCCTCCATTGACCGCTCCACCGCCAAATTTTCCAGCCTGAGTCGTTTACTTGAGAGTATTCGCACTCTCCCCTTTTTTTTGTCTCCCTGACGCCCAGAACACTTGACCCATTCCTCTGCCCCTTATTGGCCTCTCCTCCACCGCCTTGAGTCTGGTTTCCTGAATAAAGAGGACATCCAATTCTGCCCTACCAAATTCCCTGCTCACTAGGGACCTCTTGGCAGGGGAATTGAGTCCCTTGAAATTAAGGGTGCCCACCCTCAATACTGGCCTTTGTCATGATGCCTACCCCCGGGCATCCGGATAGAGTCCATCAGCCCCGGGAGCAGGCATCCAGATACTCATTAAAACCCCAACAGCCTCGGCTGGGGGCTGTTTGGATTCAGTCCTGGTGCCTTAGGCGCCAGGCTCATAGACTTTACTTAACTTATGCAGACCATGCTGCAAGTGAGTCCAAGCCAACGTGAGGCCTGGATGGGACTATTTTATTACAGGGACTATTTTTCACAACTTCCTACCTGGGACTACTTTGCAGGCTATTTAAACCACGCCCGAACAGCAGCCCATGCTTTGCGTTATTCTGCATCCAGCAGCGTGACGCTCACCGTGTCTGCAAGTCAGCATCCAGTCTTCTGCCACGCCCGCCTCAAATCCGGAGCTCCTAGACAAAAGGCAAAGAAAGGAGAAGAGGTTAGATCACAGACATTATTTGATTCCTTACCTGATTCCGGACCCAGCACATCTCCGAGCCTGGAAAGGACATTATTTCAGCACGCGTCGCTTCACCAGCAGCAGCGCCGCGTTATACTCACCAGTCCACCGCATCTTTCGACTCGGCGCTGCCTCCATCATTTTCTTGGTCGAAACCCAGCACCGGGGGGGAAAACAAAAGGAATAACAAGGTGAGCCGAGAAAACCAACAAGGACAATCTCTTTGCCACCATAGGCTTACCTGCTTTACCACCGGAGGTATTCTTTAATTCGCCGCATCTTCCTATGCCGCACCTATAAAGGGAGAGAAAACAGCAAGTTAAACTCATGCAACTTTTACCGGACAGTGTTTGGTAATACAGACTCTTACCTTAACGCCATCAGCTGCCTCCAGGCAAAATTCTTTTGGACCCAGCTGCAACCTAACAAGGGAATGGAACAAGAGTGAACATCGGACATATTGAACTCTGAACTTTATAGACACTGGAGTCAATATTCCTCCGGAACTCCTCCAGTACCTTCAACCCAGTGAAGTAACTGGTATCTACGCGCCCCTGCATGCCATGCAGGATGGAGAGCTCATCATTTAAAAACATAAGGTGAGGTTACCAACAGGGAATATCGGAGCTGATTAGTGGGGAGAACGAGAACTGTTGGGGGGCCATCACTAAAGTCCACGGGTGGCTAAATCCCTTTCTCCACTTGCAGGAGAATACTTCTACGAGTCCAGCAGACAAGATTAGGCGGGCCAGTCCAGACTGTCATCTCTTCATAACGCATCACGTTGGTGGAGACCGCAGCTGTCCGGCCCCATCAACGCCCCTGTGGGAACCAGGTGAGCGTAACAGCCTTCCCCTTCTTTGATTCCCCTGTTGTGACATTACTATGTCAGTTTCCATAGCACCTTGTTGCTTTCCTTAATTCCTCCCGCATTTGTCTCAATCTCATAATCGTCTAAATTGTTCCGCTCATGCCCCCCCCATGCCTCCCACCCCCCCTTTGCCCTAACAACAACAAACATAAATTGAATAAACCAAGAAAACTGGACCACAGCCAGAGAAGGCTTTATTAGGTCCTTCATTGGAGACGCCCTCCCTAACTTGAGGGCCATCAGGGATTGTTAGCCGCTTCCTAAAGGGAAGCGCTTATTTACCTTGCCGTCCCATTTCTCGAATTCCTCCAGGATTTCTTAATCCACGCTCTGAAGATCATGTCCTATACTTTATCAACTTTCATATCTTCCTCATGATGTTTTCACTGGGGACACCACGGTTCGGCTTAAAGTATTTCCTTCTCACCTTCCCCCTTTGCTGTTGTGGGCCCCTCCCCTGCTCATCCGCTTGTGAGCTAGAAGCTTCCTGCGATCCCATCGGACCTCTCATGTCTTTTGCCTCTCTCAGCCCCTTTAGGACCCGACTGGCCTCCTCTGCAGTAGTAACCCTGTAGTCCTCTCCGCGATACACAAAAGTGAGGTCAAACGGGTATCCCCATCTGTTTCTGACTTTCTGTTCCGTGAGCCATATGGTGAGCGGTCTACATCCCTCCTCCTCGCCAGAGTCATGCTCGAGGGATCCCGATATATCTTAATTTTGGATCCATGATATTCAATTTCTTGTCTTTGTTTAGCTCTTAACAAAATGTCAGTCTTTTCCTTGTAGCTCAGGAATTTGCCCACAATCGATCGCGGGCCCCTTCCAAACGCTTACCCCCACCCCCTATGGGCTCTTTCCACTGCTACCGACTTTCCTCCTTCATCCTCATATAAGAGTTTGATAATATCCTGTACCTTACGCTCAACATGTTGCAGGGTTTCCCCATCCTTCTCCGCCAGACCCAAAATCCATAGGTTCGATCACCGCTCCCTGTTTTCCAAGTCATCCATTTTCAATGTGATTTCCTCCTCTCGCAGCTCAATGTCCGTCATTCTTGCATTGAGTTTCATTTCTATGAGATCGATGTTGGCTCGGTTGTTCTCAAGATTTTCTACTTTTCCTTCAATACGATCCACTTTCTTCCTTATCTTGGATATGGACGTCTGAATGTCTGACCACAGGGCCTTTATTTCCGCCAGGATCCCTACAATATCTTCCTTTATTACAGCCATGCTCTTCACTGCTGTTTCTGCTAGTTGAGGCTTTGAGGCAGCTGGCTGATCTCTTCTGTATTTTATAGTCTTTGCACCCCCCTTTCCCGGCGTGGGCTTTGCATATATTTGTCTCTATCCCCCCTCCGTCTCTCAATATTAGGGCGAAAGCCCTCTTGTCCTCAGATCTTGTCCTCAATTCTCTGGTGTCTAGTCTGTTTTTCACTCCTGGCCGGCGCTTTCCCAACTGCCCTATGCCGTAGTTTGGTCAAGCACCCAGCTTGTTTACAATCGCCTTGGCACCCAGCTGTCCCAGGCCTTTTCACTTTGTCTCCACTGAGCACTTGAACCGTTACTTTGGGCTCCTCGCTATTTCAGACTTGAGTAGCTCCTCCTCGCTCTGGCTTCAGGCGTGGTGGTGCCTAATTTTTCCTCCCATATTTGGCACCTACCCTATGTCCTCACGTGCCACTTCGCATATCCTTACTATCTGTGGCTCTCTTCCCTCCTTATGGACCAGGCCAGGTCCTGTCCACCAGCAAATGTTGTTTTATTTCTTTTTTTTCCTTTTTTGCCCTGTTGCCCCCTTATTCTTAGTGATCCCTCTCTGTGTTTATTTCAATGTGTCCCTTCGCCCTGCTTCCTTTCTTTCACTCTCCAGCCTTGGACTTCACCCCTTCGCATCAGCCCCCTCTCTGCGCGCCTTCTCTTGGCCAGTTTTGGGCCGTTCACTCTGTTCGTTGGGACTCACTTGGAAAATCTTCCCCTTTAGTACTGTTTACCTAGGGGAAGTAGCACCCCTGCTCCGTCCCCCGCTGCTTACCAAGTGCTCATTCTTCCTCGTGCCGGACCCGTCCTCTGCTGCTCCCCGTCTCCCTGTCTCGCTCCTCTAGCACCGCTCTCACCTTTCCTTAATCCTCGCCGCAGGCTCTCTTGACAGGGAGGGAGGCGGCTGCACTTCCGCCCATTCGTGCGCGCCTTAATCCCGAAGCACTCCTTCACTGGTCCCGAGGACCCGCGGGCTGCTCTCCTGCGCCCGCCCTTACTCCTGCTTCCAGTGCTGCTTCATATGTCGTCTGCTTCGGCCCACGCGGAAGGAGTGCTGCTCTCACTTGTTCCCTCTGTGCCAGGCTTCCATCCTCCGACCCGGGCGGGTCTGCCGATTTCTTACGCGCAGCAACCTTTTTCTAGCGAATGCTTCGCTGCTCTGTACGGACAAACTACGGCTTCTGCTCTGCTCCCACTTGCCTGACTTCCCCGCGCACCGATGCTCCTCGTCAGGTGGACCAGCACCTATCCTCTATGGAGCAATCCCCACTTTCCTGACTGCTTTGCTGCCTCCAGGGGGGGTCCTGCTGTATTCTCTGCCCTGCACCGTTCTGTCTGCTCTCCTCACGACGACCCTCCGGTCAGGCCTCTCTTGTTCCGGCCCCAGCTCCAGTGCCCGTTATGTCTGCCCGCCATTTTCCAGCAGCCCGATGGGGAATGGTATCCTCTGGATTCTCACCCTCCACCGCTTACATTACGATTTCCATGCTGTTTTCCTAACTCCACTCGATTTCAGGGGGCTATCCTTCCTTTCTACTTTATTTCTTTTCGGTGGGAAGCGCTCATAATCATTACTTCTGTTCCCCTCGGACTGCGGATCAGCGCTTCATTGCCCTCTGCGCCCCCTGTTGGTCTCCCCAGGACCTCTAATATATTTGTCGGTGGACACACCCACCACATGTGGAATAGTGACCCCTATGTTCCACACTTCCTCCAACATAACGCAGAGTATGTTGGGTTGATGTTATGCAACCCCACCTGGGTCATGTACCAGCGTAAGCACACTATATATGCACACTCCCTGTCCGTGATGCGGTTGGAATATTTGCGTTTCCTTTCCCATATATTACTCCATGCATCTTTGTCAATCCTCACCCCCAATTCCTTCGACCCAGCTTTCCATATATGGAAAATTGTCAGTGGTGTTTTCCCTGTCTAAAGCCAACAAAGATGTGAGTCCCCCTCTTTCTGCAGTCTATTTTTTTGTTCTAGGGGTGATGCCTGCCTCATTCCTTCTTTCTTAATCTCTGAATTAAGTTATCAAGTGAAAATGTTGCCAACAAATGTGGTAAAAATACCTTGGTAATGAAAAGGCTGCTAAACAAAAAGTAGTCAAAGAAATTCAGCTGAAAAGTAGCAAAAAAGTAGTGCAGATAGGTTAATTGTTAGGGTTAAGGAGTGTTTTGTGGACTTGCGATTGCCTTTTTTAGGGTGAGGATAGGGGTTACAGTAAATATATTGGCTACAATTAGAGTAGGCGTTAAGGTCTGGGTGGTTGCCGCAGTGCTGGTGATGTTGGGGGTTTGAATATTCATTAGGGTAGATTACGTTTCAGTGTACCCTTCTACCCATAAACCCTCCCAACCATGGCTCTCTCCTCATCTCCTTTCCATGTGCCGTTTGCTCCGTCTTGAAAGACATTGGCTGAAGTACAAGTCTACAGATGGCTACTCCTCTTACTTCTCCTATCATGCTCTGACTGTTGTTTTTTTTCTTTAAACAATTTTTATTTATTTTTACAACAAAACAATAAACAAACAACCCCAGCAGTGCTTTGTCATAGCACTTTAGCATTGTGAAACATCTTGAGTCTCTACTGCTTACCCTTATCCCACCCTCCAGCTCAAGCCTACTTCACTTCGCCCTCCGTCTCTTTGTCCTCTGGAGGTATCTCCTCATCTGTATTCTCAGAGGAATTATCGCTTGGGCCGCTCTGGGTAGGCCCGACAGTGTGGCCACTAGATGTTTCCAGGCTGTCGGGGATTCTGCCCCCCCACCCCCCCTATTGGCCGCCTCACTCCATACTACTGTTTCTGCTTCAGTCCATTTACGGAGATCGTTCCAACAGACCTCTATCTTAGGTCTATTACATGCTTTCCACCCCATGGCAATTCTGCACTTGGCGAGTATATAAACCAAATCTTTGAGTTTACTGACATATTTCAATTGGCGCAGTCTAGGACCCCTCCCCACATGCATGCCCGCACTAATTCCACATTTAAATTGATCCCTTTCCCGTTTAATCGGTGGGCTATTTCTCCCCAGAACTTCCCAATTTCCAGGCATGCCCAAAACATGTGTATCAGCCCTGCGTTTTGTTCTCCGCACTTGGGGCATGTTTGTCGTTCTGCGCTTTTGAATTGGGAAATTCTCTGGGCAGTCATATATGCTCTGTGGGTTATATATAGCTGTATTTGTTGTAGCCTCGCGTTCCTAGACACTTTATGATGCCCTTGAACCCGCTCCCACAACCCATCAGTCATAAGTTCCCCTGCTTCCTCCTCCCATTCCTGCCTCAGCTGGGTCATTTCCCTTCCCACCCTGGACATCTGTAATTCGTAAATTCGAGAAACCTTGTGCCCTCCCTCTGCGACATCATGTAATGTTTCGATGGCCACGTTTGGCTGTTCGTCTAGCATTATTTCCGACCATGTCTCCCTTGCCCGACGTACCAGTCTGGTATAAGTAATATACTGCCCCAAGTGTAAACCTGTTTCTTGGAAAAGCACATTAAATTCCTTTATTCCTCCCTCTTGCCTTATGTCTCCCATTGTTGCAATTCCCACTGGTTCCCAATGCCTACGAATCGTCTTCCTCAGTTGCACATCTCCTCCAATGAATGCCACTAACGGCACTTGCGAGGAACACGAGGTTGGGTTCTCTATGGATTGGCAAGCCTTGCGCCATATTTTCCATCCTAGTTCCAGCATCCCCGGGCACCCTTTTATGTCTTGTTTAGGCAGCCATATCCATTCTTTTAAGAAAAACAGGGCACATTCAGATCTCAACAGTCTGCATTCTGACGTTGAGTCTTCCGCTTACCATTTAGTCACTATCGTAGTTGACTGGTCAAATAATAGATCTCAAAGTTAGGCAGCTTAATACCCCCTTTGTCATATGTGTTCTGTAGTTTCCATAGGGCTATCCTATTCCTGGTTCCAGCCCAGAGGAAGCCCCTGCAGATGCCTTGAAGTTTAACGAAGAACCGCTTAGGTATCATGTATGGTATGTTCCCAAAAAAGTGTAGTAGCCTGGGTAATAAGACCATCATGGCCAGGGGGAGCCTAGTCCAGAACCTCATGCTATTCTTGATGTCTGTCACTGTCACTGCTTTCTCAGTGTTATATGTATGTTCTGCTTCCACCGTGTGGTAGATGTCAATCCCCAGGTATCTAAAGGTACTGGTCTCCCAGGGTATTGGTAGTACTGGTTGTAGTTCTCACGGGATTCTTATGTACCTTCCCAGGGGGAATATGTACGACTTTTTGGGGTTAAGAGCAATGCGAATCGCTCCATCACTTCTAGGATATATTGCAGATTTTCTTCAGGGTACCGCACTTATAACATGTCATCTGCATATAACAATATTAAGTGTGGTCCCCTTTTGTGTAGATCCCCACTTCTTCATATTGTTGTCTCAGGTATATCGCTAGGGGCTCCAGTGCAAGAATGTACAGCATCGGGGACCAAAGGCATCCCTTTCTAATGCCCCTGCTAAATTGCCACCTTTCCGAAATGGTTGCTGCCGTCCTGACTCTGGCTAATGGTGAGCTACACAGTAACTTCACCCACTTTAGGGACCCGGGTCCCATCCCATATTCTTTTAGGGCTGCCAGCAGCCAAAGCCATTTGACTGAGTCGAAGGCCTTCACTGCGTCTAATGACACAATAGCCAACTCGCCCTATGCTCCTTCTGTTTGTTCTATGACATGGTGGAGATGTCTAAAGTTGTCGGATATGCTTCCGTGTGGAACATATCCGGTCTGATCAGGATGTATTAGTCTGCCTATGACATGTTTTATTCTATTTGCCAACACAGCCGTGAGTATCTTGCTGTCCTGGTACAGCATAGATGGCGGTCTGTACGACCTGCAGTCCATGCTTGGCTTATTGGGTTTGAGGAGTGGAACAATGATCGCTTCTCGAAGGGATTCTGGCAGTATCCCTATTTCAAATGCTTCGTTTAATGTTGCCATTTGCGGGGGGAGCACTTCCTTCTTATACATTTTGTGGAATTCGCTGGGGAGTCCATCCGCTCCCGGTGTCTTACTGGTAGGTAGTTGCTCAACCACCGCCTCTAGCTCTTCCAGTGTGATTGGGGCCTCTAGGTTTTCTCGCTGTTCAGCACTTATTTTTGGTAAGCCGATATCCTCCAGTGTTTCTGCTACCTCACTCCCTCACTCCCTTCCTGCGTCCCCGTACAATTGTTTATAAAATTCAAGGAACCCTTCATTCACACCCTCTTGGGTATCTAATATTTGTCCGCTCTGATCGTTTGTCTGGGTGTCTCGCTTTTATACAGCCATGCTAGCAATCTCCCCGGCTTGTCTCCCCCAGCGTGCTGCCTTTCTGTGTATTTTTTATAGTTTAAATTGCATAATCTCTCCCAGTGTCCCACACATTCCTGATGCAATTGGTCGATAGTTCCAGCATCCTCCCGGGGGTTTCCTCCTCTACCTAGGATTGTCTCTAGTTTCGCCCCTGTGTTCTGTATTCTCGCTAGTATGCCTCCCTGCAGCCCTTTAGATTTAGCTATAGCTGCTCCTCTCACCACCACCACCTTAAATGCTTCCCATAGAGTTCCAGCCGACTCTGCACTCCCTGTGTTATTTCCAAAGTATTCTATAATTTCTTCTTTGGGGTCTTCACTGAACACCTCATCTTTCAATGCTTCTGCTCAAAGTCGCCAAGTAGGGATCTTAGCTCTCGGAGCCACGTATTGCCATGTTGAGACCAGTTGTGAGTAGTCAGAAAGGACTCTCGCTTTATACTCTGATCGCACCATTTCCCCCACTATCTCCTGTGAGGTGGACACTTAGTCTAGCTGTGTGTACAAGATTTGTGGGGCCGAGTAATGTAAATAATGTCTATCATGTGGGTGGTGTAGCCTCCACATATCCTCTAGTCGAAGGTCTCCCAGCAGGGTCCTCAGGGCTCTGGCAGCAGGGGTGTGTTTGTTGAATTTCCTATCTGACCTATCCATCCTTGGGTCCAGCGTGCAGTTGAAATCGCCGCCCCATATAACCGCGCCCCCCAGGTACGGGCTCATTTTACTATATAGGGTCCTAAAATAGGCCACTGTATCCTGGTTCGGGGCATATGTATTAACAATGCATATTTCTCTATTTTCTATCAATCCCCGTTTTACTACCATCCTCCCGTCCGCCTCAGCCGTAGACTGTAGCAGCTGAAAGGGGACATGTGGCGCCACCCAAGTGACCACCCCTCTGGCAAATGCAGAGTATGTTGCACCTATAAGGGTTCCTTTCCATTTCCTCTTGATCACCTCTAGTTTGTCTTTCGTGAGGTGTTTCTTGTATTGGGGCGATGTCTATTTTCTGTCTCTTTAAGTACATCATGATCTTGTTTCTCCAAGTGGCTGTTGAGCCCCCTGACATTCCAGGTCACTATCCTAAGGTCTCCCATGTTTCAGCCATACCCAGTCCCCCTTCTGACCCTCCTCCTTTTCCGCTTCAAGCACAGCAGCGCGCATGTGTAGGCTCGTTTTCTAACTAATAACACCCCAAATCCCCCAAGTCCCCTCCCGCCCCAACCCGACCACGCCCAAACACAAACTCCCCAGCTCCCACCCCTCCCTCTACCTTCCCAAACCCCAACTAATGCCGAGCTCCATCCCTGGATCTCAGGCTACCCCGCATCTAGTCCGTTCTTGGCCTATGCCAGTACTCAGGACACCGCAGCGGGATATCACCCTACTGGTGATTCAATTTAAGTAAAAAAAGAAGTTTGGAAAAGTTACTCAAATGCGCCAACCTTATTCAAAGAATATGTTCAAGGTGAGTCAATTCAATTTTGTTTTTATTTTGCACAATAGATTAAAGAACATTCAAACAAAAAATTGTTCCAATTGTGTTTACTTCACACCATTTCAATCCTTGATACAACTTGATATTAGGTGATTCAACTAATCGAACTACTGGGGGTGAGGTCGTGTTTCCATTGTATCTTCCGCATTAATGCTTATAGTATGCCACATGTGCTTGGCTCATGTGTGATGCTGCTCATATGTATATTCTAGTCCAAAAGGTCCACATGAAGAGAATGCAAACTAGTCCATATTACGCTTGCTCGCATGCCCAGTGTACTTCCTCCAGTCATCACTGCTACCTCCACATCTGCCCCAAAGTTAATGATTATGTGCTGTACTTGGCTCTCACAAAATATACGTGTCCAACAGAATGGCTCTGGAAAAAGCAGGGACGGGTCACTTCTTTGTCTTGCTCTCCGCTCCCTATGGGCAATTATTCGCATCCAGCCATGTAGATATTTCCTCCGGGAAGTCAAAAAAGAGGGCCTTGTTCTTGTGAAGCACTTTCATCGTCGCTGGATAAAATGGCATGTAGTTAAAGCCTGCGTCTCGTAGTCTCCTCTTAACTACCATATAATTCAAGCGTCTCATTTGCACCTGGAGTGTGTAGTCAGGGTATGCGGTGATGATCGCGGAGGCCCTGGTAATCGTTCCTCCCTTCCGGAAATGTTCCAAGACCTTTTCCCTGTCTTTATAATTCAGGATTTTGGCAATGATTGGCCGTGGGGGGGGGGCCCCGGTGGCGGTTTCCTGATCAGGGCTCGGTGTGCTCTTTCCACCGCGAACCCCTGACTAAGTTCCCCACCTGTTATCTCTTGCGACAGCATGTTTTCAACGTAGTCCGTCGGGTCTGCTCCCTCTTCGCCCTCCGGGAGCCCTATGATGCATATGTTATTTCTGCACGCACGCCCTTCCGCTTCTTCAGCTCTGTCTTCTAAATTGCGTACCTGTTGCGACAGCGTGTGGATTTCCGTTGTGTTGGCTTGGAATTTGTGTTAGCACCCACCTCTTTCTCCAGGCTCCCTGTACGTTCCGCCAGAGCCCAAACGTCTTGTCGCAAGAGGTTCACATCCACGCTTACCGCATCGATTTTAAATTCGAGCGAGGCCTTTAGTTCAGATATGGCTGTATCAAGTTTGAGCCCCCAAGATACCTTTAGTTCAGCTATAGCATCTAGTATTTGTTAGTCATTCCGGCCGACAGCTCCAGCTTCTTGTGCAGACAGCCCCTTCGACTTGGCCCCTTCCATCGTTGGCGATGTCCTAGCGAATTCCTCTATGGAAGCCTGTTTTTCTTTGGTTTTGAGCTGCTTGGTTGTCGTCCTCCTGTGCGTGAGGGGACCTTATCTGGTGTACCTTTCCGTCCTCTTTTATGCTCCAGGGGCCAAGTGTATGCCGCAATGCCTTGCCACTGTGCTTGTGCTGACCCGTATTGTGCTGATTTTAATGGGCTTATTGAGGGAAGCATTAGTGTGTCCCACACACACAGGATTGTGCCCAAAGCCGTCCACCTTCGTGTGTTTGTTCTCTGTTTCAAGTCCCGCTCTTGTGTAGCCTTCAATAACTGCTTTTGGACCGTGACAAGAACTGCAGCTATCCAGCGTCCAGAAACTCCTTCACCAGGTCATGCGGCAAGTAAGAGGGACCAAAGGGAAGCTCAGCAGGTCGTTGGAGCTGCTTGGGTCCTCATTGCACAGTGTTAGATGCAACGTTGGATGACACTGCAGCGGCTTCTTAAGATGTGCCTTCCCTCCTCTTCACGTTCTGACCTGGTTCGCTGAATTCACTCAGCCCCGTTTGGGCCACGAATCTGCAAGCCGTCTACTGGCACAGCGGCTCGCTCTGTGGGGAGGCAGACACTCCCCCAGTTGGTGCCTTCCACTGCCCCGTTCCTCGTTATGATGCTCTATCGCCCCCTGGGCGCAGCACCTTTTGCATCGGGCGCCTGCCCCCTTTCTATGCAGGGGACGGTTTTCTCCTGCACGCTCGGGACGTCAGGCTGTTGTCTTCTCACGTTAGCGCGGGTTGCGCTTCACAGCTTTCCCGCTCCGCTCCAAGCGAACACAGCAGATACTTATGTATTACTGTCTGTTCGGTCTCTTGTCAGTGTCAGCGCGTAGCGTTCCGTGACTAATCTTCTCAGACTGGCTCCCGAGATGAAGGCGACACTGTATCTCTTAATAGGACCATCGCGCTTGCGAAGGCGTCGCTGCGGTATGTTTCCGAGGCTATTCGGCACCCTTGCTGCCTCCCATGGAGACTGTTCATATCACGGGCCGTATCTTAGTTGAGCTCCGATCCACTCAGCAACTCCAATTCCTCATCCGCGGCACACCCGGCCCACGTCGTTTTCTGTCCGGGACACTATTGTTATAAACCTTTGCGAAATTTCGGCACGTAACACACGGTCCGCCTATGTTCGTTGTCGACCCTTTGTCTGCCAGGCAGCGGCCATCTTCCTCAGCTCGGCAAAAAGATCACAGCAAACTTCTCTGGCTGCCAGCAGCAAGCCGCTCTGTAGATTAGCTCCTTATTACAGCTCCATGTGCCCCATGGCTTCCTACGCTCGATCCTCCATTCTTCAGACAGTTGCAACAGTTTTCACGCTGTATTTCATTGGATAATGGTAGGATCCGCAGGAGCTCAATGGAAGTCACGTCCTCCTATATGGCTCCCTAGCCACACACCCCCTCTGACTGTTTATCTTTTCTAAATGCTCTTATTTTTCCGATCACTTACACACACTCAACCCACTGATCCTAGGCATCTTTTTCTAATTCTCACGTCTACTCTCCACCCTCTCCTGAAAACTTTTTGCTCTACTCTTTTAGCCTCTGATTTATCTTCAAAGGTGGTGTCTCTCTGCTCTGACATCAAAGCCTCCGCTTCTCCTACAGTACCTGTCTCTCCTATCCCAGTCTCCTGCTTCAAACGTATCCCCAATACTGAGACTTCTCTCCTACTGGCTAAAGCTCATCCCACTGTGTCCCCTAACGATCCTATTCAGTCTGCACTTATTCCCAAGGTCTACCCATCTATTATTTCCTACCTTACCTCTTTCCTTAACATCCGTTTCTCATCGTCAACTTTTTCCTCATCCTTTAAACATGCCTGCATTATTCCAATTTTAATGAAACCCACGGCTGACGCACTGCTTGTTTCAAATCTCTGTCCCATTTCCCCTCAAGCTTTGCTTATGACACAGCTTCTCTGGCAAATATGTCCATACTTGTCGGAGAAAAATAGACCTTTAATTGCAGTAGCCACAATTAACACAAAGCTGGATTATTGCAATAGTATTTTAGTAGGGACGTCACAAGCACATTAAAAAAAAAAATCTGTAATTCAGAATGGGGCAGTGAGGGCTGTCTGCTGCCTGAAGCATAGAAAACATATCACTCGTGCTCGCCGGGAGCTGCACTGGCTTCCGGTCCGACAAAGAATCCTTTTTAAAAAAAATGTTAAATGTTTATTTTAAACCAAGGCAGGGTGACAATAGTACAACAAATCTCAAGATAAAGTGATCATATAACAGACCCATTCAATCCCTTCCCCGCGTCCCTCCTATGACCGCCGACTAGGGCCAACATTTCGCTGGCCTGTGTTCTCTGCGTCCAATTCAGCTGATGTTCCTCCTGGGGGGATACCCCCGTCACCCAGAGCCCATCTGGCATTACAAGGCTTATAGGTTAAGGCTGGACATTTTCGGTCATTGTCTAAAAACAGGGCCCAGATGTTCTGAAAGCGGTGAAGAAACCCTGCCCTAGCGGCTGTTATTTTTTCTGCAATCAATATGTCCCATATTTTCTCCCACCAATGGAACATGAGTGGGCCGTCCGTAGATTTCCAAGAGCGGGCGATCGCTATTTTTCCTGCCAGAAGACATTGGGTTAGCAGTTTGGCTTTGTTTCCGGAACGTGGATAGATCCCTGGGATCGGGGTCCACAAAAGGATAGGCTCGGGCTCTAATGGGAGCACTGTCTGGGTGATCTGTTCAATGGTAGCTAGACATAGTCTCCAGAACTGTTGGATTCTAGCGCATGCCCACCACATGTGGAAAAAGGAGCCTGGCAGGCCACATCGTCTCCAGCAATTGGGGTCAAGTGCCTGGTTCATGTGGTGAAGCCTGAGTGGAAGATTTTGTAAGCACATTCTCTATTGGTAACACAGAGGGATGATTTATGCGTTCGGGTCCAGATATCCACTCAGGCCTGGTCCTCTATGGGGTTGTCAGGAATCGAGGGTGGAAGCTGTGGGATCGATGGACGCTCTAGTCCTCACCCATCATGGCGGCCTCCACTATAAGTCTAGGCTCCGTCCCCAGCTCAGCGCGTTGTATCTGTGTATTGTCAACACTACCCTCAACGCTGCGAGTTGCTCGTAACTTTCTTCTCGAGTTTTTCCCTTCTCGCTCACGTTTTCAGTGTGAGCTTGTATTTTCTCCTGTGTCCCTCTCCCCTTCTGTCCGCTCTGTGTTTTGCTCTGTTAGCATTTATTGCTCGAAGTTCTTTCTCTTCGTACTCAACGCTTTTTTGCTACTTGCCTTCGGGGTTGCAGTTCCTGAGGTCAATATCTGTGCTCTGCCTTTCCTACTCGCGATCCCTTTCGCGCTCCGCTCCTTGCTTTGCCTTCCGGTTATGATTTCTCTGCTTGCGATCCCTTTCGCGATCCGCTCCTCGCTCCGCCTTCCTGTTACCTTTTCTCTGCCCGCGATCCCTTTTGCGCTCCGCTCCTCTCCTCTCTTTACCTTCCTGTTACCTTTTCTCCGCTCGCGAAACCTTTCGCACTCTGCTCCTCGCTTTTACCTTCCTGTACCTTATACCGCTCGCGGCTCCTCTCTGTTTCTTTGTCCGAGGCATTTGGCACTCCAGGTTTTCTACAGTGTCCTGACTTTAGAGAAAGCCCTTCATTAATTCAGCCTGGGAGAACCTGCCTTATACCTTAATTTAGGAACCGCTCCTCATCTCGCCTGCAGTTCTTCATTCAAGGGTTTTTTCTGCCGTTCCGGCTTTTTCCCTTGGGAACCGAGGCTGGGCCACTGGGAGCCCCCCACGGCAGGTTCCCATCACTGCCAAGGTGGCCTCCGGAGGGGCCAGACCTACTTGCACGATAAGAAGGTTAGAACACCTAAGGATCTTATCTCAACCAAGAAGAAGGAACGTCCCCGAAACCGGGCTGCGGTAAAGGACTCTGTATCAGAGGATTCAGGTGAGGAGAAGGGGGAGGTGGAGCCGAAGTCTGACAGGGGTGTCCCAGGTCTGCCTCCCAGTGAGCCATAGATAGAGTTTTAGAGGCCAGGAAGTCTCCCAGAAAGTGGTTGTATTGAGTGGAGGTTCTGCCTCGGGCCAGTAGATTACTGAGAGTCAATTTGAGGCATGTGAGATTGCAGCCTGAAGAGTTTGAGGGTGAGAACACCAATGACGTAGTTGGATGTAGGAGAATCTGTCTCTTTCCTGCAATTGAAAGGATTCCTTGCATTGTTCAAAGGTGCAGGGTAGGCCTCCCACAAATAGTTGACCTAAGGTTTCAAGGCCTCCTGCAATCCAGTTCTTAAAGTTCTGGGGGTTTGCTCCGGGTGAGAAAGTTGGGTTGAGGAAGACCGGGAATAGGGGGCCTAGCCCCCTCGGGATTCTCTTACGTCTCAGAGCTTAATCCCAGGAGTTTACATTGTGTTTAGTAGCTAACAGGAGTCCTTCTCATCGCCTTCGCACAGGGGTGTGGAATGTGTGGGAGAAACCGCAAGGGGAGAGTGGGGGCGTGATTGTTCCAATTCAACCCATCTGGGACGGTTGGTGGTTACCTGCCATGCTTGGACGTGTGTCAGTTGTGCTGCAACCCGATAGGCCTGGAGGTCCGGGACTCCCAATCCACCCGATCTTGCGTTACCTAGCATTGCTCTTTGGGGGATTCTAGCTTTCTTCCCTCTCAAGATAAATTGGAGCATTTTCCTATGCAGATTATGGAGGGCGAACGCCGGGATTGCAACAGGGAGAGAAGAGCAGGCATATAAAAATCTGAGGAGAAGGTTCATTTTACAGGCAGTGATGTGTCCCATCAGTGAGATTCCTTGGGACGCCCAGCGTTTCAGGTCACCTTCCAGTTCTTTAAGGAGCAGGGGGAAGTTCACGGAATGTGTCCCTTGGATTTGCAGACACTCGGATCCCTAGATAGGGGATTGCCTTTGTTTTCCATCGAATGGGGCATATTGGGGCTAAGGATTCTCGTTCAGCCGAGGACAGACCTATCCCCAGGGCTACCGATTTATCAAAGTTAATGGAGAAGCCGTTGACCCTTCCATAACTATTCATTTCAGAGAGGGCATGCCTAATTAGGAACGGGCCTCCGAGATGGTGAGTAGGCCGTCGTCCACATATAGGGCGATTTTATGTTGGGAAGGACCCACCTGCAGGCCCTTGATGTGGTTATTCAGGTTGATTTTCTGGGTGAAGGGTTCCATGATTAGCGTGAATAGAAGCGGTGATAATGGGGAACCCTGTCTGGTCTGGTCCTGCAGGTTAGGGGAATTGGGGCGGAGAGAGAGCCATTGATCCTAAGGAAGGTCTTTGGTGACTTATAGTTTGCTCGGAACGCCGGTTCAAACCCGAAGGCTTCCAGGGTAAGACTCATAAAGGACCAATCGACTCGATCAAACGCCTTGGTAGCATTCAGGGCCATCAACCTTAATCCCCGAGAGCTTCGGGAGGCAAGGTCCACCAGGTTTAAGGCTCTGCGAATGTTATCACTTGCAGACCTATTTTTAATAAAGCCACCCTGGTCGGGTGAATTATGTCAGGCAATATGTGCGATAGGCGATTCGCAAGAATCTTGGAATAAATATTGGCGTCTATATTCAGGAGGGCTATTGGTCTATAAGGAAGCAGGGTCCCTCAGGTCTTTTCCTGGTTTGGGTAAGAGGACAGTGATGGATTCCTGCATAGAGGGGGTCACAGTACCGTTTCCCTAAAGGAATTGAAGAGTGCCACTAGGGGGGCCACCAGCTGGGGCCTAAAGATTTTATAAAATCTGGAGGAATATCCATCGGGGCATGGGGCTCGGGATTAAAGAGACTTAATGGCTTCCTCGACCTCCTCACCTGAGATCAGAGCGTCCAGATTGTCCCGGGCTATGTCTTGTAGCTGGGGGAGTGCCGCTCCCTGCAGTTATTCTTTTTCTTCATTCTGGTCTCGTGGTGGTGTGGTCATCACTTGAGCCAAATGGCTTGATGCCAGCCGTTGCTTATCTGGTTCCGCATATTGTGTTACGCCTTGAGTCTCGCAGCCCAATGATGGTGTTGCTGCTTTTAGCTTTAGCTAATTTGGCCACTAGCAGCTTGTTCGCATTTTTCTTCACATAGTAGAATTGCTTTGCTTTAGTCAATAGCTGAGCTGTGTTCAGCATAGTGGGCCTCGAGCTTCTTTTGTGCATTGCGATTGGCTCGCTGTGTTTTAGGGGACCAGCCCTTTTTCTTATGAGTTTCTTCAGCTTCCTTAAATTCCTCCTCGAGGATCAGGCGAGTCTGTCGTTTCCCCCTGTGAAATGCTACACCTTGTGCGATTAGTTCTCCCCGAATCACTGCTTTCAGGGCGTCACAGGGGTTCGCGGGGGAGGTATCCTCGCTGGGATTTTCTCTGCAGAAATGTTTAATTGCTGTTGCAATCCTGTCTCGTAGTGGCATTTCGTTAAGAATCGGGTCGTACAAGGTCCATCTACGCTGGGTGTTAGGTGTTGGTTCATGTGCTCGGATTTCTTAGGTTACTGCGGCATGGCCAGACAAGGTCCTTGATCCTATAGATGCATCATTAGTGTAGGCAAGCACCTGAGGAGACGTCAGGAGGAGGTCAATCCTCTAAGGTTCTGTGAACATAGGAATAGAAGATGAAGTCCCTCTCAGAAGGGTGGAGCACCCGCCACGAGTCCACCACCTCTAGGGATCTGAACAAATGCAGAAGACTAAGCGCGAGAGAGAAGTCCCCAGGGGAGGGAGGGTGTTGTCTGTCTTTTTTGAGGTCTGGAACTCCGTTAAAGTCTCCCCCAATTATAGTCTGGCCTTCTGCGAAGGAAGAGAGGGAAGAGCTCATCGATTCATAGAAAGCAGATTGACCTGTATTGGGGACATATACTGAAATAAAGGTATATAAATGTCCTAGCAACAGGCATTTAACCGCAACATATCGGACTTCTAGCCAAGTTTTCGTCTCCAGGACCTGCGGGTTCAGTCCCTTCATGAAAAGGATTGCTGTACCCCCGTTCTTAGAGCCACTTGAGGCGAAGAGTTGAAGTGGGTAGTGTCGGGAGCGGAGTTGCCCAAAGTCTACTGGCAATAAGTGAGTTTCTAGTAGCAGACCTACGGCTGCATCATCATCCTGAAGCTTTTGTAAAATAGACTTACGCTTAGCGGGAGAGTTTAGTCCTCTAACATTGAGGGAGAGAAATGTCAAGGTCCGGTGTTAACTCTGGAGCCTCTGCAGGGTCCGACGGGGGGAGGGGTAGGGGTGAATGCGAGCGGCATTCATTTCGAGGGGTTGTTAAGCATATGTCATCCTGCTCTCGGGGTTTTAACTCAGGCCCCCAACGGGAGGCCGGAACTTTCACTGGTGGGGGGGATCAAAGTTGTGGGTGCGGCAACCCCCCAGCCCAACTGGGCCAAATAAGTGCCTCCAGCCGCAGTGGCTGGGGCCCGGAATAAGAACTGTATGACATTTCAAGGAATCAAAGGTGGAATGTGCCTTGGAAATGGACATGGGCCGTGTGGGGGGCCCGCTGCATCATTTATAGCTGTTTGTTTACTTTTTCAGGATCAGTGAGGTTTCCATGGGATGAAAGAAAGTCCCCAGTGAAGAGAGAAGCCGTGTTCTGTTATCTGAGGCCGCAGCGGGCCAGAGCGGTTAATCTTTTCCTGCTATTTTTCGGCGCCTTCGACCAGGATGCCCGCCTAGGTTTCAGGGAAGAGATCGGCCCTCTGTCTGCCATGCCTTCCGAGGTTGGTGATCAAGTTTCTTCGGGCGAGGTTGGGAGCGTGATATTTTCGGCATCCTCAAGGTGGCTGATTCTACGTGAAGTGCCTTTGTAAGAAAATTGTAGGGCTGTTGGGAAGAGCCATCTGTATCAAATCTGGTGGACTTGAAGGACGAGGGTTGGGGGTCTAAGGGATTTCCTCTTCTGAAGTGTGAGGAGAGAGAGGTCTTGATAGATCTGGAGGGTTGAGCCCTGGAAGGATAATTCGTCCCGGGAACGGCTGAGATAGCTTCCTTCATGGTGAAAAAGTGAACCCTGGTTATTACGTCCGGGGGCAGAGTCCGATTCCATCCCCCGACGTGGGCGCAGCCTATGGGTGCGGTCTAGAAGGAGCTAAGGTTTGTCCAGCTGTGGGAGTAAAGATTGGAAGCAATCTCCCACGTGTTCCGCCAGGTCTTTGTCTGGGACAGAGGTTGGGATACCCCGGATCCAAAGGTTGTTGCGTCGAGCTTTGGATTTCCCCCAAAGTGGCTGCGTGGTCTTGGGATCGATCCTCCACTTCCCCCAGCCTCTGTTCCACCTCCGTCGCCCTCTGATCCGTATGTTCCAACTTTGTGGTGAGCTCGGTCATGCACAACCTAAATTCTGACTTGGTGTCCACCATAAAAGCTAGTATGTCATCCTTGGTAGCCAGGGCTCCTTTAACCTCCAGGGATTTCTGCGGAGTGACCTTGACCTTTCTGCTGCCCCGGCGCTCCAGTCACCTCGCCGCCAGATGCTGCTGGTAGGGAGCGGCAGAGCACTCCTCAGGTTACGTTGTTGTGGGGCGGGGTGGAGCCCACAGACCCCGGATCACTGCGCCTTGGGGAGGGTGCTTTGGGCCAGGCGGGCCGAGACCCGCGGCCGCCTCTGGAAGCACCGTGGAAGGTAGGTGGGGTTCCCAGGTGGGGATTGCGTCCTCTCCAGTAGACCATCCGGGAGAGGGAGATGGTACAGGAAGGCTTGGCAGGATTAGAGAGGCCAGCCATCCGGTCTGTCCAGCACCGGCACGGGCTTCGTCCGCTCCGGCCCGCCATCTTAGATGAAGACAGCAGCGGGCCCATGGAATCTGCGGCTCGTTGTGTAGCTTCTCAGGGGCCAAAAGTCCTAGTGTCAGTCTCGGCGGGTGCCGCTGGGTTTCCGATGCCCTAATTAGGGTTTCATATTTAATTTGGTGCGCTGAAACCTCACCGAATCAGCCGTGCAGCGGGTCCCTCACGGGGGCCATCAAGAGAGTGTCTGCATTGCCGGCGCTCCAGGCCAGGCCCACCGACAAAGAATTATTTTTAAGACCTCAAGTTTGGTCCATGAATGCCTGGCTGGTGATGCCACTCTATTTTAGCTCACGGATTAGAACCACACCAGTCAGGCGTACCCTGAGGTCTAAGAAGAATGATGTTTTAGTGCAGCCACGCTACTTGTAAAAAAAAAAAGGTTTGGACGATCTAGCTTTACTAATTGGGCACCTAGCATTTGGAATGCCCTCCCACAGTCGCTCAGGCAGTTCCCATCAGATGCACAGTTTAAAAAAAGGCCCGAAGACCTTTCTGTTTGAATAGGGAGGTGATTGAAATTCTTTAGCCAGATACTTCTTTAGTGTCCGATCTACACTGTTTTTGTTTTAAGTCATGTGAGCGCCCTGAGGCCTACGGGCTTGTTGGCACAGTATTAATATTCAATACAATAGCATATTGTCCTGATTCTCTTTACAGCGCCTTGGCTTAAGGCGCTAAATAAAATATAAATACAAATACAAGTGTAAGCTTTAAGCTAGGGTTTATGATAAGGCTAGGGCTAATAGAGTAATGGTTTGGTTAAGTGTCAGAGAAATGGATATTCATTTGGGGAATGCTGGTGATGTTGGTGTATGATGGGTCAGAATACAGCTATTGGTTAGAGCAAACTAAGCATTAGGATAATGATTAGAGTTGCAGTTAGGATAAGGTTAGAATTGGAGCAAGATTTTAGGTTAGGGCAAGGGCTCTGTCATTTGTGGTAAGGTGGTGATGAGGTTGGAGTTATGTTCACTGTTCATTTTCCATTGATTTTTTTTAAAATTTGCATAACATGCTTTAGCGTGCTGAAGGGTTAGTGTTCTGTAAGAGTTCTAGGTAGTAATTCTATTGAGGAGAAGGTTTAGGAATGGACTTAGGATGATTGTGGAGGTTTTATTAAAGGTTAGGGTTACAGCCTTGTACTTTTGTGTATTTAAGAACAGCTTTTCTGCCTGCTTTATAACTGGCAACATTTTCGCACATTGCATTGATTTTATTGAATGACTACATTTTTTAAACTACTTTTCCTTGGGGCCATTTTCACATAGAACATAGAACATGTATTAGTGGCCTAATGATGGATTTGTGTACATCTAAATCTTTCTCCCGTTCTTAAACATCTGTGAAAGAGTTGCAACCCTCCCAGGCCCTGAATGCCACTTTGCTCATTCCCGGAGAGAAGTCTAGGTGATAGTGGCCCCAAATCCCTTGTGTCCCCATAGTGCTCCTGGTCTGTCCCAGAAATTAGTGTTATAGTGGGGTTGTCCCTCTGAGTTTAGACTTTGTGTGTTGTGTTTTACAGATAAAACGGTCAAACTTGGCCAACATTCTCTAACCTCCTTGGCAGACGTGCACCTGGCCCAATGAAATAGCACAGTATATGTCTCAATGGTCCCCAATTCTTTTTTAGCATACGTGCTAGAAAAATAAACCTGGATATGACCACCTTTTTTAATTGTAGATCCACTTCTTGTATTTATATCTATGCTGTAGATATTTGAACACCGGAACCTTCAGGAGAGTAATGAGAAAAAACACCTCTGTCCTGATGAAGTATATCATAATAGCACCATTCAGCAGTTCATGAGGCCGAAACACTATTTTGTCGACAAGCTGATAGCACAGCAGTGTAATTTATAGATATTGCTAAATTAGCCCAATGAAACAGGCAGATCGACGGTTCATAGTGATGATTTCGACAACAAAAATGTCGAAAGTCAAAATTTCTAAAAAAAAATGTCGACTTTTTTTTTCAATGCATTTTTTTTCGAAATGGGGGGGTTCCCCACCCCAACCCCCCTTTTTTAATTTTTTTTTTTAATTTTTCCCCTTTTTTTTTACTCCCGAACCCCTAAAATAAATATATAATTAAAAAAAACGAAAGTCGACATTTTTTTTCGACATTTTTTTGTCGACATTTTTGTCTGTCGACATTTATTTTTCAAAATTATGACTGCCCACCCAGATCGACGTAGCTAGCCCTAGTTTAGCAATGGAGCTGTACTTGTGATAGTATAACATTTATGAACTAAAAATCAAATGTACATGTTATGTACTGTATTTTCACTCCTGTGGAGCACTGCTTTGCTGATTGTATGGATGACTTTTAATTGCACATATTAAAAACATAACTACTCGAGTAATCTCGGGTTGGTGTAGCCTTATCCGGAATCGCCCTGATAATTTTGTTTTCTTATATGCATTTAAACTTCTCTCCAGCTTTACTCTAGCTCCCTTTGTTTATTGTAAGCTGCACCCCAGCTTATCGTCTCCCCTCTCGCTACCTCTTGTATCCATCCCAGGCTATTCCGGGGTCCATGTTGATAGTCATGTTTGTTGTGAAAATGTGAGGTTACTACCGAGATGTCCTCTCGTAAGAGTGAGTCTCTGGGGTCGGACAGCTTCCATGGCTGTAGCTTTGGTGGCGCCAATCTAATTGTCCTAAGAGAGCCCTCCACTGCTGCATGTTCTGAAAGAACTCAGTTTTTAATCTCTACTTACTCTATATACGATACTAGGCTGCCTGAGACCAAAATCGGGTGCATCCGTGAAAAGCTACAGTGTATGTAGGAGAAATGGGTGTAATCTTTCCCCCGGTGTCGAACCTCCATATTTAGATCACACCCAGTTCCCCCGAGGACCTTTGCGAGAGCCAATGCTTTTCTAAACTCGGATTGAGGGACCTGATGATTTATCCACTTTGGGCGGGTCAGGTGCCATGTGCAAGTCTCCCCCAGAATCAATTGTACTTCTAAAGGCTGCTAGTATGGACAGCAGATCTCTTTGGAAATGGTGCCGATTCTGATTTGGTGCATATATCGAGCAGAATGCAGTCATATTTCTGAACCATATTTTTGAAAAAAACAGATGTTGCAGCCAATGTCGGCTTGAGTTCCTATCTAGAGCGAAGCCTTTGTGTGCCTCTCTGGTTCCTTTCTCAGATGGCCAAGGGTCTGCACCAGGGGTGCCTGTATTGTGGCTGCAGCAATATATGTACAATTCCGAGAAATAAAGTTGGTACCCTTTAGTGCGCTCCTTGGGAAGAATTACTCAATCACTTGGTTAAGTTAATTCCAATTTGTTTATTCAGTATAGGTTCTGGATACTCCATACACTTAAAGTTTCAATAAACAAACTTTGTCTCCCAAATTGTCTCCCAACACGTGTTTCCCCATGACTTTAGCCACGGTTCCTCAGGGGAGATTCCTTGTCATGTTTCTCATAATTCTGATTCAGTATTGATTGGTATTCAATTTTCTCTCTCATCGGCTCTCTATTTGTCTTCCTTTTGTTCTTTTTCCCTTTTTTTTCGTCATGTTTCTCATAATTCTGATTCAGTATTGATTGGTATTCAATTTTCTCTCTCATCGGCTCTCTATTTGTCTTCCTTTTGTTCTTTTTCCCTTTTTTTTCCTTTTTTTTCTTTTTTTCTTTTTTTCCCTATAAGAAAAATGCACAAAGCTCATATGCTTTGGTTCACATTCTAATACTGGCTATTAATGTGTTATATTTCTGAACAGCAAAGCAGTCTTTGCTGTCCTATACAGTGTGCTGTGTCCTTCCTAGCCTATATAGAATGGCATTTTAGTATTGGTCCATTATTACTAGTATAAATTCTGCATTTGCATTGGTATTCAGTTTGATTGAATTTATGCACCCTCTATGAGGTAGCCCTTTACATTTCTAGAGAAAATTATTTTAAATTGCTATAGAGTTTACCTTGTGTGTAGATTCTTGTGGATTCAAAGATGTTCCTTTCTCTCGGTACGATTGCCTCTGTGCATCCGTGGTTCCCGGATGCATCTTACCTCAATTCTGCTTCTGTTTATATATCGCGGAGCACGTCGCGTGATGACGTCATCGCGTAATGTGCCGCGATGACGTCATACGCGTCAAAAACCGTGCGGCGGCCATCTTGGATTTGTTTTTTGTGGAAACAAAAAAAAAAAAAATTGTGTTTCTATGTTGTAGCCTTCATTTTTGTACAAATAATTTTCAGGTTGCATTGCTATTTTGCAGATCCAGAGATGGCAAACTGGTTATAAAAACACTATTGATTGTATATGTGCATCATCCTAAGTACCTCTCTGTCTACCACTGAAAGCATGTATAAGCAACTTGTTGTTCATTTATACATAGAGCCTATATACTCTATACCACATACACTGAAATATAGTAAATGGAAAGCTGGATCCAACGTGTTTATGCCATCACATACGCATAGATACAACAACATTTAGAGACACAATTAAATTAAAGAAGACATTAGTGTTAGCTTAGGGGTTCTTTGAAAATAAATCCATTCTTTTGCAAAATAGCAATGCAACCTGAAAATTATTTGTACAAAAATGAAGGCTACAACATAGAAACACAAATTTATTTTTTTTTTCCACAAAAAACAAATCCAAGATGGCCGCCGCACGTTTTTTGACGCGTATGACGTCATCGCGGCACATTACGCGATGACGTCATCACGCGACGTGCTCCGCGATATATAAACAGAAGCAGAATTGAGGTAAGATGCATCCGGGAACCACGGATGCACAGAGGCAATCGTACCGAGAGAAAGGAACATCTTTGAATCCACAAGAATCTACACACAAGGTAAACTCTATAGCAATTTAAAATAATTTTCTCTAGAAATGTAAAGGGCTACCTCATAGAGGGTGCATAAATTCAATCAAACTGAATACCAATGCAAATGCAGAATTTATACTAGTAATAATGGACCAATACTAAAATGCCATTCTATATAGGCTAGGAAGGACACAGCACACTGTATAGGACTGCAAAGACTGCTTTGCTGTTCAGAAATATAACACATTAATAGCCAGTATTAGAATGTGAACCAAAGCATATGAGCTTTGTGCATTTTTCTTATAGGGAAAAAAAGAAAAAAAGAACAAAAGGAAGACAAATAGAGAGCCGATGAGAGAGAAAATTGAATACCAATCAATACTGAATCAGAATTATGAGAAACATGACAAGGAATCTCCCCTGAGGAACCGTGGCTAAAGTCATGGGGAAACACGTGTTGGGAGACAATTTGGGAGACAAAGTTTGTTTATTGAAACTTTAAGTGTATGGAGTATCCAGAACCTATACTGAATAAACAAATTGGAATTAACATAACCAAGTGATTGAGTAATTCTTCCCAAGGAGCGCACTAAAGGGTACCAACTTTATTTCTCGGAATATTTCTGAACCACTCTCTGCACCATCACAAATCTTCCCCCTTTGCCTCTTCGTACCCCTGTTATCTGAAATATGCACTATTTATGGAATAATATTGCTGCCCCCCAATCCAATTTACTCCTCCTAGTAGGAACTCTGTTTCATATTCAGTGTTCATCTTGTGGAGCTATATGGGTTTCTTGGAGCATGATTACCCCTCTTCGTTTCTCGCAGCTGTCTATAGATGCTCTTCTTACTTGTCGGGTTTAGTCCCTGGACATAATGGTAAAGTATCTACATCTCAGACATGTTTGCTGGAATTCTGTCCCCTTTACTTTGCCCCCTCTGTGGGAAAGGGAGCAGTCTGTCACTTCTATCTTGGCCACCGGTCTTTGCGTGTCCATCACAGACACTGTCTTGCCTACCATCAGACTTAACTTTTTGTCTCCACCCCTGTCCCCAACCATAATTCCCGAATCAGAACTTTTCCCTCACAACTTTTCCAGATTGGGGGCATTTTTCTGCATGCCCCACCGCCCAGTCCGCCCATCGCTAGTGTCCCTTCATATGATGTCCCCATTGGTTCTCATTTCCATTTGCCCACCTCCATCATTTCTGCATCAATAGTGCATGTTGAACCCTTGTGTCTCTGCCCCTGTTTGGCCTGTGTGTGGCATTTGAATGGATTAGTTCTGTAGGTCTCTGGTTTTATGCAAGTTCCCACAAATTGATAACTGACTGGCAACCACAAAACCCCAAAGGTATGCCTAACCATCTGATACTACGCCCTTTGATAGCAGACTTCACTGGCTCCTAAACCATATGGCACAGACACCACCCCTACTCTCGACAACGATGTGCCGTTAAAACATATGGCACCTTCAGAATGGAATAACTCCCACTAGTGCCTAAGGTTGTGAGGGGGCAGAGGCTGAAGGTACGCTTAAATCCCTATATACCTTGCTACCTGTCCTTTACTCTTGCTGTTTTGCAAGTGAGAAGCATCTCCTCACCCTGACCCCCCACTTCCAATGTCTACCGCTGCGACAAATAGTGTCGCCATCCTCCCACCTCGGCTGAATTAACCCCTGATGCGCCTGGATCAGGGCAAAGATCTCCCAGTCTCTTTTCCTGTCCCCCCACCAAACCAAACTCCGACCTGTACATCTCTCCCACCTCTCCCCACCATCAGACTCTAGAGTGTTGGTCCAAAGCAAGCCCCAAATTCTAATTTTCATGGCTTCATAAGTTCCACTTTCAGAGCCTGTCTCAGCCTCTCACACCTCAGGGTGAGACAGTCAGTAACTATAGTGCCTTTAGAGCCGGGCACTAATATCCCCAATCATTTGACCGCCACTCTGTGCTCCTCGTCTTCATTCCTATTCTCTCTTCCATCTGTATCCATTGGTGGGCCCTTTATCTCCATCTCTTGTCGCCCATCAGACAGAAGTGGATTTCTAGTTACTGTCTGGACTTCTCCAAAATCTGTTCCTTCAGTGGGTAGAAATGTATTCTGGATAAGACATCTGGATTCCAGTCATTGCGTTTTTGGATACCGGAGTATGTGTGATGATTTCTGCCTAGTTCTATTTCTGTCTCATCTGTTAGTTGAAGCACATGGAGGATCCGATCTCATAAAGTCCTCCAGGTCTGCATCAGGCATTAGCTTGGGAATCCCACATATTCTAATATGATGGCTTGTTGTATTTTGCAAGTCCTTGTTTAAGTTGTATGGTACCACATTGTGCTTCCAGTCTGCCACTTTCACTGCGAGTGCTGCAACTTCATGTTGATCGCATATTGTACCTTCCACTTCTTGATCCTCTTTTCAGCTTAAATGACTCTCGTATCTAACATGGATATCTCCGTAATTAATTCCATTGTGCTATTCTGGATCTCCTTTTTAATTTCACTCAGGAGTTTGCATAAGTCTTTTCTTGTCACTGGTGCTGCCGGGTCCTTATTTTCTCCTACTTTGTGATATGTTTTATTTATATCGCGCTCATACACAAGTGTTTCGTTGACTATCGGGGCCACAGTCCCAACTTCTCTTCTTATTCTTCTCTTGAGCACTGTGATGAACCCGACTCGCGGCGTTGACCTCCACCCATGTGACCACGGGACGGCAGCCGCTTCCTGATCTTGGGGGCAGCTATATGAGGGGGAAGCCACCTTCTGGAGCAGAGACTTCTTAACAAAAAACTTTTGTGTTATTTATTATTTTGTGAATACTTTTCAAAACCTAGAGGTTAGATGTTTCACGTTTCACCTTAGAATTTAGTTTTAATGTGAGTGTCAGAACAGAACTTCAGACACATGACATGATTGTTTTGGACATTCTGACACAAGCAGACCTTAGATTTGATTGAGGCAGGGACAACCTCTTAGAGCAGGGTCAGAGAGGCATTTTCCCAACCCCTTTTCATATAAATATGTTTTTAACCAAAACGTGGTAATGTTGTGTCCGGGTTTCATTCCCAACTCCTCACAGCCCCCATCATTGTTAGGACGTCAATGCTCTTTGTGGGTTTTGTATTTGCTTCCATGGTGTCTTCCTGTCGTTATATATTCATCCTTTGGCGATCGTGAGCCCTCTTTATAGTCCCCCTCCCGTTCGACACACCTTGTGCTGCACTGTCTGGACCCCCAATCTAAGCAGGCAGCTTTCTACAGGGGTACTGCCCCTGATTCACCTCTGGGATTCGTGCATCAGATACGGCTTCACAGTGGCCTTTTCTGTGGCACTTCTTGCCATTGGCAGCTTTTTTTCGGTGTGAGAATGTCTGGCACGTTGCACTGCACTCTGTTGCGCTATTCCTTCCCTCACCATGCAGGGTTGGGACATCAGGCCCCTTAATTCCCTGGGACTCTGGGTGGGCTCACCGGCACTCCCATTCTCACATCTCCACCCTTCGGGAACTCCTTTTGGCAGTGGTGTTGGGGTAGGCTATGTTTTCATGGAGTGTCCCCAGTGCACCATCTGGGAAGTTTGAAAGTTGATTCAGGAGGGACAGAGCTTCACATCAATGGTGTGCTCACTTGCTGTTGGGTGGTGTGGTGTGGTCACCACTGCCATCTTTTATTTGGCGCTGCCTCTTTCCTGGCTCCTTTGCTTCCTCGCTCTCGGCTATTGTCCCCCCTCTGGAGGCCAAAGGCTTCATATCTCCATACCTTATTTGTCCCCCTCTTCTGAACTCCTCACATGCTGTGCAGGAAGGGTCCTCTGGTCCGAGACGCCCTGTCGCAGTGGTATTTGTGTGGGCTATGTTCTGAAGGGTACGACGTCCTTTTATCGTGGGATGTTTTTTCGCTGTTTTTTTTTTTTTACTGCGATTTATTTATTTATTCTCGTAAAACCCCATCACATTGTTTAGAAAATGGGAGGGTTTGGGGGAAAAATAGCTGTAAAAAACCCCACGAAAAAACATCCCGCGATGAAATGACATGGAACCGTTCTGAAGTACCCACAGCACATTGATCGAGGTAAGTTTCCCAGATGTTTCAAGGTATCAGGGCTTCACAGTGATGGCATGTTCTTTGGTCGCTGGCTGTTAAGTCACATCCACCATTTTGGATTTGGCACTGCAGCTGTCGAGCTCCTCAGCTCCACCATCTCTGGCTGTTCGCCAAACTCCAGTGGTCTACTGTCTCATTTTGCCCTTTATTTTTATTTTTTGTATGTTTTATTGGTTAAACAGATTAAACCTTTAACATTTCACCGTCTTCACTACTGTCACATCTCGGAGATGTCCATTGTTAATCGGTAAGTGAATGTCTATTCCTGTGCAGGTGTAAAGCTCGTGGGTACTATATGCCCACAGGGTCCTCATCCTCCTCAAGTTCTTCGTCTATTTCCAATTTCAGGGATTTGACAAATTTTAGGGCATCAAATGTTTTGCCAACTTTTTCCACTGTCATTAATCTCTCCCAATACTCCTCCTCCGTCTCCTCTGAGATGTTAACAGTATAACTTCCCATAGCTGACTGGTGGTTAGATGTCAGGGCCGGACAGGCTAACATCACATGTCTGATGGTTTCCAAATGGTCTTTGTTTTTACAAAACCTAGAGTAAGCTTTTGATTTGTCCATAAGCTTTCTTCTCCATTTCACCTCTCTGGAGTTCCAGATATTAAGTCTACATCTCAACAGGAGGTCTCTATAGTGGCTTGATGGAAATTTTGTCACGTAAGGGGCGAGCAGATTCAAGCCTTTTTTGCTCCCATATAATGTTATGACACTGATTCTTGGACAGTCTGATTGCGTGAGTTCCCTCCCAATCCTTTTCCTGGATGGTTCTTTTTACCTTGTCTGGATTGGATTTCAGGGTATCGTCAGAGATTCCAAACTGTTCCAAAATGATCTTGCATTTCTTTTTCCAACGTTGGAGTATCATATCTCCAGTTAAGGGCCCTGACCGTGCTAGGATATCATACGGTTTAGGTGGCTTATCCAGGATGCATTTTCTGTAGAGCGATAGTTTTCCACAGCACAGTTGATACCAAGGATTGGAGCCTTAGTTCAGTTCTTATAAGCTCTAATGACAGCGAATTTGGGAGGAATTTTCCTCCAAAAGTGGGACTCACACGTTCCAGGCTTCCCACCGTAGGGCTTGCAGGGCCTTGGCCCCCCATAAGTGATTACGGCCACAACCTTTTGTTTATAGAAGGTTATTATGGGCGTCATGGAAAACTTTACATACCTTCGGTGTATAACTAGCCCTTGATTGGTCAGTCGTTAGCTTTTCCCGGATCAATGCGTAGTGCCCTTCTTCATTGCAGATTTTATTTATTCTTACCCCAAGGTATAAAGTTGTGTCCACCACCTCCCGTTTTTCCTTCTCCAGCGACCAAGCAAAATGTTTCCCTGCCGTTTTTTCCCCACAACAGGACTTCATTATTAGGACCATTGACTTCTTGATGTTTGTTTTCATGTCGTTTGGACAAGGTACTTGTTGAAAGCCACTATTCGACGCTGGAGTCCTATGGGCGTTTGGTCAACCAGTACGGCATCATCCGCATACAGCATCCACGACACTTCAGTCCCGTTTATATTTGGAGGGAAGGCACGAACTAGATCTTGCGAGGTCTTCATATCTGCCATACATATGACAAATAGAAAGGGGGCTAAGGCGCATCCCTGTTTGATTCCACAGGAAGTTTCAATCTTTCCTGTCAGCCCTCCATTAGCTGTCGTTTGAATCTGTATAGTAGTGTCGGTGTACAAGGCTTGGATTGCTTCTAGAAGATCTGGCGGGCATCCCCAGTTCGTCATTTTGATCCACAGGCACTCCCCATTTACCCCATCGAAAGCCTGTTCGAGGTCAATAAAAGCTAAATAGCTAGCTTTCTTTCCTTCCAAGGCTTTGGCTTTCAGCAGATTGATCAGGAAGAGGTTTAGACCAGTTCCTACACTGCTGATGAAGGCTGTTTGTCGCTCATCCATGATGTTCGCCTGGATCGCCCATTTTTTTAGATCTCTTAGAAGGAGAGAAGCAAATAGCTTGCCAATAGAGTCCAACAGCGCTATCGCCCTATAATTTCTTGGACTGCTTCGATATCCTTTTTTATAGATTGGGACATTATGCCTCTGTCCATGAGGAGGGGATTTGCCTAGCTTGTTCTATTTGTTGGAACAGCACATATATTAGATCCGACCAATCTTCACAACTGTTTTTAAGTATCTTATTCGAGATGCCATTGGGGCCAGTTGCCCTAGAGGCGCTGAGTTTTTTAATTAAGATTACAATGTCGTCTGTATCGAATTCAAGGGCCCAAGGAGTTTGTTCGTAGATCTTCTCTGTATGCATTTTCTTGGTTTTCCCCTCATACAATCGGGTGTAGTGGTTAAGCCAATTCTCCTCCGAAACTTGATTGACACCTAATGCTGATTGATTGCGATCTCTGTTATTCAATAAGTCCCACAAGCGTTGTGTATTTTTTGTTGAGACTGCAGCTAGCATTTTCTCTGCATCCCTTTGTGTTCTTAGGAATCGGGTGGAGTGTAGCCAGTTTTTATACGATTGCTAACACTTCCTCCGGAGATCATACTTCTCAAAGCAGTTTGCCTTTTGAATCCGTGTCAGTTCCGCTCTGTACTGTTTTCTTCTGGCTACTAGAGCTTTGTCGTAAGCGTGTTTAACTTCAAATGCTTCAAGCAACCATTTATATTCAACCACCTCTTTATCCTTCCCAATGGCCTTGTTATTGTCTTGTACCAGCTTTGGTATTGCTTGTTTTTTGAGCTTTAGACGATTTCGACCCCACAACACCACATCAGACCTTTTTTCCTTGGAATTGAACTTATTTTCCAGGCTAGTTCCGTTTCCAACAGGCTATGGTGGCTATTTGTTTGCCTTTTTATTGTGAAAGAATTTACCCATGCAAGCGTGTTTCCTCCTACGAAGCAGTAGTCCAGACAGGCTCCCGATTTGCTGCTATGCCACGTATTTGCTGCGTTCAGGTCACCTCTCGTCTGGCCGTTTAGCAACCTCATGCCTTGGATACGCATTTCCTCCATCCATTTTTGTTCTTTCCCAACTAGATGTTCTGTTTTTTTAATTTTACCCCTAATGTCAAGCAACTTGATATTTAGGTCCCCACTGAGAAAGATCAACTGATCTTTTTCCTCCATCATTGATTTATCGATGGCTTTCATGATGGCTTTTAGATACCCCGCCATATTCGGCATATTTTCACTCCAATAGGTGTTAATCAGTAGCAGACTTGACCGGCCATCGGTCTTCTTCGATTTGACTGCTATCTTTACTATTTGCACGTAGGGGTTCGTGGTGGTGTGCCTCAGCACTTGTAGACGGCTATCTAATTTTTTTAGGATCATGAGGCCCGCAAAGGGTCTCCCTTTTGGCCCCTTTCCGGCTGGATTTATGTATACTTCGTATCCCTCACACACTGGTGGTTCATGCAGCCAAGATTCCTGGATAGAGATGAGGTCGTATTTGCCCAATAATCTGTTTTTAGAGAACAGATGCTTAAAGCCTCTGGCATTCCATGAAGTGCAGTAGACCGATCTTTGGGACTCCTCATCAATCTATTGTTTTTTCTTTGTGTTTAGAGTGTTGGCTATCCACGTCCAGGCGTTGGCCTTCATATCCCCTTTATTAGGGTTTATTTTCCCCTGCCTCAGGTTCCCAGAGTAAACCTCAAGATCCTCAGTTTTTCTATACTGTTCTTCATTATGGGTAGTATTTGCATTTGCCTTTTCATGTCTTCGTTCGTATTTTGGCTTAAGGTCTTCTTTATTTCATCCAGTGGGCGTGATCTGGTGTTTGCACTAGTCTCCTTCTCGGTGTCTTTCTTTGTATAGTGGACATTACTCACCCCCCTACAGTCCTTTTCTTCCTTCTTTGTTTCTTTTATACTGGCAGGCTTGTGATTTTCTTTCAGAGTTTCTAGTCTGAAACCCTTTCTTATGAGGGCTTCACTGGCCTCTAGCAATTTCTGTTTGATCCTATTTGAGGTTAAGTGGAGAATTACTTGCTCCATCCGCTTTTCTTTTTTCAACAATTGTTATATCGTCTGTTGATAGCATGCGCAGTGCTGAAATTTCATTGCAGAGAGTCATTACGTAGCTTCTATTCAAGACCACCCTTTTAGGGCCTTTGGATGTTGTTTCTAATTTTAAGTAATATCCTTTCGGGGGTCTTGTATACTTTGGGCTTTGCCGAGGAGAGGCACACCTTGGCGTATCTTCGGAATGTACCCCTTCTTTTTTATTCCTTTTTGGAGTTGGGTGGAACACTTCTTAATGCTTCCTTTTGGACTTATTTTTGATGTCATCCTCCTTCCTTTTTTGTTCCAGTATTTTGAAATGAATGGCATCACTTTGATCATCACAGGGGCCTCTATGTGCGGAATCTGCCTTATTCCAAAGAATCTTGGACATATTTGTCGGTTTCTCTCTTTTGGGCTTTGGCGTCTTAACACTTTTTGGTTGTATTCCCGGGTCAACAGTTTCCCAGTTATCTAGGGTTTGCCAGTCAGATAAACTGATGCTCTCCCGTTGCTCCTCTTCAGTGTTTTTGTCCATCATTTCAATTAAGTCACTTAGATCTGCGGTTCGCTCCGTCTCGTCCCATTCTTCATCCTCTATTGCCCCCTGTTTTTTGGCTTCCGTTTCCCTGTCATCCATCAACGTCTCCGACCCTGTCATAATCAGTTCTCTTCTAGGTTTCTTTGCGCACTGTGAACTTTCTCTTTTGGGTGGGGTTCTTGGATTCCTCAGGAAGGCTCTCGAGCCATTTACTTTCCGTGTTAGGGTTTCATTCTTTGATTTTTTTTTTCCTTTTTCTTGCTTTTTTCTTGGGTGCCCCCTTTCCATTCAGCAAGTCCTGGCTGTTTGAATTGCTGCCCAGCAAAAATGGCAAAGTTTGATTGCTTCAGTTTCGATGCGGGAGCACTTCTTTCCTCAATTATCTTTCGAGGGGAGATGAGAATTACCTCTTCCAGTGGGTTATCTGTGTGTTTGGGGTGTCTTTTATCCCCTCAAATCAATTTCATTGGCCCAGTTCCTCCCTTTACATTCTCTCCTCTGGGGTCCAGGTCGTTTTTCTGTTTATAAACTGCCTCCATTAGTAATGATTTATCAGTTGCGTCTCTTCTCGCTAAGTCACTGAGGTGATTTTGCCAGAGTTGCGATTGCTCCGCTTCCTTATTTCTCCAGCATGGGGTCTGGCATGGATTCACATGCTCATGAATATTCCCCGTCGTCAGTCTTGGAATCCTCGGTAAAGAAAAAATCAGTATCAGTTTCGTTTCTGATCTGTCTTTCTTAGTAGTAACCAATCACTGATCTCTGGGTCATACTGCCCCCAGCCAATGACTGCCCTCTACCTAAGCCCCTCCCCTGGCAGCCATCCTCAGATATTTACCGCACGTTCAAGTGTTGGGAGTCCTCGTGTTTTAGCTCTCAAGCTTTTACTGCGTTTTTGCGCTTTTTCAGGAAATTTTTCTCATTTTTTCGGTTAATCGAGCCTCAAGCTCCACCGTTTCTACTTCCGATAATGGGGACCCGTTTCGGAATTCTTCTACGCCCCTCAAGGGTGATGTTTTCGTCGAGTTACGCTTCTTGGAAGATTCCAGAAGATCTGTGGCCTACCTCAACGGACATGGCCCAGGACAAGGGTAGCTCGCCGCCCAAATCCAAGCTGTTCAGGAGCTGCCCAGGATGCGGATTGCAAAATGTTTTCAAGGAGGATGAGCATTCGAGATGTCTCTACTGCCTTCATGAGGACAAGACGCACGTGGAGGACGACTGTGCGTTCTGCAAGAACCTGTCAGAACGGACCAAGCAAGATCGTCGTTCCCAACTCGCCACCTGGCTGGAGAAGGGCACAGCAGGTGAGAAGGCGAAGAAAAAGTCTGAGCGGTCTTCTAAGTCCTGTGAGGGCGCCCCGGCGACGGGGGCCCAACAGAAGGCCAAGCACCGCGAGTCCGCGGGCACCGGGAGCGCCGAAAGGTCGGGCTCCTCGGCTGCCAGGCAGGGCGCGACTTCCCCGGCACGATCAACCACGAGCCAGCGCTCTGGTTTGGGGAAGAGGAAGTCCGAGAACCCGGGTAAGCTTCTGGAGAGGCCCTGGTCGATCTCGAAGGAAGCCGAGGGGGAGCGAGGCGATGACCCTCCCCCCAAAACGAAGGCCGAGGACGCACCTAAGGTGGTGAGGGCCTTGATCCACCCGGCAAAGGCCTCTATCAAGGTTGTCGCAGCGGCCCTGGCGAAGCCAGCAGAGACTACGTCAGTGGAGGCGGCCTCGGGTCCCAGAGTTTCCCTGCCGCCGCGGAGGGAATCCTCTTTCCAGACCATCGTTAAGACCCCCGTGAAGACCCCGGAGGAAAAAGAGGGTGGGGGGCGGCGGTGGCCATTACGGACTCGGATTCAGCCTCCGATGAGGATCCGGTGGAAACCGTGAAAGGCCTCAACGAGAGGTTCATAGGCCTCAACGAGAGGTTCGAGAAGGTTCGATCCCATGGGAAGGTTCCCGCTGATGTGATCGAAGATAGCGACGATGGTGACGACGAGGGCCCAGTGGAGCAGCCATTCCGTCCGTCGCAGCCATCCCGTCCGTCGCAGCCATTACCCGAGCCCCAGGATAGCTCGGCGGCCATTTTGTTGGCGATCCAATCCTTATGTACAGAGATAAGGACGAGGTTACCACGGACCCCGACGGAGGATCCAGAACCAGGCCTGTCGGGAAGCCCTCCAAACAAGCGGAGGAGAGTCCACCCCGCTCCGCCCTTTGTGCTCGCGAGGCCTGTGGACCCCTCATCCCCCTCGCCGGACCCTTGGGAGGATACGGCGATGGATGACGACGGCGGCGATGACAGAACTGACATCCCGTCATCACCCCCCCCCACCCCCTCGGGCCTCTCTGCCCGACGAAATTGGCTCTTTTCACACCATGATAGCCAGGGCAATCGAGCTCTTCCAGTTCTTCCCTGAGGAACAGAAAAATGAAGGTTTTCTTTACCAACGACGAGAGGCCAAGAGAAAGACGGTCCTCGCGGTGCCCTTGCTCGACGACATCTGGGACGAGGGGCTGGCTATCCTCAAGAACCCTTCAACGATACCCGCCAAGAGGGACAGGTACGAGAAGAAGTGCCGGGTCCCCAATGCTGCCCCCTTGTGCCTCAGGGCCAAGCCGACACCGGACTTTGTCTCGGCAGCCGGACAGCGAGGGCAAGAAGTTGGACTCCATGGGACGACGAGTCATCTCGTCGGCGGCAGCAACGACGATTAAGGCGGCCAATGCCTTAGGGATTGTGGCCCGTTACGACAGGGAGCTTTGGTTCAAGATAGCTCCTCTGCTAGACTTCCTACCGGACGACAAGAGGGCGGAGGCCCTACAGATTCTGGAGGAAGGAGAGGTGGCGTTGGATCACACCATAACGCTGGCAACGGACATTGCCGATACCGTATTTCGCCAACTGGGCAACGGGGTTTGCCTCCGACGATGAGGATGGCTCAAGGCGACAGACTTTTGCCAGGACGTCCAGACTAGAGTGTTGGACATGCTGTTAAACGGCAACAACCAGTTTGGAAAGACGGTGGATGAGTGCCTCCACGCCATCAAGACAGACACGGAAACAGCCCGTGCCCTAGGAGTCCTTCAGCAACGGCGGCCCTTTCGGAGCTCTGGAGGCAGACAGGGAGCCTCCAAGGGATCCAGCGGCGGCTTTTCTACTTACCGCCAGGCGGCCCGCTCCTCGTCCCAGGAGGCCTACAGAGGCCGCAGCAAGCAAGGAGGTCTCACCGCCGTCGGCAAGGAGGCCAAGGCGGCAAGGCCTCTTCCAAGTAGGACTGAACCGGCCGTAGCGTCAGGCCCCCACCGAAGCTCCGCTTCCTTATTTCTCCAGCATGGGGTCTGGCATGGATTCACATGCTCATGAATATTCCCCGTCGTCAGTCTTGGAATCCTCGGTAAAGAAAAAATCAGTATCAGTTTCGTTTCTGATCTGTCTTTCTTAGTAGTAACCAATCACTGATCTCTGGGTCATACTGCCCCCAGCCAATGACTGCCCTCTACCTAAGCCCCTCCCCTGGCAGCCATCCTCAGATATTTACCGCACGTTCAAGTGTTGGGAGTCCTCGTGTTTTAGCTCTCAAGCTTTTACTGCGTTTTTGCGCTTTTTCAGGAAATTTTTCTCATTTTTTCGGTTAATCGAGCCTCAAGCTCCACCGTTTCTACTTCCGATAATGGGGACCCGTTTCGGAATTCTTCTACGCCCCTCAAGGGTGATGTTTTCGTCGAGTTACGCTTCTTGGAAGATTCCAGAAGATCTGTGGCCTACCTCAACGGACATGGCCCAGGACAAGGGTAGCTCGACGCCCAAATCCAAGCTGTTCAGGAGCTGCCCAGGATGCGGATTGCAAAATGTTTTCAAGGAGGATGAGCATTCGAGATGTCTCTACTGCCTTCATGAGGACAAGACGCACGTGGAGGACGACTGTGCGTTCTGCAAGAACCTGTCAGAACGGACCAAGCAAGATCGTCGTTCCCAACTCGCCACCTGGCTGGAGAAGGGCACAGCAGGTGAGAAGGCGAAGAAAAAGTCTGAGCGGTCTTCTAAGTCCTGTGAGGGCGCCCCGGCGACGGGGGCCCAACAGAAGGCCAAGCACCGCGAGTCCGCGGGCACCGGGAGCGCCGAAAGGTCGGGCTCCTCGGCTGCCAGGCAGGGCGCGACTTCCCCGGCACGATCAACCACGAGCCAGCGCTCTGGTTTGGGGAAGAGGAAGTCCGAGAACCCGGGTAAGCTTCTGGAGAGGCCCTGGTCGATCTCGAAGGAAGCCGAGGGGGAGCGAGGCGATGACCCTCCCCCCAAAACGAAGGCCGAGGACGCACCTAAGGTGGTGAGGGCCTTGATCCACCCGGCAAAGGCCTCTATCAAGGTTGTCGCAGCGGCCCTGGCGAAGCCAGCAGAGACTACGTCAGTGGAGGCGGCCTCGGGTCCCAGAGTTTCCCTGCCGCCGCGGAGGGAATCCTCTTTCCAGACCATCGTTAAGACCCCCGTGAAGACCCCGGAGGAAAAAGAGGGTGGGGGGCGGCGGTGGCCATTACGGACTCGGATTCAGCCTCCGATGAGGATCCGGTGGAAACCGTGAAAGGCCTCAACGAGAGGTTCATAGGCCTCAACGAGAGGTTCGAGAAGGTTCGATCCCATGGGAAGGTTCCCGCTGATGTGATCGAAGATAGCGACGATGGTGACGACGAGGGCCCAGTGGAGCAGCCATTCCGTCCGTCGCAGCCATCCCGTCCGTCGCAGCCATTACCCGAGCCCCAGGATAGCTCGGCGGCCATTTTGTTGGCGATCCAATCCTTATGTACAGAGATAAGGACGAGGTTACCACGGACCCCGACGGAGGATCCAGAACCAGGCCTGTCGGGAAGCCCTCCAAACAAGCGGAGGAGAGTCCACCCCGCTCCGCCCTTTGTGCTCGCGAGGCCTGTGGACCCCTCATCCCCCTCGCCGGACCCTTGGGAGGATACGGCGATGGATGACGACGGCGGCGATGACAGAACTGACATCCCGTCATCACCCCCCCCCACCCCCTCGGGCCTCTCTGCCCGACGAAATTGGCTCTTTTCACACCATGATAGCCAGGGCAATCGAGCTCTTCCAGTTCTTCCCTGAGGAACAGAAAAATGAAGGTTTTCTTTACCAACGACGAGAGGCCAAGAGAAAGACGGTCCTCGCGGTGCCCTTGCTCGACGACATCTGGGACGAGGGGCTGGCTATCCTCAAGAACCCTTCAACGATACCCGCCAAGAGGGACAGGTACGAGAAGAAGTGCCGGGTCCCCAATGCTGCCCCCTTGTGCCTCAGGGCCAAGCCGACACCGGACTTTGTCTCGGCAGCCGGACAGCGAGGGCAAGAAGTTGGACTCCATGGGACGACGAGTCATCTCGTCGGCGGCAGCAACGACGATTAAGGCGGCCAATGCCTTAGGGATTGTGGCCCGTTACGACAGGGAGCTTTGGTTCAAGATAGCTCCTCTGCTAGACTTCCTACCGGACGACAAGAGGGCGGAGGCCCTACAGATTCTGGAGGAAGGAGAGGTGGCGTTGGATCACACCATAACGCTGGCAACGGACATTGCCGATACCGTATTTCGCCAACTGGGCAACGGGGTTTGCCTCCGACGATGAGGATGGCTCAAGGCGACAGACTTTTGCCAGGACGTCCAGACTAGAGTGTTGGACATGCTGTTAAACGGCAACAACCAGTTTGGAAAGACGGTGGATGAGTGCCTCCACGCCATCAAGACAGACACGGAAACAGCCCGTGCCCTAGGAGTCCTTCAGCAACGGCGGCCCTTTCGGAGCTCTGGAGGCAGACAGGGAGCCTCCAAGGGATCCAGCGGCGGCTTTTCTACTTACCGCCAGGCGGCCCGCTCCTCGTCCCAGGAGGCCTACAGAGGCCGCAGCAAGCAAGGAGGTCTCACCGCCGTCGGCAAGGAGGCCAAGGCGGCAAGGCCTCTTCCAAGTAGGACTGAACCGGCCGTAGCGTCAGGCCCCCACCGAAGCACCCCGGTGGGAGGCCGGCTGACGAAGTTCGTCAGCGTGTGGGAGTCCATCTCCACCGACCGTTGGGTGCTGGAATTTCAAAAGAAGTGTCCTCTCATTCCTCCCGTGGCCAGGAAGGAGAATCACGTCCCTCAACTGCTGTTGGAGGTAAGGGCGATGCTCAAGAAGGGCGCCATCGAGCTCGTCCCCAAGAGGCTCTGGGGTATACTCAAGATACTTCCACGTCAGAAACAAGACAGGCGGTTGGCGCCCCATCCTGGACCTGCGTCGGTTGAAAAGGTACATCAAGGCACAGAAATTCAGGATGGTCACCCTCCAGCACGTGCTGGGACAGCTGGAGGAGGGCGACTTCCTATTGTCGTTGGACCTGGAGGATGCTTACTTCCACATCCCCATTCTAAAAGGACACAGAGTTCCTCAGATTCGTAGTCCAGGGGCGTCACTACCAATTCAGAGCCCTACCGTTCGGATTAAAGTCGGCACCCAGGGTGTTCACCAAGTGCCTCGCACCTGTGGCGGCGCGGCTGCGCCTGCAAGGGATCCACGTCTACCCCTACCTGGACGACTGGCTAATCCGTGCAAGGTCAAGAGAACCCGTTGTCGAACACACAGCGAGGACCGTCCGCCTGCTCACGGAGCTGGGATTCGCCATCAACTACCCCAAATCCCATCTGGTCCCGTCGCAGGTGGCACCGTTTCTGGGAGCGAAGCTCGATACAGTGAAGTGACTGGCATCTCCGTCGGAAGAAAGGACGAAGGCCATTTTGGGCAAGGTGCAGCGCCTGTTAGCCACGATGTGGCCAGAGTGAGGTCCATCAAGTCCCTCCTTGGGATGATGTCCTCATGCATCTACCTTGTGCCCCTTTGCAGACTTCGGATGCGTCCGCTACAAGAGTTCCTCGACGCCCGCTGGATTCAAGCGGCGGGCAGCTTCGAAGACAGGATCCCGCTCGACGAGGAGTTCCGTAGGCATGGACTTTCAGGCCCCGGCGTATCAGGAGACGGTAACGACGGACGCCTCCCTGGAGGGATGGGAGGCTCACAGCAGAAATCTCCACGCAAGAGGCCTCTGGCTCCCGCAGGAGAGGTCTCTTCACGTCAACATCCTGGAGCTACGAGCCGTGTTCTGGGCGCTCAAATCGTTCCTTCCGTCCCTCAAGGACAAAGTGCTGAGGATCTTCACCGACAACACCACCACAATGTTCTACATCCGGAAGGAGGGAGGCACCAGATCCCCAGCCCTATCCAAGGAGGCCCAGGATCTGTGGCACTGGGCCGTCACCCAGGGAATGTTTCTGGTTCCCTTCCACCTGGCAGGAATAAAAAAACACCATCGCCGACTCACTCAGCAGGGAGCTGCGCTCGTGCCACGAGTGGGAACTACGCCAGGACCAGGTGGATCGGCTCTTTCAACGGTGGGGCAAACCCCAGATCGACCTGTTCGCGATGGCGACGAACTCCAAGTGCCAGAGGTTCGCCAGCAGGTTCGCACAACCGAGGAGCATTGGCGATGCTTTCTCGTTCCCTTGGGACGGCCTGTTCCTGTACGCGTTCTCTCCGTTGCCGTTGCTGCTCCATCTCATCAACCAGCTCAAGAGGTCCAGGTGCAGGATGATCCTCGTCGCACCGGCGTGGCCGAGACAGATCTGGTTCCCGGACCTTCTGGACTTGTCAGCGTCCCCACCTATCAAGCTGGCGACAGACGCGGATCTTCTCTCCAGAGAAGGAGGCGCCCTCCATCACGACCCGGAGTCGCTGAACTTGCAGGCTTGGCTCCTGCAGCACTAGAGTTTGGAGGATACGATATCCTGGCTGACTGCAGAGAGGTTCTTGCAAAAGCCAGGACGTCCTCAACTCTCAAATGCTTTGGACATAAATGGAAGAGGTTCTCTGTCTGGTGGCGTGCACAGAAGATTAACCCTCTGTGGATTACAGCCCCTTAAGTATTGCCGTACCTACTGTCGCTGGCCAAAGCTGGACTGGCTCACCCCTCCATCAAGATACATCTGGCTGCCATTTCACGATACACCAGAACTACAGGATGGCCGTCCTTGTGGTCTCATCGCCTGGTGAAGGAATTTATGAAGGGACTATCCAGATTGTTCCCGCCGGTGAAGGCCCCTGCCCTGGCGTGGGAGCTCAACGTGGTGCTGACCAGGCTCATGGGGGGCCCCATTCAAGCCTATGCATTCGGCGCAGTTGAAGTTCCTGTCGTGGAAGACAGCATTTCTCGTGGCCATCACCTCCGCACGACGAGTGGGAGAGATCCAGGACCCATCTTGCAAGCCTCCATACTTGACTTTTCACGACACAAGGGTGGTGCTGAGGACGCACCCCTCCTTTATGCCCAAGGTGCCGTCGGACTTCCACCTCAACGAGCCATTGGTGTTGCCAGTTTTCTTCCCGTTGCCTTCGTCTCTGGCCGAGAGGACTTTGCACTCGCTGGATGTGGCTAGAGCGCTGAAGTTCTACGTGGACCGCACAAAGAGTTTTCGGAAGACATCACAGCTGTTTGTGAACTTTGGACCTGTAAATCAAGGGAAGGCTCTCTCGAAGGCTTCCATTTCCAGATGGCTCTCCGGCTGCATCATGCACTGTCACCGGTTGGCAAACCGACCGCTGCCCGGCCGTCCGAGAGCCCATTCGACCAGAGCGATCGCTGCTACCACGGCGTTCCTGTCTAGTGTGCCCCTGCTGGACATCTGCAGGGCTGCTACGTGGAGGTCGACGCACACCTTCACAAGATTCTACTGCGTCAATCGGGACTCCAGGGAGGAGTCCAGGGTCGGCCAAGCAAGGCTGCGCAGCCTGTTCGCTTAAGGTGAGCCTGGTGAGGAGGTAAGAGATGCTTAATGTTGAGTTGTTGTATTGCTTAATGTTGAGCCTGTTGCCACCTCCCGTGGTTGTGCTTGTATATACTGCTGTGTATTCTTATATTCATGAGCATGTGAATCCATGCCAGACCCCATGCTGGAGAAGGAACAAGTTACTTACCTGTAATTGTTGTTCTCCAGCATGGGTCTGGCATGGATTCACATGCGAACCGTCGCTCCTTCCCCTCTGTGGCTCTTCACTTGGTCATACTGCCACTTTACGTGCTACCAAATCTGAGGATGGCTGCCAGGGGAGGGGCTTAGGTAGAGGGCAGTCATTGGCTGGGGGCAGTATGACCCAGAGATCAGTGATTTGTTACTACTAAGAAAGACAGATCAGAAACGAAACTGATACTGATTTTTTTCTTTACTGAGTATTCCCAGCCTGACTACGGGGAATATTCATGAGCATGTGAATCCATGCCAGACCCATGCTGGAGAACAACAGTTACATGTAAGTAACTTGTTCCTTATTCGGGTGTCCAAGCTCTGTAAGGTTTCCTTTTTCAGATTTGCCACTTTGATTTGTGCATTAGTGCTGGCAACTTCTTGGAGAGAGTCCTTTATCACCTCGTAGGGCTTTAGAAATGGAGCAAGCGTGATGTTCAATGACGCCATAATTACTTTTTGAATGTGGTCAGTATCCATTTTTCTTTGTTTTCCAGACTTCATTGACTATTTGGGTCAATTGCTCTTTAATCAGCTCAGCTTGGGACAGGCTATTATCGTCGCAAGCTGATGTCTGGGTCATTTTAGTTGAGGATTTTTTCCTCATTGGAAGATGTCCCTTTCACATGGTCTTTGTCTAGGTGTTAGGGAGAATTCTCTGTTTAGGCTGAATTTCCCTCCCTAGTGAGTCCCCCAGCAGCTTTGCTGGATTTCTGGGGTTTAATTTTTTCTCCTGCCAAGAGTGAGACTCTTTTACCCTCACTCTTGGACATGTTGAACTGTGTTATCTTGGACAAACCTTGTGTTGAATGGGCTATGGGGTCTTTTACTCCATAGGGCCTCATGTATTTTTGTGATGTGGGTTACACAGCACCCTCTGTGCCGTGACCCAGGGGTGTCCTAGGGACTCCCCAACATAGACTCCATACCCTGGGACTGACTACTGTCTCCCAGGGCATGTAAAGTCACCAAAGACTTTACTAGTCTTGAATCCTGAACAGAACCAGTACAAACCATCCTATTGTGGACGTACTGGCTGGGGCAATTCGATTGCCCCAGGGTCTGTTAGTCGAGGGGGCACGTCTCCGTCCCCCCTGATCGAGTTTTGGCTGGTGGCAGTGGAAACTACGTTTTATATTCGACCGCGAATATTTTCCTATGGGATTTCCCATTGTTTTAGGCTAACACAATTAATTATTTATTTACGGTAGCCTTAAACATACCGCCGGTTTATATATTTATTTTTATAACTCCGGTTGGGACTTTTTGCCAAAACTTGATTCTAAAATGGCGTTGGTGTTCGCCTCTGTAACTCTGACCCAAAGTGGAGCCCTTTGTTCCACTTTTGGCGGGCTTCTCCACAGAAGCCCTCCAAAGTGGTGCCACTCTGTCTGGGGTACTTAGGAGGGGTGGAGGGGGATTTAGGCACCCTGGACTGAGTTACCTTGGTAACTCAAGTCGCACTCCGTCCTGATTGGCCCAAGTGGTGAGCCGCCCGGCTCACCACTTAGCATGTTTGAGTGACAGCTAGGCTGGGTGAATGGGGGTTTGCTGCATAAAAGCAGGGCTTTGGGGACTGGAACTTCAGAAGTCGCCACAGGACCAAGAATCCGACGAGGGAAGAGCTGAGCCGACCTGCTTCGACGACACCACCCGGTGGAGCCCTGCTGAACCGTCTCACCACTTTTTCCCGACGACCGAGGAGAACTCTTAACGGAGTGGCTCCTTCCCTTGACTGGTGGGGACAACCAGTTTTCGCCTTCTTTCCGTTCTTTGAGGTATCTCGTGGCCGCCTTGCCTGTGCCAAGCACCCCGGCAACCGGAATACCACACTTTACCCCCATACCGCGAAAGTCGGTACCAACCCTTTAACCGGAGGACTCCGCGGCTGGTTTCTTCCCGGGCAGTGCTACGACCTTTCTCTTCTGCTCTTCAGCGAGATATTCTTCTCCCCTGACCGACGTCGAGCCTTGCTGTCGCTGCCTGGAACAACTGCCCCCGCTGGAGGATCCTTTCCGCTTAAGGTACTGTGTTCCGCCTGGCTTCCCTTGCCACCGACTGTACGGGGTAGATTTAGTCCCCGGCTTTCGAACCTGGGAGTGCCTGGGACACTTTGGCTAAACTTTCTGAGCCACTCTAAACTCTTTTTGACTCTTTGCAAGACTTTGAATCTCTAACTAACAGTGTGATCTTGGGCACATTTTCGCTCCGGCTACTCTAAGAGTGGGCCCTGCCTAGTGACTTTTGCTCACCTGTGACTTTATCCTTCTTTAAGCCTATTGCAAGTGTTCTGGACCTTAGAGTGGTGTGTTTAACCTATTTCTGCTTTTTCTCTCCCTTTCTTGGAAACTACTAGAGTGTCATCTAACGTTAAGCACTCACCTCTGTTTTAATTAAGTGGTGCTAACCTAGAGTTGTCTAGATAGGAGAAAGGATTGAATCTACTTTCATTATAACTGTGTTGAAGTGTTTTTACCCTATTCTTTGCTAGAGTGTTTTTACTTATGTGTGTTTTTAAATAAATAACTATATTCTTCTGAAACCAAGCTCTGGTCAGTGTTTGCTTGTGCTATTGTGTTTTGGTACCTATTGTGTATACTTTGCATACTGCCTAACTCTTCTTGAGAGAAGTCTGACTGCTCAGCCACAGCTACCAGGTAAATCTGGGTGGTACAGACTGCTACCAAAGGGGTTTACTGCTCTACCTGTAGTCTTAAATCTTTTGCAGTGTTCCCCAAGGGAACTGCACAGGTTTCTGCCTAACACTAGGGCAGCCATTTTTTCATTTATGAAGGACGAGCTTTTCCTTTTCTCTCTTTCAATTTTCCTCGTTATGTTTTCTGTGATTTTATTCACCAGACTAGAGTTGCTCTGGCTAGTTCCTAGTGAGTTTGGGTATACATTATTTCGTAAACCTCCTGACAATCTCGTTCTCTCAACGGGCGTCCGTACTTGATCATGACTCCACCAAAATCGAGTATTTCCGTTGTCAATTCCTGGATGGGGCAGAAGCTGAGACTTCCCTCCCCGCCTAGATTTTCATTAGTCCTAGGCATTACATCGTGCTGTTTGCTCACTTTATAGCTTCTACGTCTGTTTCCTTGATTTTGGTGGTCTTCCTTGAATGGCATAAAAATGTTGAACTCTGTTGGGTCAGTTCCTGTTGGGGTTATTTGGTGCGACATTTTCCCCTTGGTGGTCTTAAGGCCCTGGATGGCTTTGTCCAGGTTGCCATGCTTGGTCGGGTCCCAAGGGTCGGTATTTTCCCATAAGGCCTCTGCAGATGCAGAAGCACATGGGATATGATTGGATGGTATCTTTGTTCTATCGGAATCCGGACTGAGTGTCGCAAATTCCGCCCCTAGCTTACTTCCAATCGTATTGCTCAAAGGACATTCATTCGGTGCCTTAACAGGCGAAGGTGACCCTTCCCGGGTCGGGGGGAGTCAAATCAACAACAGTTACAGATTTCACATTCTGATCTGTCGCTTGAGCCCCAAAACTCTTGTTGGGGGATTGGGGGTCTCCTCAGGGGGAATCATTTGGGCGACCAGCCTTGATTGTTCTGCATTTTTCCAAAAGGTCTGAGTTCAGATTCTCTTTATCCGGCCTTGACCTGTTTGACAGATTCTCGGGGGTCTCACAGAGTTCCGGTCTTATTAGACCCAAGCAGGTATCATGCTCAGTAGGGAGAATAATACAATCCGTCTGGCCTTTTTCCCCACATGACTTGCCTGAAGCTCTCCGATGCTCCCCACGAGTGGGCATGCTTAAGCCGTTTGGATAATATCAGGGTCCGAGGCAGGCAGACTAGTACTCTCCACTGAAATTGGAGTAAGGCAGTCATTATGGAGATGAGCGAGTTGAGCGGTAGAGGCTGAATTGCCCTCCACTTCCAGAGGCACCAATGAGCTCTTTTCAGTTGACAGATGGGCCCCCACTGAGAGGCTCTTTCTCTTCTTTGTACTATAGGGTAAACGTGTCTGTTTAAGCATAGGCAGATCCTTTTGCATCGTTCTAGGAGAAAGAGCAAGGTTGCCCTCACCTTCCGGGAGTGAAGTGAAACGTTCGTACCTGAAGACGAGTTCTTAGTCGCGATTGAGGCCTCCACGGGCATAGACTTCATTTTGTTGTGCAGTTCCTCTATCACCTTCCCTCCTGGTAGTGACCAGCTGTCTTAGCCCTTTATGCTCTGTTGGCGATAGTCGAGGACACTTGTTACTTCATGATCTGCTTGGCCATGCCCCCAGCCCCGAATTTTACAATTATGTTTGATATGCTCGTCTCATAACAGTACCACCATTTTTGTAGGGGACTGAAGTATTTCATATGATGGATAGATCACCTGATAGGATTAGGTAGTTTGAGTACATCAATAACAAAAGAAATTCAAATTATTTCTTTGCTGGTCAAAAGAAAATATCCTCTGTATGGTTCCCTCTTAACACAGTTCTCTTTGTAACAATTTTGTGGCTCTCTGACTCACCCAAACCCTGCGCCCTCTAGGACACTTGCGTTCTACCAAAAATTAAATTCAAATAGGGGCTTGCCAGTTAGGGTTTCTCAGGGTACTGTAACCTTATCGGCTCTCCCAGCCTGGATGGAAGGTGTTCGTAACTATTTAATCTGATTCACATAGTGAGCTTGCCCGTTAGGGTTTATCAGGTCCCGTAAACTTGTCAGCTTTCGTATCCTTGATTCAAAGTGTTTGTATCTCTCACTGGTAGTCTCTGGGGGAGTGTTTGCTTCCATGTTGCTGCTCGTCTCTGCAGCTAATGTCATTCTGGTGTAGAGCTCAGCGTTCCAGGCTCTCTGGCGATCTTGTCTCAGCATCTGTTACCGGCCTCCAGGCCCTCCATTGCTTCTCTGTGGTCGCGCCACCAGAAGAAATGGGTGCTTCACCGTCTCTGCTTCTCTCCCCGACTTTGGCTTCTCAAGCAGACGGGACACCAGCCATACGGCTAGCATTTGGCTCACGCTCCATGCTCCCGAAGGCTTTGCGGTTGAGTGTGAGTCTGCCTCTTCAGGACATCCCCTCTCCAGATGCTCGCCTCTGCGTAGGAAACAAACTCCTCCCTGCGCAGGAGTCTTCTTTCCTTTCACAGTCCTTTCTGGGTTTTTGCACTTCATCACGAATAAAGAGGGTGTGTCCTCCTCCTTCTTGGACTGTGGCGCTCTGACAAAATTCTGCATTTCCTGAAGCCAAAGAGATGGAAGGAATGTCACTAGTTTGTGTAGTCAAACAGGAGAAAAAACTGTTTTTTTAAGTCCTGTGTATCTAGACAATATTTTCTGGCCTGAGATGTCGTTATTGGACTGGGAGTCCTCGTCCCAGAGAGGGGAGTGCCTCCCAGTGAGGTCCAAATTTCCCGGAGCCCTAGGGAGGTTCTTGTAGATCGGGCTCAGTTCTCTAGCCTCATAGGGGGTGGCTACCTTTTATGGAGAAGGGACGAATTGACGAGATTAGTCACAAGTGCCTTCATTAGTCCTTTGGTATGAGGCCTGCTTGGCAGTAACTCAGATTGTGCATCTCTGCACGCTGCAAGATCTTTCAATTGGCAAGGAGATTCTCCTTTACATTAGTTAAACACATCCCCCTTAATGTATTTGTTGGCACCCGTTTCCTTGTATTTCCTAGGATATGTTCATAACAGATCTTCAACTGAAGGAAACTGCCACGGCAGTGCTTCATTAACCCGCATCACATTCTCTCTTCCCAGACATTACAACCTTGTCAATGCTTTAGACACCCACCCAAAGCCAATAGCTTCCAATAAAGGCTTCTTTCTGCTAGGAGGTAAAAATGGTCTGGCTTCTCTCTCAGAAACAAATGCGTCTCGCTATGGCACGCTGGCTAGCAATTCTCATATGGTTAATGTCCTTCCTTCACCTATAAATTCTGCCAAAGCATTCCTGAGTGGGGGAAGTCTCATTAAGTGGTCCTGTTGATGTGTATGGTGTAGCGGTCCAAATGGACGGGGACACAGTGTTGACATTTCCACTGATTTGTTTTTTAAAAAAAAACATTTTATTAGTTTATTCAAACAAACAATACAAACCAAACTCGCGTTGATAAGTTTAGTAATGAAAGGTGACAAATCTCTGGCTGCGTCCTTTGAGTTGGGCAGGGCATTGGTCCCCTTGACAATTAGATGGTTTGAGTGAGAGTAAAGTTTTTTTGGTTTCGAGAATGGTGACTTTAGAGAACTTGAAAAGGGGCAGCTTGACAATATTGGTGGAAGGATCTGGGATGGTACTGTTGGGCGTGTTGGTAGTTAACAAGGCTTTTTCGTTAGCTATTTTTACTTGTAGGGTCTCAACTTTGTTAGCCAATGCTTGCTGTATGTTTAAGCACCAAAGTTTGTCCTTTGTGCAGTTGTCTGACACGGGGATGGGTGCTTCTAACTCTTAGAGGATAACAAAAAGTTCCTTCGTAATAGTTATCTTGGGCTATTCTAGTATTGTAAACTTTGCGTTTGGCTGAAAGTATTTCCATTTTTTGTATAGGGCAGTGATGGCACTAAGATTAGTCTTGTTTTCTACAGACGGGTGTATTTTCCACAGTGTCTTGCATGACCTTTTTTTGGTGCGTAAGGTTTTCAGGTATGGTGTGTACCAGGAATTGAGGTGGGCCTTAGGTTTACTTTGAGTTTAAGTGGCGCTATCGAGTCTAAAGATGTGGTCATGATATGATTATATTCCTTGACCAGGGCATTAGGTCCCAAATTTTCTGGGATAGCGATAAGTGTTGGTAGAATAAGAGGGAGTAGATTGTCGCAGGTGATGTTCTTTTTATTTCGAGCAGAGATGGGTGGGGCTAATGAAGCGGGCATGTTTGGCAGAATCCTGTGCAGTGCCCTTAGCGACCAATACACACAATTAAGCCTACAAGTAGTAATACAAGTTCACCTTTGGTACAAGCTTGTACTACACTGTTAAAGTGGTAGCAGTAGCAGAGCAGCCAGACTTCTCTCAAGAGTAAATGAGCAGTAGTAGAGATTACACAAAGGACCACAATTACTGTGACTCAAGCAAACACTGACTCAGGTTTCAGGTATAAAATATAAGTACATTTATTTTAAACCATCTGTTATAAAACACTTCACTTCTATAAATTCAAAACCACACGTAAAATACACTACACACAACCAATTCCCCTTGTTCCAGTAGGTTCAAGGTAAGTACATTAGGATTTGAGACGGGTGTTGCGATACTAACGCGTATCCGCGGATAGAAATGCTCACGAAGTTAACACACTTTGTACTTAAGAATTTCTAACAAGGGAAAAGTGAATAAAAATCATAGGCAATACTTTTTCAAGGCAAGGGAATCAGGACACGTTCAAAGATACAGATTAAAGTCAATAGGCCTGCGCCGGTGTCAATGGAGCAGATGCTCAGTTGCCAAGGATCACACGTTGAACAGTTCGAGATTTGAGATGCCAAGAGTTCGTAAAGATTGTCAAATGGAAGGAAAATGTATAAGAAGGAGGGAAGAAATAACAAATCTTCGTGGAGGAAAAGGGTTTGCCCCGATTCCGGCTGGTCAGACGGAGAGACCAACCAAATGTGCAAAGTACCTTATTCCGTTGGTGAAAAGCTGGTGCCACGGCAGTTGTTCCTGGTAGTTCCTGCAGACTCACGGTTCCTGCGGCTTCGGTCGTGGGGACAAGGACAACACCTGGAGCGATCTGCACTACCCAGGGATGAGACCAGCAGCAGCGAAAAAGACAACGATGAATAACAGGTGCGCTCCTTTAAATCAGGAGAGGGCTCTTCTGGTGGTTATCTGCACAGCAGTGATTTCGACCCAGGAGAGGAATCTCTGACTGAAGAAAAGACAAGCTGGTTGATCCCAACAGGCTCAAGGGAAGAAGACTCCGGACTGGATCTTCTTGTCGTTGAAGGGTAGATAGCTCAGGACTGCAGCAGGGCTTCACCGGGACTTGGGGTTGCAGCAGCCGTCGTCTTCTCTGCTTCTCTTTGGTTCCTTTCAGTTCCAGTGGCGACTCTGACTTCTAGCCCAAGAGTCCTGCCTTTTATGCCAAAACCCCCATTCACACAGCCTAGCTGTCAATCACTCAGCAGGGGGGTCGTCTAGCCCAGACAACCACCTCAGCCAATCAACACAAAGTGCAACTTGGGTCTCCAAGGAGACCCTGTGCAGGGGGTGACTACACCCTTCCCTCACATTCAGCCCACCTAGACGCCAAAGGAGGGTATCTGGTCAGAAGCCCGCCAAAGGTCGGCGAACAAAGGAGGCAAACCTGGTTTGCCGCGCAAAGAAAGACCCAAGAAGGATGTTAACAAAAAGAAATGGCGATTAAACCCAACCGGAGCCGAAATAAAAAGTATTTGGGCTAGCAGGTTTAAAGTTCGAGGCTACTAAAATAGCCTAAAACAATACCACGTTATGTAATATAATCGCGGTAGGAAAATGAGGGTAGGTACCACTGCCACCAGCCAAGTCTCAATGTTAAGAGAGCAAAACAATGCTTCAAGCAAGAGGTACAGATAAAAAGGGCTAAGGATTAACCCTTTCCAATACTCCATGTAAAATGGGGTGCACTAGATCTGCGGTTAAATGACTATGTAAAGTTAATGGCAACTTTACCCTTTTCTGGGGGACAGTAGTCAGCCCCTTGAGTTGGTGGGAAGTCTAAAAGACAACCCTGTGTCACTGCACTGAAGGTGCTGTGTAACACACAAGAGTGGGGCTACTGAACTGGTGTACTCCAGAGTCCACAATCACAAAAACAGAAAAAATACACATGGAAAAACATAGGTTAAGAGTGAGGGGAAAGCTCACACTCTTACCAAGTGGAAAAAATAAACTCCAGAAAAGCTGCTGAGGGACTCACTAGGTAAGGGAAATTAGCCATAGAATGATAATTCTCCCTAACAGGGCATGACAATGGGTTTTGCAGTATCAAGGGTAAAGTTTATAAGGTATTGATCCGACCATATCTGTGGGGATATGGAGGAAATAGTAGCATTGCAGTTGTGGTCTGCTACCCAATCCAGGGTTCTTCCTTTTGTATGCGAAGGGTGGAATACTTTCTGGGTGAAGCCTTGTTCTGATAGGATGTTTGCCAAGCTTAATGCATGTCAATCTTTAGGGTCGTTATATCCTAGGTTGAAGTCTCCTAGAAGTAAAACTTGAGATGAGTTTTTTTTAATTATTGGATGCAATATTGGATAAATCGTCCTCAAACGTTCCAATAGGGCCTGGCGGTCTGTATAACAGATGGATCGTGAGAGTTTGGGAGCTATTTAGGTTGAGTTTGGCCGATAAGTTCTCACAGGATTTGGTATCTAGATGTGGTATTAGTCTAATCGGAAGGTTGTCTTTTACAATGAGTGTGATACCTCCTCCTCGCGTATCGACTGTCTGATCTTAAAATGGTATATCCCTTATGGATGGCTAGTGAGAGAGCTGGTCCTGCAGCAGCATGAAGCCAATATTCAGTGACTGCTAATAGGTCTAGTTTTTCTAGCCGTATGATCTCCGCTAGCTCAATGGCATGAGCGACCAAGGATCTCGCATTTATTAGTGCACCCTTAAGAATATTGCAGGCTAGGGTTAAAGGTGGCGAGCTTGTTGTAGTTTGGGTGATGGAGGCTGTATAGTCCGGCAGAGTGTATAGAGGGTGGTCTTTAGATTTATGGGTAGGTGTGTCTAGTAAGTGTGGATCTGTTATTGCTGGGGGCAAGGGTTTTAGCTAGAGGTTCATAGAGTTTGGAGAGTCTCGCACGGAGTCTTCCGTTTCTATTGTGGGTGGTACATGGTTGTGTTTTTAGGGGTTCTTGCCGGATGGGTTTAGTAGGGATTTCTTTACTTATAAAGGAGGAAGGTAGTGCTGTGATGATGTTGATAGTGCTATGGTGAGGGTAGCCTGCCAATATGATCCCTAACAATACAATGGCTGACACAATAGTGAGGAGAGTCAGCGGACTCCTGGGAATGTGCTGTAACGCTCACCTGATTCTCGCAGAGGCGCCGGTCTTGACTGGGCGACTACCGTATCTTCAAAGGTGATGTGTAGCACCCGGTTGGCTCTTTGGGCTGGACCTCGGTGCACTGTATGCCTGACGTGTAGAGTAAGATGTCTGCAGATAGAAAATATGGGGTTAATGAACTGGGGTTATTGGGGTGTCCCTATCTCTTTCCTCTTCTCCTCTCCTGTAGACCCCCAAAGGTTAACGCTCTCACCTTAGGTAAGTGAATGCCGAGCTCTCCATCTGCCTCGGGGCAGGGTGCTGTAACCAGTTTCTTCACTGGATAGGTAGCGCAGGCCTCTTGACTTCAGAGGACTGCTGTCCGTCGTTTACTGCACGAACGGTAAGTTTCGAGTCATTCAAATGTCTTTAAAGTCTTTAGTAATGATGTCTCTTGTTTTGCAGGGTTCCGGCGATGGCGGATGACGGGCTGAAGTGAGTTGAAGATGGAGCCCGTGTGATGAATAGAAGCGCCTGGAAGCACGTAAGTAAGCGCTTGTTGCCTGCTTCACTATGCGCTCTAACCGTCTTTTTATTTTGCAGGTACGAGTTCGGAGCGGCTGCAGGGTGCCGGAATACCCACTGGATTAGATGTGGAAAGGAGTAATGGCACGTGAGTATTAAAGTTCCCCAATGTCTTTAAACGCACCTTGTTTTGTCTTTCAGATGCGGGATGCAGCGCCGAAGGCCTCCGGAGCGTGCGAAGAGTTGGTAAACTTTTGTCTTTCAGATGCCGGAATGCAGTGTGAAGACCTCCGGAGCGCACGAAGAGTAGGTAAGCCTTTGCCTTTCAGATGCCGGAATGCTAACCTGTTCTTTCTTGTCTTTATAGGTGTTGCTGAAGACTGGATTCAGGATGGTAAGCCTTTGCCTTTCAGATGCCGGAATGCTAACCTGTTCTTTCTTGTCTTTATAGGTGTTGCTGAAGACTGGATTCAGGATGGTAAGCCTTTTTCCTTAGGCCCAGGACCGGATGCAGAAGACACGATGAGCGTTCTGCTGCAGAGGTTGCAGAATAACGCAAAGCAAGATTCATCCACCAGGTGTGGTTTAAATAGCCTCCTGTAGTGCTTAGGTGTCTCCTTCCACAGCCACGCCTAAGTAAGAAAAGAGTTCCTGGTAAGAAAAGAGTTCCTGCCTTCCAGAAGAGTTCCAGTGTTCTGAATCTAGGGAGTGGCTCCAGCCCCACCCAACAGGAAAAGTAGTTCCAAACAGAAGAGGATCAGAGGCTCAACTGGCAGGCAAGTAAGCAGCATGGTCTGCTGAAGGTAAGTCCATCCAAGCATTATGAGCCCGGCGCTTCCAGCGCTGGGACTGGGCATATTTATGAGCCTGGTGCCACTGGCGCCAGGACTGGGTCCAAAAGGTCCCAATTGGGACTGGTTGGCACTCGGAACCTGGGTTATGGATCTGCTTCCAAGGGAGTTGGGAAAACCCTGACCTTTTGGAAGCAGAGATCATGACATGTGCATGTTTTAGGAGAGATTAAGGTTGGCAGCTAGCACAATTTGTTCACCCGGGGAGGGCAAGTTTCCTGTTTGTATGTGAGCAGCGGTCAGGCCAGTAGTTAACCTAGTAATCAGTCTATATTTGACGTGGGCATCAAACAGTGCAGAGTTCTTGTTAATAGGTTCGCCGTGGCATCAGCGTAGTGCGCCTCCAGTTTCTTCCTTGCTACCTGTGAGATTTCAGGGACCAGCCCTTTCGCTTGTGAGTTGCTTCGGCTTCACGGACCTCAGCATCCAGGACGGCGCAGGCCGCCTGTTTTCGTTTATGGTAGGCTGCGCCTTGGGTGATCAGTTCCCCTCTCAGGACTGCCTTCATGGCGTCCCAAGTGTTAGCTGGTGAAGTGTCCTCGTCCCGGTTTTCCGTGAAAAAGTTCTTAATTGTTCTAGCAATGGAATCCCGGACTGCTAAATCACCCAGAATAGGGTCATACAGGGTCCATTGGCGGTGGGGAGGGGTCCAGATTGTGAGCCCGCAGGCTTAGTGAGACCGGGGCATGGTCGGAGAGGATCCGGGAGCCAATATGGACGTCATCCGTGAAGGCCAGGACCTGGGGGGAAGCCAGCAGCAGATCAGTTCTGGAGAAGGTATGGTGTACATATGAATAGAAGGTAAAGTCTGTCTCTTCCGGGGATGATACTCTCCAGGTATCTACCACATTCAGCGTCCGAAAAAGATGGAGTAGGTCTTTCGCCAATTTAAGGTCCCTGGAGGACGGGGCATGTGATCTGTCCTTGAGGGGGTCTGGGGCCCCATTAAAGTCACCTCCGATAATGATTTGCCCTTCAGTGAACGAGAGGAGGGACTCCTCTAGGTCTCCATAGAACCCCTCTTGATGCTCATTCGGGGCGTATGCTGAGACCAGGGTGTAGAGTTGGCCAAGGATGATGCATTTAATTGCGATGAAGCGCCCTTCCCGGCATCGTAGAGTATCTAGAACCTGTGGGTTCTGGTCTTTTGCAAAAAGGATAGCGGTGCCTCCCTTCTTGGAGTCGTTGGAAGCTAATAATTGTGGAGGGAAGAGTCTTACGCAAGCCAAGAAACGCCACTGAAGATCCTTCATCATGTAAAAGTTGTAGAATGGATTTCTTCTTCTGAGGGGAATTTAGGCCTCTGGCGTTCAAGGTGGTGAACTTCAGTTTCAGATGTGGGGGCAGGACCTCTGAAAACTCTTGTCGCGAGAGAGGGTTTGGGGGGGGGGGTGGGAGTCAGATCAGCCATAGTCACAACAGGCCAGCTGCTTTGGGATCTCCTGCGGTTGTGGGTTTTGAAATAGCCTCCAACGGGAGGAATAAACTCTTAACCTAGGCCTCCAACGGGGGCCAGAACTGCGGCCAGGGTAGCCGAAATTTACATTTTGGTAAGTCCCCCGGCCATCCAGGCTGTTATCAGCCAACATAATTCACTCCAAGGGCAAAACGGTGACATCCACCTTGGAGGAGGGTATGGACCGTGTGGGGTCCGCAGCGAGCTTACATGAGCAGCATTGGTTCCAGGTCGAGAGTTCTTTAGGCGATTATTTTATCTTCATCTAGGTTTGTGGCTTCTATGCACTCTTGTCCAGGGGGCGTGCCTCGGCTTGGGGGAAGCTATATTCGGGTCGGGAGTCCTGTGGAGCATTCACTATTTGTGCAACCTTGCCTCCACTGTAATCGGAAATGTAAAGCCTTCTGTAACCTACGCCGTGATACCCAAGGGTTTGGCCGTATAATAAATGCAATAAATGAATAAATTGAGGAGCCCTCGGCTGTCTTCCAGGTGTGGGCTATTGTAATTTTCCTGGTCAGTAAAAATTGTGTAAGACGTTTGGCTGTTCTCCCCGACCTCGGATAAGCCCCTGGTGCTGGAGCGCCTAGTGGGACGGTTTCTGACTCCATGGGAATCACCACCTGGGAAAAGGCCATTTATAGTAGAGATGCATTGTGCCCAGAAAGATTTTACGATTGGGCACGACCACCACATAAGGAAGTATGACCCCGGCTGTCCACATAGGCTGCCAGCATCGGGGAATCAAGGGACTGGTTAAAGTGGTGCAGGCGTAACGGAGCGTAGTACCATCGCAGAAGCAGTTTATGGGTCCATTCCCAGTTCGTGATGCAGAAGGAGGAGGAGTCCTAGACCATATATCCACCCACGTTTGGTCTTCTAGAGTATGCCCTAGGTCTGCTTCCCATTGTGCCATGTAGGGGGCTCTTGGGGTGAGCGTATCATCCTGCAATAGTTTGTAGAGCGTGGAGATTTTTACCCGAAGCAGCAGCTCCCTTATGGTAAGCTCAGGAGGGCCAGGGGTACGTGTCGTTGATTGATGGGTTTGGGAGCATCAGTGTCGACGTTGCATGTAAGAGAACCTGTCCGTCTCCGCTAGCTGAAAGGCTGCTTTGCATTGTTCAAAGGAGCCAGGCTGGTCATCCTCGAAGAGTTGTCCCAGGGATTAGAGTTCCCCTGCAGTCCAGTTTTTGAAGTTCAATGGGTGTGATCCGGGAGCGAAGGCTTGGTTATGGAAAATCTGGGAGGAAGGACCCAAGCCCCTCGGGATGCCCTTATGTTTTAATGCCCAGTCCCATGTTTTAAGAGTATGTTTAGTGGAGGCCAAGTTCCCACCCCAGATTCAGCGTAGTGGAGGCGGGACATGTGGGAGAAAGTGCAGAGGGATAGAGAGGCGGGAGTGCTCCAAATCTACCCATTTCGGGCACCCAGAGGTCATGACCCACGCCCATACATGTGCCAATTGTGATGCCACCTGGTTTTTACGCAAGTCGGGAACCCCCATGCCTCCCAGTCTAGCGCTGCCCATCGTGGCCTTCTGGGAGATCCTCGCCTTCCTGCCTTTCTAGATAAACTAAAGCATTTTTCTTTTCTGTGCATGCGTCCGAAGGGCGGTGGCTGCGGGGGGGGGGGGTGGTGTCAAGTGGAATCATGGTGGGGAGGGAGGAGCAGGTATGTAGGAATCGTGAAAGGAGATTTATCTTACAGGCGGTGATTCGCTCAATGAGTGAGATCTTTTGTGAGCTCCATCGTTCAAGATCGCTCTCTAGCTCTTTAAAAAGCGGGGTGGGTGGGCAGTTTGATCGATAAAAGTCTCTAGGGCGGGCAGGGATTTGGACCCCCAGGTAGGGAATAGCTTCTTCACTCCATTGGATCGGGTTTTGGCAGGCAGCCGAACCGCAGCATCATTGCTGAAGAGTATGAGTTGTCACCATTATATGGTACTGTCACGCTGAGCTGGGGGCGAGCTGGGGCTGTTACATCAAAGGTCAATAGAAAGGCTATATATGAAACGCTGCTTACTGAATATATAGTTACTGCGCTATTACAGGCCAAGTTAACTCGCAGCATTTTATTTTTTTTATAAATCTTTTTTTATTGGTTTATTGAACAAAGAACAAGAGAAAAAAGGAGACGGTAGCACATTCAACGTGAGTACACAAAAGACATTAGGAGATCCAACATTGAGGTCATAGTAGATAGCAGTGCATAACATAACTCTAGTCTTCTGTGTGGTACCGCAGGGAGGGTGGGGTGGGGGTCGAGAATCTGCACCGCCCGCCCAGTGGCCACGTGAGGCGTCGCCGCTGGCCCTTGTTATGGCCTTAACTTTTATGTTCCCCATTTTCCCCATATTTTCTGAAATTTACGGGGGGAACCCCTTGCATTGTAAATTCGCCTCTCCAGGGAGGCGCATCTGTCCATTTCATTGGACCATCTGTCAATGGTTATCCTGTCCCCCGAGCCCCATGTGGCTGCCGTGAGTCTCTTTCCCGCACCCAGTGCCACTCCTAGAAATATTCTTTCGTGTTTATTGAGGTCCGTTTCGCCTCCTATACCTAGCAGGATAAGTTTGGGGTCTCTCGGGATTGTGGTGCCCAGTATTCCGGAGAGGCGGAGTAAGCACGTGGTCCAGAACTCCTGTAGCACCCCGCATTCCCACAACATGTGGTAGAAGGTACCCTCTGTTCTTTTGCATCGGGTACATTCTGCGTTGTCGTCCCTCCCCCAAGTGGCCATTTGCGTTCTGGAATAGTAAGACCTGTGTAGGATTCGGAGCTGAATCAGCCGGAGTTTGGCATCGATCCCAATCTCCCGTGGGGACATCAGGGCTTCCACCCACTCTTCTGTCTCCAGTCGCCCTAGGTCCTGTTCCCATTTATCCCTGAGGTTGACGAGCTCCCCGGATCCAAAGGAGTTAATTGCCTGATAGAGGGTAGAGGTTACCTTGTGTGGGATACTTTGTGGGAGTATGTTTGTTTCTAAGGGAGAGCAGGCAGGTATATCGGCCAGGTTCGGGAATTGGGTATTTATGGCGTGCGTAAGTTGAAGGTATCTAAAGCGGTCCATGGGTAACAGCCCGTGTCTCGTCTGTAGGGTTTCAAAGTCGATCAGTCGCCCCTCTTGGACAATATCCGCCAGTGTGGAAATTCCTTTCCTCTCCCAGGATTCAAAATGGCCCATTTTTTGTATTTCGGGGAGATGTGCATTACGCCAGAGGGGTTGGATCAGGGTTGGTCTGTCTTCCCAGCCTAAGTATCTATGTATCTCCCTCCAGACTCGCTTTATGTGACGGGACCCGGTCGGTGCCTCTTTTAGGTTCCTAGGGCTATCGTATAGGATATGCAGAGGGGAGGGAGGGCCAGTGTCTCGTGTCTCTAATCGGATGTGTGGTAGCAGCGGGTCTCCGTGTAGCCATTCATTCGCCACCCCCGCTTGTGCCGCCCAGTAGTATGTGCGGATGTTGGGCAGTCCTATACCCCCTTCCCACACAGAGCGGTAGAGCGTTTTTAGGGCAATGCGTGGCTGTTTCCCTCCCCAGAGAAGTGTGCGGAGAGTCCGGTTGATATCTGCGAATATTGTGGCCGGGATGGGGAGCGGAGCGTTTTGGAGGATGTACAGAAATCTCGGGAGTGCCAGCATCTTGAAAAGTGCTGCCCTCCCGAGTAATGAAAGTGGGAGGGAGTGCCAGTGGGCGACATCGTTCTCTAGTTTTTCCATTATCGGGTGCAGGTTCAGTTTGGGGAAGTCCTCCTGTGTCCTACTAATTCTTATGCCTAGGTAGGTGAAGCCCAGAATGGAAACGGAGTAAGGACAGGGATCTGGGATCGCGTCCTCTCCTCCCTGTACCGGTAAGTAGATTGTTTTCTGTGTGTTGACCCGGAGCCCCATGAAGTGCTGGTATTCCTCCAGGGTTCTGGTCACTATCGGGCAGGAGATTATTGGGTTACTCAAATATATCAATAGGTCATCCGCATATAGCGAGACCCGTTCCTCCCCGCCCCGTGGCCAGGCGAACCCTGTCCAATGTGTATCGTTTCTCAGCCGGATTGCCAAAGGCTCAATGGCGAGGATAAACAGCAGGGGGGAGAAGGGGCATCCCTGCCTGGTCCCCCTACTCAGCGGGAATGTGGCGGATGATTTCCCATTGACTCTTACAGAGGCCTCGGGAAGGGAGTAAAGGAGCTTAACCCAGGACATAAAGTATTGTCCAAAGCCCATGCGTTCCATTATGGCCCATAGGGCTTCCCATCCCACCGTGTCGAAAGCCTTCTCAAAGTCCACCGCCAGGAGGGCCAGTGGGGACGGGATCTCGTCCGCCCGATCAAGAGCAATCTGGACCCTGCGGAGATTCATTCGTGTGGACTTACCGGGCATAAATCCACACTGGTCCGGGTGGATTAGAGACCCCATCACCCCCAGCAGTCTGCCGGCGAGGACTCTGGCTAGTATTTTGGCCTCCCCATTTATTAAAGAGATAGGCCTGTAGGAGGCGCAGTGCTCCGGAGGTTTTCCTGCTTTGGGGATCACCACTATTGTCGTTTTTCGGAGGTCGGGGGGGAGGGTGCCCTGTTCTCTACTCTGGAGGAACATGGTGTGCATATGTTTCGTTGTGGTTACACTCAGCTTTTTCCACAGTTCTACCGGGAACCCGTTGGGGCCGGGGGTCTTCCCGGTTTGTAGTTGAGAGAGGGCTTCCCCTACCTCGTCTTCGGTGATGGCTGTGTCTAACTGTTCTATCTGGGATTCAGAGAGGCGGGGGATCGTGATCGAGTCCAGAAAGTTTGGGATGTTTAATGGGGGTTCTCGTATTTGCGGGGAGTATAGTTCTCTGTAGTAGTTTGCAAATTCCCCGGCAATCTCCGCGTCCCCCATTAGTAAGTCCCCGTCCGGGGTTTGGATGGCCCGTACTTGTCCTTTACTCTGCTCTCTACGCTCCAGCCAGGCTAATGTTTTGGTGGCTTTGTCCCCCCTCTCGTATATCTGGCTCCGGACCAACCAGTGGGCGGTTCGGGCGTTGTCTAAGGCCCTGTCCTTCAGGATTGTTTGGGCTGTCACCAACGCCTCATGTGCCTCCTGGGTTCCCTCTTCGAGGAGTTGCTCCTCTCGCCTAGTTACCTGGGCCTCCGCTTCGGAGATTGCCTCAGTGTGCTGTTTGCGGTGAGCTGCCACCAAGGAAATTGCTTCCCCCCTTAGGACGGTCTTGTATGCTTCCCACCTTATTATTGGGCAGTCCACCGCCTCCTCATTCAGGTCGAAGTATTCCGATGTTTTATTTGCAAGCCCCTCTAGTATTTCAGGTATCCCTAAATAGTAGGTGTTCAGGCGCCAGGTGGGTTCCTGTTTTGTTGTCAGACCCTTGAGCTTCACCAACAGAGGAGAGTGGTCAGAGATCCCTCTCGCCAGGAGTTCTGCAGATAATAGTCGGTGGGCCATGTTCATGGGGGTGAGGATATAGTCGAGTCTGGATAGGGACCGGTGTGCGTTGGAATAGAACGAGTAGCCCCGATCCGTGGGGTGGGCTGCCCTCCATGTGTCAGATAGCCCCATAGCTTCTGCAAAGGTGCGGAGTTTGGTCGGGGTTTCTACTGCTCTGCTGCCCACGTGTGTTCTGTCCCAGGCTGTCTCCATGACCTCATTGAAATCTCCCCCTATTGCCCATGAGTCCGCCCGCTCTTCTAGTATCATATCTTGGAGCTCAGCAAGGAGTTCCGCTGTAAGCGTGGGAGGTGCATACACTGCCACGAGGCCCCACGTCTCCCCCCGTAGTTCCCCCAGTACCATCACAAACCTGCCCCGAGGGTCTGCTTTGACTTTCTTTGTGATAAACGGGAATCTTTTATGTATGAGGATCATGACTCCCCTAGAACCTCTGGAAAACCCGGCGAGGTATGTGTGTGGGTAGTTTGTTTTTCTAAAGAGCCCACTGTTGGTACCGATCAGGTGGGTTTCTGTTATGAATGCAATGTCTGGGGAATGGCGGTTAAGGTATTGAAGTACCAGTCTACGCTTTATGCCCGACCCCAAGCCGTTCACGTTCCAGGTCAACAGAGATATTTGTCTCTTATGTGTTATATCGGCGTGGGTCTTGGTTCGGGGTTATATGGAAGGATGCAGTGCGTTTCCTGTGTTTCTATTTTGTCGGCCGTTTTGAGGCATGACTGACACCCGAGCCCTCCTTCCGTTCTCATTTGATGATCAATTTTGTGTACTACATGTGCAAATTCTGAAACCCTAACCAGTGAATCGTAGGCCATGTCCGTGTAGATGGGTGTATGCTGGTCAGTGGGGGGGACGTTTCGGTCCCTCACATATCTTATGCAAGGATTTCTCTGAGATTCTGTTTTGCTGACCATTACTGCTGGTATTTGTGACAAGAGGCCTTTCCCTTCCTTCACCAAGAAAACCCCCAAACTCCCCCCACCCTGCACTTCCCCCCAACCAGAAGTACCTGTTCCCCTAACCATTCAAACTGCTAAGGGGGCAAGGGCCCCAACTCGGCGGCGGGGGGAGGGGTCAGAAGGACCCTACCCCGCAGCTCGTGTGGTTCAAGGTGACCACTGAACGTAACGTAGAACCAACAGTGAAGAGTCCCCCGCGGGGGGCGTACAGGTGTTAGTTGTCCACTTCCCCCACAGCCCTTCCAGGGCCGCCGGCTATGGGGCTCTCATTCCGCTTCCTTAGTCCTGCCAGTGAGTAGTTGCACAATTTCAGGTGTGTCCCATGTTGATCGGAGATCCGGGTTTTCCGGCTACTTCATGTGGTGGGGTGACCTGTCCAGCGGGTTGGTCGTTGTCACCGTCGTGCCTGCGGGGTGTGCCTCCACCCGGTCTATTCGGGCTTGGTGTGGAGAGGACCTGTGTTTCTAACCACTCCCAGGCCTCACGGGGGGTGCAGAACACATGAACCTTGCCGTTGTGGTATACCTTGAATGTTGCCGGAAAGAAGAGTGCGTATTTAATGCCCAGGGGTGACAGTTTCTTTTTGACGGAGTCGTAGGATTGTCGCGCCTTCTGGACCTCTCTCGTGTAGTCGGGGAAGAACCCGATTCGGTTACCATTGTAAGTGATGGGGCCGGTCGCCCTTGCCATGTGCAGCAGTGTGTCTCGGTCCCTGTAGTTCATGAGTTTTGCGATTATCGTTCGTGGGGGGGCCCCCGGGACTGGTCTGCCCGTCGGAACTCTGTGTGCTCTTTCTATTGAGAAAAATTTAGAGAGCTGCTTGGGGGCCATCAAGTCTGCCAGCCAGTCTTCCAGAAAGAGCTCCCTAGAGGGCCCCTCCTCTTTCTCGGGAAGGCCGAGTATGCGGAGATTATTCCGGCGGGACCTGCCTTCGCTGTCTTCAGCTCTATTTTCTAGCGTGGTAATTTTCCGTTCCATTTGTTCGAGGCGAACTCCCAGGTTTTTAACTGTGTCTTCGGTGTCGGATATTCGTTGTTCTGCTTCCCCGACCCTAGTGGTTAGGTTCCTTAAGTCTTGCCTCACAAAGGACACCTCGGAGGCCAAGCCATCTATTTTGGTCTCTACCGAGGCTCTGGAGTCGTTGATTGCTGCCATGATGTCGGTGAGAGACAGCGTTTGGGCCGCGTCCCCCTTCGTAGACTCGTTATCCGCCCTGCTAGGTGGGTCCTGGAGGGCCGCCGGGGTGTTCGTCGTGTATTTATCTATTCTGTTTTGGGTCGCTCTACGGGGCTGATCCTTCCCCATTCTGATCCTATGGGGGTGGCACTGGATGCGGTCCCGTTGGATCGGAGGTTCCCACCTGGGGGGTCCTTAGGCCTTCGATCCGGTATTTGTGGCCTCCGGTGGATGGTCGACTGGTGGCCTTATCCCTGGTTCCCAGCGTGTTGCTTTGCCCTGTATCGGGCCTTGGCCTGCGCGGTCTGGCCTTATGTCCAATGTGACCCACCCCTGGGTTTGTTTTATCGTGTAGTTCAGGGGGTGGGGGGGGGGTGTGATTTTGCAGGCGGTGAGGGTGGCACCAGCCGGATGTGTCGGCGTGCTTACTCCGGCCGAGGTGGCAAGTTTGGGTCCAGGCGTCCGGAGGCGAGTCCTTGGCCTCTCACTCAGTGCGTGGCAGGTGCTTTTTCCCCCTGGTATTTGGGGTGGGCCCCTCCACTCTTCCAGTTATGCTGCGCTTCCTCTTAGGAGGGAGCCCCTAGTTGCGATGCCAGGAGTCAGGAGCAGTCCCCCAACGGGTCCGTTCCGACCCGCTGGTGTTCAGTCTTCATCGCCGGCCGCCCCCTCTTCCAGCCGCCACGAGTACCTCCCTCGATGTTTCTTCTCCACAGGCGGCCCCCAACCCAGGCGACCGGCCCGCGGCGGGGCCGGGGAGGGAGAGCACAGGGGGGGGGGGGAAGCAAGGAGGAGGCGGCCACGGGTCCAGTCGGGCGCCCCTCCGAGATCTGGATCAGGCGGTGGCTGTGGCGGCAGCGGCTGGAGTGGAGGCCCGGGGGGGGGGGGGGTGGGCAAGTCCTCACCTCTCAGCCCGCAGGGCGGCGACACTGGTTCTGCGGCAGCTGTCTCGGAAGCCTCGGGGGATCGATTGGCGAGCGCGGCGTAATTCCGACGGGGCTCCGATGGGCGCTGCCGATGACGGCGCTTCCTTCCCGCCGACTCTGTCACCGGCGGGACTTTCACACGGTGTAGGAGGCTCCGGCGGGCCCGATTTTCGCCGGGATTTTTCGGAGGGGATGCTGGTATATTCCCCTGCAGTAGTATGCAGTGCAAGTCGGCAGAAGGACCGAGGAAGCGGCAGGATTTTTAAGGATTTAGGCAGCCCTGGCGGAGCGACGCGGAGTTAGGTCCTCATCCGGTGCCCCCTGGTGGCGGACTCCAACTCGCAGCATTTTAATGGAGAATATGATGACTGACCATTCTTGTGGTACTGTCAACCAAGACAGTCCTGCGTTTGGGCGAGTTAGTTAAGGCAGCATTATTGGAGCGCATGTGCAACGTTGGCTATGACTTACATTTGAAGCATGCACCTTATGCTATATCCGTGCCTGCCGTTTTGAATGGAATCGGTAATGCTTTTGAACTGTTCTAAGACGTTGATGGAGCTTGCGTGGCGGTCGCCCCAGCGAGTCTATCTGCGCACCGTGATGCCGCGAGGCCAAATGATGACGTATTAATGATGGTGTGGAGCATGGTGATGTTCCGAATGCCGGGTTTTTGGGCGTTCTTAATCCAGGCATTCTGTTTCAAGAGCCGTTGGCTGTTTTCATGATTGCAGGAGGAACATAATATTAGAAAAGTGGCCCTAGCACCATGTCCTGACGCGATGACGTTTAGAGGAAAGGGTTTCCTAGATGGAATGAGGCACGATAAGCGGTATGTGGGATGAGATCATTCAGCATGAATATTTGGAAGGAACTTATGAAGCACTGACGTGGTACTTTGACAGTTACGAGGTACTGTTTTGTAACAACTTTGTTTTCCTGCATGGTTTTATTGAAGACATATTTTTAACTGGTGCAACATACAAAACATTCCATCTACTAACGTGGGAACATTTTCTGCAATGGACTGCATATATTTTTGTTTACTTCGTGTTGCTGCAGCCGTTATGCTATGTGAAATTCATGGACATTTTTGCTGTTTTGATGAAATTTATATTTGTTCATTTTATAATGGAATATAGATGCAGACAATATTTCTTGCTCTTTCCTGTTAAGCAAGTTATTGATATTGTTTGTGGATTTAGCAGATGTATTTTATGAAGTGTATACTACCATGTTTGTATGGAATGGTATGTTGTGCTAATATTTGAAAGGGTGACTGGGTGTTGTGAATGATTTCACTTGCTGTTTGAGAAAGTGTGGTTGTATGCATAGTAAAATATTCTCATAACAATAACCAACAAACTTCTGTGTAGTGTGGTGTATTGTGGTTATGGTTGTGATGTGTTGATGTAAATTGATGGTCTATCTGGATGTTAGTAAGTTACCTGTTGGTTGCGAGAGTGCACGGTTGTGCTCGGTGTGGCAGACCCTTGTCTCCAAGTGGCAGATGGAGTGGGAGGAAATAAGTGTTGATGGCTAAGAGTGTGGCAAGGAATGTATGCGCTTGCAGGTGGCAGCTGTGAGGCCCGGGAGTGGCAGTCCCGGGCAAGTGGTGAATTGTGTACTTGGTTGTGTTGAACGTTAGATACGTGAATGTGGTTGCGATGGTTGTATGGTTTTTACAGATGTGTAGGAGTGTGGAAATCTTGAATGTCTCTGAATGCCTGGTCTGTGGTATCTTGTTGTGTGTTCATTTGGAAGAGAGGGAGATGTGTAGCATTTATAGTATCTATCTGCACTGGGTGCACACTGTGCAGATAGTGGAATACAGTGATGTCATTTAGAATTATATGGGACACTAGTGTTCCAATAGCTACAGTTGGGATTACAGGATGGGAGAACCTAACTGAAGGGATGTTACCTATTTAGCTCCTGCTTTTTACTACTTAACTTGCCCTGTAATTTATAAATAAACGTACTTATACTTAAATCTCCGGTGTTATACCTGCTTCCTGCTGATATCCTCCATCCTCCAATACAACAGTAACTCTTCTGCGTCCCCAGGCATTTCTGTGAATGCCAATCCGACCGACTGAAAACCTCCGGTATAAGAGAGTCGATGATCAGGGCAGTGGTCGCGACTTGACCTTTGGTCCGATGGCTCTTACTAGGGGGTCACCTCGCATTCCACCCTTTCTGGACCTTTGTCCAAGTCGTGTGCTTCGGTTTTGGGGGAGGGGAGGGGGGGGGAGTTCCACAGAACCACCTGCAGGCGAATCAGATGAGGCTCCCTCACGCTTTTCAGTCGAATTGGGTCACAAGATCAAGTCGGCATCTTCGAGGTGATCAATCATCCGGGGAACCTCTTTGTAAGAGAATTGGAGAGCAGTCGGAAATAACCACTGACATCTGATGTGTTGGTCCCGCAGGAATATGGCCAAAGCCTCTGGGCTCTCCGTTTCTGAATCTTTGTCATTGCTAAGTCCTGGAGGATCTGAAGGGGGGGGTGGGCACTTGAAAGGTTAGGTCGTCTTGGGAGCGACTTATTGCCATAATGGCTTCTTTGGTCGTATAGAAGTGGTACCGGGTAGTGACATCTGGGGTGGAAATCGGATTCCATCCCCCGCCAGGTTTGGAGTCTGAGTACGGTCAAGGATGAGTTGGGATTTCTGCAGGTGAGGCAGAAGGGACTGAAACAAGTCTCCCACATGCTCTGCCAAGTTCCGGTCCAGGACTGAAGAGGGTGCCCCCGTATACTTAGGTTGTTTTGCGAGCTCTGTTTTCAAGATCTTCTTGTTTATGTTCCAGGGTCTTGTTCCTGTTGAGTAGGGTTTAGCATGTGCGCTGTACCTCCAGGAGCGTTGCCGAATGTTCTTGGGTCAGGTCTTCTAACTTCCCTACCCTCTGTTCCACCTCCACAACCCGATGCTCTGTCTGTTCAAGCTTTCCCACCTCCGGGTCGGGGGGGAGGTGGGGGCCTTCGGTTCTCCCGTGGCGTTGGGTTGATTATCCTGGGGTGGGCAACAAGTGGGGGGGGCTCCCTTCAATTTTCATGTCTGCTGCAGGAGAGAAGCACAGGCAGGCATAACCATCATCGCGCCCCCTGGTGGCCTGTCACTGCCACATCTTTTAGCAATAATAAGACTTTTACACTTTGATACTCAGTCAGCTGTCCAATTTGGACCTGTCGCTGAGTGTACACAGTACTTAAACATATGTAGGGGTGTGAAACAGGGGTCTGTTTTGGCACCACTCCTGTTTAACCTCTATGCTAAAGTCTTAGAATCTGAGTTGAATGCTACGCTTGCCGACGTTTCCATGATTGTTGGTGTACACATCCCAGAACTGAGCTACGCAGATGGTGCGGTCTTGGTAGTTAGGACACAAAAAGAGCACTGCAGGCTCAAATATTCCAAATTCATGGGATCAAGAGACGTAAAAGTTAATGCCAATACGTCCAAGCAATAACGATTGAGGGGGTGTGGGTGTCACCCTCTTCCTTTATTCAGAATAACATTAAACTCGGACAGGTGGACTAGTTCAGTTATTTCGGTGTGGCATTCACAAATAAATTGCAGGGGAGGGACCCACTTATCTAAACGAGCACAATCTGTGGGCAAGATATGTAGAGCCATTATTAGTACTGCAGACTTTTTAGGTTACCAGCCTATTGCAACAACTCTGCAAATCTATAGGACACAAACATGTGCGATAGCATCGTATGGTGCTGACATTTGGAGACACCTATTTCAATAAATTAAAGGACGATGCCTCTATTAGACGTCTCCTAGATCTCCTGCCCTCAGCCTTGCTTTTTGCCATGCATTCGGAACTGAACCATCTTTTTATAAGTGAGGAGTTGAGGTTAAGACTTATCTGCATGTGGTCAACACTATGGACTAATCCTGAAGCGGTTATGTTCTGTAACATTTTGAGTGATCTCATTGCAAGCGAAAAAACGCCCAGGATACCCTGGCTTAATTGTGCGCTTAAGGCTTTGCTGAAAGTGAACACTGGAGAACAGTTTAAAAACCAGAGAACTATCTCTAAAAACGATCCTGGTTTGATTAGTGGGGAATAAAAATGTATGTGGGATGCAGAGAGGAGGCAAAACAAACTGCTAGAACGGTCGAATAGAAAGCAGGCCATCATTTCTATAACAGGCCAAAGGATGGATTATTTGGACCAGATTGTTTCTCACAATGGTAGGGCCCTTATAACGCACTTTGGGTTTGGCTTCTTGGCAAATGGTAAGGTATTCAATTGGAGAATACACAACTCTCTCCAAAGATCTGCCTGCCCACACTTCTTGCAATTAGAGGAGGACACTAAGCACTTTATGCTCCTATGTAAGCCATACATGAAGACTATGCAAAATACCCTTTCCCCCCTATTTAGGCATGTGGGTATCGCCACCATTAGGTTAGCTTTGCAATACTTAATAGCTGCCACAGAGCCGACAGTCATTCTTGGCACTACAGCACTATATTTGTATTTCACTAATGCTGAGAAATGAATAGATGGGCCATTGGCCACATCCAGAAGTATGCGGTTTCACTTTTAAACTGTATATGTTGCGTCAATAGTTCTTGATGTATTTTATCAATGTATTTATGTCCTAATGTTTTAAATGTGAGGCACTTTTAAGGCTTGTGCCGCATAAAGTTTTATGAACAAGACTCACACCGCAAATATTAATGACACATCCCCCGCTTTCTGCCTCTGTTGACGTTCTTGGCAAAAGATCACAGGGAAACTCTATGCCAAATTCGCCTAGAGACCTCATTCCTTTAGCCATTCAGTACATTTGTCATGATTTTTCTCTCATATGAATCCTGGAATGGTGGTGTTTGCTCTGTTATTGGTGTTGTGAGAAATCTGAAGGTTTCCCTGGGTTATCTGTCATGCACGTGGCTAGGACACAGCCATCGTTTTTGGATCCAGTTTCTCGGGGTGGACCTGTGCGGGAGGATCACCTGGGTGAGGATCCTCGGGGAGTGGAAGTGGGACACCGGAGGGCGAGACGCAGTATCCCCTTCCCTGTAACACCTTTACCCCATCCTACCAGGTAGGATACTTAGGAACTCAACACCCACACCACTTTCCCAACACTAAGACTTTCTCACAGAGGGCTTACTGTAAGAGAAAACAGACTAACACCTGAGCCGTATACCTGCCATGTCCCAATACAATGTCAGGCAGGGTCAGGCACTTGCTGATCATCACACACACCTGACTTCCATCATGCTTCCCCAAACATGGATACAATTTGGAGCACGAAAACACACTCTGAGCGAGGCAAAGCACACAAGGAAGCAGTGTTAGGGAGAATTCTCTGTAAAGGCTAATTTCCCAAACCTTTTGAGTCCCCCAGCAGCTTTGCTGGATTTTTGGGGTTTATTTTGTTCTCCTGCTAAGAGTGAGACTCTTTTACTCCCACTCTTAGACATGATTTGAGGTGTTCCTTTATCTTTACATGTGTTTTATGGGCTATGGGGTCTTTTACTCCATAGGGTCTCATGTGTTTTTGATGTGGGTTACACAGCACCCTCCGTGCCATAAACCAGGGGTGTCGTAGCGACCCCCCAACATAGACTCCATACCCTGGGACTGACTACTGTCTCCCAGGGCATGTAAAGTCACCATTGGCTTTACTAGTCCCAAATTATGAACAGAAACCAGTACAAACCATCATATTGTGGACGTACTGGTCGGGGCAATTCGATTGCCCCGGGGTCTGTTGTTCGAGGGGGCACGTCTTTGGCTGGTGGCAGTGGATACTACTTTTTATATTCGACCGCGAATATATCTCTATGGGATTTTCCCATTGTTCGAGGCTACCAACTTTATTTAATTCTTATAGCCTCGAACATACCGCCGGTTTATTTAATTAATATTAATTCGCCGGTTGGTATTTTTTGCCAGGACTCTATTCTAAAATGGCGTTTGTGTTCTCTTCTGTGACTCCAACCCAAGTCGAGTCCTTTGTTCCACTTTTTGGCGGGCTTCTCTACAGAAGCCTCCAAAAGTGGTGCCACTCTGTCTGGGTACCACAGGGGGTGTGAGAGGGGGTTTAGGCACCCTGGACTGAGTTACCTTGGTAACTCAAGTCGCACTCTTGTGTGATTGGCCCAAGTGGTGAGCCGGCCGGCTCAACACTTAGCATGTTTGATTAACAGCTAGGCTGAATGAATGGGAGTTTGCTGCATTAAAGCGGGGCTTTGGGGACTAGAACTTCAGAAGTCGCCACAGGACCTAAGAATCCGAGGAGGGAGAAGCTGATCTGACCTGCAACGACGACACCACCGGTGGAACCCTGCTGAACCGTCTCACCACTTTTCCCAACGACAGAGGAGATCTCCAGTCCGGAGAGTCTTCTTCCTTTGACTGATGGGGATAACCAGTTTTGCCTTCTTTTCACCTTCCTGGAGCATCTTGTGGCCGCCTTGCCCGTGCCAATCACCCCGGCAACCGGAATACCACGGTTTACCACTACCGCGAAGAGAAGGGTAGTACCTTTTTAACCAAAGAACTCCGCGGCTGGTTTCTTCCCTGGCAGTGCAACGACCTTCATCTTTCCTCCACGGCGAGAGATCCTCTTCCTCTGGATGAAACACTGACTTGCACCCGCTGCCAGGAACAACTGCCCCCACTGGAGCTTCCTTCACACTTAAGGTACTGTGTCCCGCCTGGCTTCCCTTGCGACAGATCGTTCGGGGTGACAGTAAAGCCTCGACTTTCTAACCTGGGCTGGCCTGGGACAACCTAGCTAACTTTTCCTGACTTTAATTTCATCCTTTTTGTGTGAACTATCTACAAGACTCTTTGGGCATAACCCCACTGTGTGAACCTGGACCCCTTCTGGTTGCTCCCTCCAAGAGCTGGGCCTTGCAATTGACTTCCTTGCTCTCCAGTAGAACTCTGCCTATCCTGCCTTACTGTGGTTCTTTTAAAAGTATTGAAACTTGTGTGCTTCCATAACTCTGCCTTTTCCCCCTCCCTTTTTAAATAACTTATTAGAGTGCCATCTTATGTTAAGCGCTCACCTCTGTCTGAAAATAAGTGGTGTTTCTCACTAAGACTTGTCTAATAAGTAATTAGGGTTGTATATATATAATAGTGACTGTGTGCTGAATTTACTTACCTCTTTTGTGCTAGTGTAATCTACAAGTGTCTTTAAATAAATAATTATATACTTTTACACCAAAGCTCTGGTCAGTGTTTGCTTGTGCTACTGTGTCTCTGTACCTATTGTGTATACTCTATATACTGCTTAACTCTTCTTGAGGGAAGTCTGACTGTTCAGCCACAGCTACCAAGTGAATCTGTGTGGTACAGACTGCTACCAAGTGGGTTTACTGCCAAACACCTGTAGTCCTAAATCTTTTGCAGTGGTCCCTAAGGGAACTGCACAGGTTTCTGCCTAACAAGCAGCAGTTCCAAAATGGCAGTTTAATACAAGGCGTAAGATGGAACGACTGAAGAGGATTGCAAGGAGGGAAGTGCCCTTGACCTCTTCCACTACAAGGCAGTTACTTTCGGGAATAAGAAACGGAAGACTAGGAATGGAGGCTGTAGAAACCTGCATTGTGTCTCGGAGGTACCCGAGTTCTCCTGTGTTGATAGTCAAGGCTGGTATAATCGTTTGCTGCCGTGGTACTGTCCTTGGCTCCTACAGCAAAGCAGCACCAGTGTAGTCAGCACAGCTGGTGAGTTGGGGAGACTGATACTAGACCGGTCTGTGTTGAAGCCAAGGTTGCGAGCGGCAACACATTATATGAGTGACAAGCGAAGAGAACAGTGTATGTGGCAAGCAACTCAAACACAATTAAACCAGATGAGTGATTGAACTTTGAAGCCAAGATACGATACTGTAGACTGAGTGGTCCAGCTCCACATGGGTGCTCATTCGAAAGTCTGTTAGGTATCCAGCTTAAAGGTGTCAAATGTGATAGAGTTGTGAAATCAAAGTGGTCTTGTAATGGGCCAAGCAGAACCCTGTGCATATTTGAAAGTCTTCGATAACTGATGAAATCGTGTAGGAAAGTTGGTCCGAGCCCAGCTGAGGGAGATCAGCTAAAAGCATTTGGTTAAAGCAGGTTTGTTTTACGAACATTGTGTTTAAAAGGAATCTGAGCCTGACCGAGAGGGATCCGAGATCTGAACATGACCGAGGGGGATCCGGGGTGAACCGTGAGTCACCCGAGAAAGAATATCCTACGAACATTGTGAAAGAGTATCTAAGCCTGGCTGAGGTCGATCTTAGGTGAATAGTGAATCACCAGAGAAACTGAATGAACTGTGAAAAATCCTAAAGAGACAAGGAACGTATTGTTTGTTACATCAGGCCCTTTAAATCAAGAGACTTTGAAGGGCAAACAGACTTGGGCACGGAAGGCCCTAATGCTAATGTTTGAACTGCACCCTTGTGCTAGAGAAGCCAGAGTCTGTGCTTAGCTCGAGTGCACCGCATTCTCCTGTGCTGAAAACATGGGGAAGGGAGGTCAACAGCCTGAACATCCTGACATATCATTTTGTGAACACTTCTTTCTTTTTCGTAAAACATTGTTGCCCACACGATTTGTATTTGGAGGTAGGGATTGCCAATACGTTTATTAGTATAGGCCCTTTTATTTGATGGTCGTAGCTTACTTCCATCTGTAGATTTAGGATTAGATGGGCATTTTTTAAAACCCTTTTTGAAAGTTCAATAAACACCCTTGAACTGTAGTCCATTGTCTGTCTTACTCTTGATACCATCCCTTCCTTACAGTGTGTTAACATATTTTTATCCTGTAGTCTGGTAATGGTACTGATTTCTCTGACACTGTAATATATCTATCACATATCGCAACCAGTATTTCCAACAGCATTACCATTTGTTTGGTGTGTGAGAGAGAGAGGGAAGTGGGCAAACTGGCTGTTAACACTGTATTGAGTTTGGAAAAGATTAAACGTCGTCATTTGAAATGCCTTTACAATTCTGTTGACCAAGTGAACAGCATATCTTTTTTCTCTTTTCAGACAGATGCTCTAATATCTATCACTTTGCCTACTGTTCATGAAGTGGATCTTTTTAGGTAAACACGTTCATTTCTATGTATGACATTTACTTTTTTGTTTTTTCCAGCATAGTGCATGTTTCTATTCGGCACAGCCTTGTAAAATAGAAGGTTGTGGTGTATGCAATGTGAAATTTGACTGCTCGGACTACTAAAGGATTGTCCAACCTCTAGACACACTTAGGTACACACCCAATGTGAAATCTCACAACTGTCTTAGAGAAAAGAAATTCTTGGGTGCTATGCATGATATGGAAAATGTGAAGGCGTATACTTCAAATGAGAGGGTTTTGGCATTTCAGTAGGCTTTTCTTTTATCAAGTTATAAAGTTTAAAACCTAAATTAGGTAATGACGTTTTGTAAAGTTGAATACATTTAACACATACAATGGCTTTAAAAATGGGCCAATTCATAATGCTCAGAGGCCAATGGAGATTGGGATCATAGAGTGGTTGAACATTTGAGATTGGTAAAATTGTCGATAGGATGGATGGCTTAGAGTAAAACCATTAAAACTGCTCAAAGGGAGACTGGAAATGGTATCTGTTTCAGTAAAAGGCGAACATGCTCAGTCCTAAACACCCCAACTAACCATAGATGTATTAAACTACACACTAGGTCCTCACTCCACTGTGCTTAATCTTAATGGGTTCTGTAGTTCCTAGTACGTGATTTACATTAGTTATGTGTTACAGGAGCATTGTTTCAGATAATGACTTACATACAGCCCAAAACAGTCTTTAATCACAATACATAAATTATATCTGTCCTATGCGCCAACCACAATGATTCTTTAATATGAACACATTTTCTCATTGTGTAATCAACTATTTGTTTAATTGTCTGTTCAAATAGTCCTATTCAGCCATTGCCAACACGTGTTTCAACCTTAAACACATTGGTCTTCTTCAGGGCTTAAAAATGAAATAAATTAAATTATAGATTCAAAATACCTAATACCAAGTCAAAGATTATTTTAGGGTTTCGTATCATCAACCCAACATTTATCCATGTTTTTACGTACACACTGTGACCTTCCTTTCTGATACCATTATCCCTTACTCACACAAATAGATCCTGCCATGCACAAGTTCATTCCACAGTTCTCAAGATGCAACCACCTAGTGCCATCATAAGAAAACCTAATTTTATGATCTGAATTGAGGCCTTTCAGAACAGTTCTATACTTACAGATCATTCTCGCCTCTAGTCTCTGAAGCTCCTTCTGTATGCGACCATCTCTGGGGTTTTTCTCAGCAGAAGGAAAGTCAAAGTGTGTATGTAATAACATGGATTAATGTTGGTTTGATGATAACAACCCCTAAGATTATCTTTACTTTGTATTAGGCAAATGCGATGCGAGGGAGAATGCTATGCTGATAAGCATATGGACCAATGGGTTCAAATATTGCGAGAACCATGTGTCCGCCAACAAGACTGAACAAGTAAAAGAACCTGCTTTGCCCCATTTTAGTTTTGTATTCTAATTTAGGGGTAAAAGCAAAGGCCTGGACATGGAAATGGTAAATATAAATTATTGGAATACTGTGCTTGAATAATTGAGACACCCAATAAGAATATGGATGCGGGCTGTCTCCATAAATACAAAAGTGAATGAGTAATTTGCATTATTGCTATTTTAGGTTAAGGTGATACATATACGGTTTATAATACAGAAACATTCAAAGTTTGGTTGTGCTAAGAGAACTGAAGAAATATTGAAGCGAGTTCAGCGCGAAAGACCGCTTGTATGCAAATGGCACTTGCTGTCTGGCGTCCAGTCCCCTATAAACTGAAGGGTGGAAGCAAAATGGCACCCTTCTGAGTACCGCGTTTAGTGCTTAAGAGATGGTGACACCTGGCAGTTAAGCCGGTAAGTGTTATTTGTGCAGATTATCGTGGCTATAAGGGCTTTTTTGGTATAGATAATTGGTCAAGTGTACCGTGAGGTTGAAGGCTTTACAGACAAGCTGTTGATATATGTTTTGGTTAGGAAAGTGTTGGCTTTTGGGAGAAGTTAGCGGATGCGCTAAAAATCTTTTTTGTTTAGGAATATATGTGCTGGGATTTAACTCTCTCAATGGGGGCATTTATCTGAAGACGAGCGCAGAGCCAGTAGGTAAGTCTGCATAATATTTATGTAACATGAAGGAACAGCCCTCCCAATTGTTGAAGGGTCTTTATGACCATTAATTGAGAGCCCCGAATTTGAGATGTGACTTTATATGGACAACAAGGATATCGATAGGACAAATACCACAGGTTATTCTATGTCTTGAATATATCAAATGAGGTTGATGGAACATATGGATGAATTTAGAACTTTGAACATAGAGAGTATCTCTGCAATGTGGAACTTATATAGATACGTGATTGATGGAATATGAAGGGTTATTTCCCATATTGCATTTCTTGTCAGACTGAATTGAAACTACAAGAAAGTTAGAGTACAAGATACACACGCGATTGGAAGCTTTGATCATGGACAGCTTAACGGTAATTGATAGGGCCCAATGTTTGATAGAAAATATATTTGGGGGTCATGCACTAATTCGGTGTACATACCTAATTCTTTGATAAACGCTAGATATTTACGTGTTGAGTGAGTTGGTGGAGGTCACACCGGTGAACGTAAAGCTATCATTGGGAAGGAAAGTCCTTCTAATGCAGAGGGAGTTAAATTTGAATAGCAGATGAGATTTTGTATAAGTTTGATTATGTAATGATGACATTGATGTCTTATAGGTATGTTTAATTTTTCCACTCTATCTGCTAATGTTACACCCTCCGACGCGAAACATTACTGGTTGGCTGACGGTCTGTATATATTGTTTATGTAAATGTGTTTTGTATTTTACTAAGTCAGAGATTTTTCCACTGACAGATGCTACCCATGAACCCGCAGAGCTACACAGGCTTTTATGGTCTCCCATTCGTGTGCGTTATCTGGGCGTAGACATACCGCGGAAAACGAAGAATGTCAGCTCCCTTATCTATGCAACCATTGCAGATACACTCTGTGCCAAGCTTGAGAGGTGGTGCTCACTCTCTCTCACTCATGGGTAGGATGGCCCTGCTCAAAATCCTCATATTGCCCAAGGTGTTTTATCTGTTCGCCACTGTCCCTGTGTTGCCGGGCAGAGCCTTTTTCTACAGAATTCAAGGAGCATGCACAGCATTTATCTGGAATGGACAGCCTAGGGTGAGCTGGAGCAGACTCACTCGATCGTACCCACAGGGAGGTTTGTCCGCCCCAGACTTTGAACTATACTATCTCGCAGCACAGGCACATTACACTAAGAAGGGAATCGGAGTGCCCCACACAACGACCGAAACACAAACGATGGGCCCCTTAATGCTTCTGCATGAGGCGGCAGCAGCTAAATCCAGGCATGACAACACAATTAACCCTGCGCTAGTGACCTGCTCGGCCTGGACTAGGATGAACCTCTCCACACACAAGGTTTTATATCGCCCAAACATGCTGCTATGGGAAGCTCACTTCTCCATCATGGGGTCTGGCATGGATTCACATGCTCATGAATATTCCCCGTCGTCAGGCTGGGAATCATCGGTAATGAAAAAATCAGTTTTGCTTCTGAACTGTCTTTCTACTAATAACCAATCACTGGTCTCTGGGTCATACTGCCCCAGCCAATGACTGCCCTCTACCAAAGCCCCTCCTCTGGCAGTTATCTTCAGATTTTTACTGCACGTTCAAGTGTTGGGAGTCCTCGAGCTATAGCTCTCAAGCTTTTACTGCATTTTGCGTTTTTTCGAAGAGTTTACTTACATTTTCAGTCAATTGAGCCTCAAGCTCCTCTGATTCTACTTCCGATCAACGGAGACCCGTGATGGAATTTGTCTACGCCGCTCAAGGGTGAACTTTCATCGCGTTTCCACTTCTTGGAGGATTCCGGAAGATCTTTGAGGCCCACACCGCGTGGTCCTGGCCCAGGACAAGGGAACCACGGCACCAGGATCCAAGCTGTTCAGGAGCTGCCCTGGATGCGGATTGCAGAATGTCTTCAAGGAAGAGGAGCACTCCCAGTGCCTCTACTGCCTTCACGACGACAAATCGCACGTGGAAAAGGACTGTGCATTCTGTCAGAACATGTAAGACCGGACAATGAGGGATCGTTGTACCCGACTCACCAACTGGCTGGAGGGGACTAGCCCAGCAGCAGGTGAGAAGAAGTCCGAGCGGTCTTCTGAGAACTTTGAGGGCACTCAGGCGACAGGGGCCCAACAAAAGGCAAAGCACTGCGAGTCCGCGGGCACCGGGAGCGCCGATGGTTCGGGCTCCTTGGCTGCCAGACAGTGCGCGATCTCACCGGCGCCATCAACACGAGCCAATGCTCTGGCTCGATGAAGAGGAAGTCGGAGAACCTGGGTAATCTTCAGGAGAAGCCCCGGTCGATCCCGACGGAGACAGCCGGGGGGGAGCGAGGCAGCAACCCTCCCCCTCAGGTAAAGGCCTCAGGCGCACCCAAGGTGGTGAAGGCCCTGATTCACCCGGCAAAGGCCTCTATTGAAGGAGTCGTGGTGGCCCTGGCGAAGCCTATGGAGGATTCCCCAGTGGAGACGACTTCCGGGCCTAGAGATTCCCTGCCACCCCAGAGGGAATCCTCTTTTCAGTGAAACCCGGGTGGAGAAAGAGGGGGGGCCACGGTAGCCGTAACGGACACGGATGCCACCTCTGAGGATGAGCTGGCGAGCGTCCAAAGGATCCTGTTCGAGGAGGCCAGGGCCCACGGGAAGTATCTCAACGAGGCTGACGAAGAGAGCAATGGAGGGGCCGAGGAGGAAGACCCCACCTCCCAGCCATCGTGCCTGTTGCAGCCGTTGCCTTTACCACAGGACAATTCAGGAGCAATCTTGATGGCTATACAGACCCTTTGTACGGAGATGAGGACAAGGTTGCCCTTACCCCCTGCGGACGACCCAGCGGCGCCTGGACCGTCGGGGAGCCCACCGAACAAGCTGTGGCAAACTCATCTTCCTCCTCCCTTCCAGGCTTCACCTCCACCCCCCCCACCGAGGGACAAGACGGAAACGGAGACGGCCACGACGGGGACGGACGACGGTGGTAACGACGGGACGGATTTCCCATCACCCTCTTCCCGGGCCTCCCACCCTCATGACGAAATTCGCTCCTTCCACGCCATGATCGCCAGGGCATCGGAGCTCTTCCAGCTCTGGCCTGAGGAGCAGAAGGAGGAGGATTTCCTCTACCAATGACAGGAGGCCAAGAGGAAGACTGTCCTCTCAGTCCCATTGCTGGATGACATCTGGGACGAAGGGCTGGCGCTACTGAAGAACCCGTCCACGGCTCCTGCTTAGAGGGATCGGTACGAGAAGAAGTACCGGGTCCCGAACTCCGCCCCTGTGTGCCTCAGAGCACAACCGTCCCCGGATTCAGTGGTCTCCATAGCAGCCAAGAAGAAATCGGCGGGGTCGGCGGCATCAACTTCCACTTCCCCACTGGGCGGCGAGGGGAAGATGCTGGACGCCATGGGACGACGGGTCATCTCGTCGGCAGCGACCATTAAAGCAGCCAACGCCCTCGCGATCGTGGCACACTACAACAGGGAGCTGTGGTTCAAGATCGCTCCCCTTCTGGACTTGCTTCCAGACGACAAGAGGGCGGAGGCTCTGGAAATCCTACAGGAAGGCGAGGTGGCTTTGGACCTCGCAATCACGGTGGCCACAGACATCGCTGACACCGGCTTTCGCCAGATGGGCAACAGCATTTGCCTTCGCTGGCGCGGTTGGCTCAAGGCCACCGATTTCCGTCAGGACGTGCAGAACAGGGTACTGGACATGCCCTTCGACGGGAACAACCTGTTCGGCAAGGCAGTGGACGATTCACTGCAGGCTGTCAAGGCGGGCACCGAGAAGGCCTGGGCCTTGGGTTCTCCAACGATGACGGCCGCCCTTTGGGACCTCCGGAGGTAAGTCGCAAGGGGCCTCCAAAGGATTTGACGGCGGTTCCACGTCGTACCGCCAAGCGGCCTGCCGCGACAAAACAAGATTGAACCAGCCGTGACATCGGACTCCCACCCGAGCACCGCAGTGGGAGGCTGGCTGGCGAATTTCATCAGTGTGTGGGAGTCCATCTCCACCGACAGTTAGGTGCTGGATGTCCTGGCCCACGGGCACACTCTGAAATTCCAAAGAAGGTTTCCCAGTCTACCACCCGTGGCCAGGAAAGAAAACCACGTGCCACAGCTGCTTCTGGAGGTATGAGCTAAGAAAGGGAGCCATAGAACTCATCCCAAAGAGGCTCTGGGGCTCCTGTGTATACTCGCGGTACTTCCTCATCCAAAAGAAGACCGGCGGTTGGCTACCCATTCTGGTCCTTCGCCACCTCAACAAATACATCAATTCCCAGAAGTTCCAGATGGTCACCCTTCAGCATGTGCTGGGACAGCTGGAGGAGGGTGATTTCCTGTCGTCGCTGGACTTGGAGGACAAATACCTGCACATCCCCATACTCAAAGGACACAAAGTTCCTGCAATTCGTGGTCCAAGGGGGACACTATCAATTCAAGGCCCTGCCCTTTAGGTTGAAGTCGTCACCAAGGGTGTTCAAGTGCCCGGCACCGGTGGCGGTGCGGCTGCGCCTGCAGCGGATCCATGTATACCCCTATCTGGACGATTGGCTCATCCGAGCAAAGTCAAGAGAACTCGCCATCGATCACACAGCGAAGACTGTCCCGCCTACTCACGGAACTGGGATTCTCGATCAACTTCGCAAAGTCCCACCTGGTACCGTCGCAGAATGCCCTGTTCCTGGGAGCCGGACTCGACACAGTGGCGCGGTTGGCTTCTCCGTCGGAGGAGAGGACGAAAGCCATCCTGGGCAAGGTACTACGGCTGTTGGCCATGGAAGTGGCCAGGGTGAGGTCCAACAAGTCCCTGCTCGGAATGATGTCGTTGTGTATCTACTTCGTGCGCCTGTGCAGGTTGCGGATGCGGCCACTGCAGGAGTTCCTCGACGCCCATTGGGTGCAGGCGGCGGGCAGCTTCGAAGACAGGATCCCCCTCAACGAGTCTTTCCGACAAGCGATCCGGTGGTGGGGCACCCGCGTGCATCTAGCGGCAGGCATGGACTTCCAGACCCCGGCACATTAGGAAACGGTGACAACGGACTCCTCCCTGGAAGAATGGGGAGCGCACACTGGAGATCTCCATGCAAGAGGCCTTTGGCTCCCGGAGGAGAGGTCACTACACATCAACATCCTGGAGCTCCGAGAAGTGTTCTGGGACCTCGGGGTCGTTCCTTACCACCTTGCCCTTGAGGGACGGAAGGGTCTTCACTGACAACACCACCGCGATGTTCTACATCAGGAAGCAGGGGGGGCACCAGATCCCCAGCCCTATCCAAGGAAGCGCAGGATCTGTGGCACTGGGCCGTTGCCCAAGGGATGTTCCTGCTACGCTTCCATCTGGCAGGAATAAAGAACACCATAGCCGACTCACTCAGAAGGGAGCTGCGCCCGTGCCACGAGTGGGAGCTTCGGCAGGATCAAGTGGATCTCCTATTCAGACGATGGGGCAATCCCCAGATAGACCTTTTTGCAACGGCGACGAACGCCAAGTGCCGGAGGTTCGCCAGCAGGTTTTCCCCAGCCAGGGAGCATGGCCGATGCCTTCAGCGTCCCCCCCCCCCCCGTCAAACTACAGACTGACGCGGATCTTCTTGCAAGGGAAGGAGGCGCTATCCTCCATCACGACCCGGGATCGCTGAACCTGCAAGCCTGGCTCCTGCAGCACTAGAGTTCGGAGGGTAGGATATACCGGCGGACTGCAAGGAAGTGCTTGCAAAGGCCAGGGTGTCCTTGACTCTCAAGTGCTATGGACACAAATGGAAGAGGTTCTCTGTCTGGTGCCATGCACAGAAGATTAACCCTCTGCGGATTACGGCCCCTTAAGTGCTGCCGTACTTGCTGTCGCTGGCCAAGGCGGGGCTGGCGCACGCCTCCATCAAAATCATCTGGCGGCGATCTCCCGCTACACCAGAAGGGGCAGTCGTTGCTGTGGTCTCACCTCCGGGTGAAGGAGTTCATGAAAGGACTGTTCCGCTCGTTCCCGCCGGTGAAGGCTCCAGCCCCGGCGTGGGAGCTCAACATGGTGCTGACCAGGCACATGGGACCACCATTTGAGCCTCTGCATTCGGCACTGTTGAAGTTCCTATCGTGGAAGACAGCCTTTCTTGTGGCCATCACCTCTGCACCACGAGTGGGAGAGATCCAGGCCCTCTCCTGTAAACCTCCATACCTGACATTCCACGAGACGAGCGTAGTGCTGAGGATGCACCCCTCCTTCATGCCCAAGGTGCCATCGGACTTCCATCTCAACAAGCCCTTGGTGTTACCCGTTTTATTCCCATCACCATTGTCGCCGGCTGAGAGGAGTTTGCACTCGCTAGATGTGGCTAGAGTGCTGAAGTTCTACGTGGACCGCACAAAGAGTCTTCGGAGGACATCACAGCGGTTTGTGAACTTTGGACCTGTGAACCAAGGGAAGGCCCTCTCGAAGGCTTCCATTTCCAGATGGCTCTCCGGCTGCATCATGCACTATCACCGGTTGGCAAACCGACCATTGCCCGGCCATCCGAGAGCCCATTCAACCAGAGCGATCGCTGCTACCACGGCGTTCATGTCTGGTGTGCCCCTGCTGGACATCTGCAGGGCTGCTACGTGGAGGTCGACACACACCTTCACGAGATTCTACTCCGTCGACCGGGATTCCAGGGAGGAGTCCAGAGTCGACCAGGCAGTGCTGCGCAACCTGTTTGCTTGAAGGGGAGCTTGTTAAAGAGGTAAGAGATGCTTAATGTTGAGTTGTTGAAATGCTTAATGTTGAGCCTTGCCACCTTCTGTGGTTGTGCATGTGTGTACTGCTATGTATTCTTGTATTCATGAGCTTGTGAATCCATGCCAGACCCCATGCTGGAGAAGGAACAAGTTAGTTACCTGTAACTGTTGTTCTCCAGCATGGGTCTGGCATGGATTCACATGCGAACCCTCCCTCCAACCCCTCTGCGGCTCTTCACTTGGTCCTACTGCCACTTTACGTGCTACCAAATCTGAAGATGGCTGCTAGAGGAGGGGCTTAGGGGGCAGTATGACCCAGAGACCAGTGATTGGTTATTAGTAGAAAGACAGTTTAGAGACGAAACTAAAACTGATTTTTTTCTTTACCGAGGATTCCCAGCCTGACGACAGGGAATATTCATGAGCATGTGAATCCATGCCAGACCCATGCTGGAGAACAGTTACAGGTAAGTAACTTGTCCCTACCTCCCACCCACGCTAGACAAAACCCTAGCCACACACTGGAGAGATGAGGGAATACTCTGGTTTGGGGACCTGTTTATCAATAAACTCTTTATTAGCTGGGAGGAGATCACCAGGATCATAGGGGGTAACCCACTCCAAATACAGTACTTGAGACTCGGCTCGGCTATGGCAGAAGTATGGGCTATGTTTCCTGAGGAACCGCAGGCACATCCAGGATTGGGTTACATGTTTGCAGGCAACGTAACTAAAACCTCCATCTCACCATTATACAAAATCATGCAATCCATCAGAAGCACCCTAGCACTAGGGGATGAGGAGAAATGGGAAATTGACCTGGGCGTACTCATAACAGATCACCAGTGGGCTAAATTATGTGCACTGACGAGGAATATCTCACAGAATTCGTGCTATCACTTTATACACTACAAGGTCCTTCACAGGACCTATTACACCCCTGCCAGGATCAAAAGAATATACCTGTGTTAGGCAGAAACCTGTGCAGTTCCCTTAGGGAACACTGCAAAAGATTTAGGACTACAGGTGGTAGCAGTAAACCCACTTGGTAGCAGTCTGTACCACCCAGATTTACCTGGTAGCTGTGGCTGAGCAGTCAGACTTCTCTCAAGAAGAGTTAGGCAGTATGCAAAGTATACACAATAGGCACTCAGACACACCAATACAAGCAAACACCGACCAGAGCTTTGGTATCAAAGTATATCATTATTTATTTAAAAACACACTGAAACACTCCAGCACTCTTGTTGTAAAATATTCTAAACACAGTTACTATTGTAATATATACACCCCTTGTTCCTTATCAGATAAGTCTTAGTAAAATACCACTTATTTTCATACAGAGGTGAGCGCTTGACTAGATAGCACTCCAATAAGTTTTTGAAAAAGGGAGGGAAAAAGACAGAATATGGAAAGGTACACCACTCTAAGATTCAGGAACACTGTTAGCAAGGCAGAAGAGCAAAAGTCACTGATGAGCCAAAGTCCAAAGGCTGGGCCCACTCTTAGAGAGAGCAGAGCACAAATGCGCCCAAGATCACACAGTTACACTAGGCTTAGAAAGTCTTGCAGGGAGTTCAAAAAGAGTTTAGAGGCGCTCAGGAAAGTTTAGCCAGGCTAACCCAGGTTCGAAAGCCGGGGGCTAAATCTACCCCGTACAGTCGGTAGCAAGGGAAGCCAGGCGGGACACGGTACCTTAAGTGGGAAGGATCCTCCAGCGGTGGCAGTTGTTCCTGGCAGTGGGTGCAAGTCACGTCGTCGTCCAGGGGAAGAGAAGATCTCGACTTGGAGGAAAGATGAAGGTCGTTGCACTGCCAGGGAAGAAACCGGCCGCTGAGTTTTCCGGTTAAAGGTGGTACCTTTTGTTCGCGGTCGTGGTAAAACGTGGTATCCCGGTTGCCGGGGTGCTTGGCACAGGCAAGGCGGCCACGAGGTACGTCGGGAAGGCGAAAAGACGGTGAAACTGGTTATCCCCACCAGTCAAAGGAAGAACACTCTCCGGCGGGAGATCTCCTCTGTCGTTGGGAAAAGTGGTGAGATGGTCCAGCAGGGCTCCACCGGTGGTGTCATCGTGGCAGGTCGGCTCAGCTTCTCCCTCGTCGGATTCTTGGGTCCTGTGGCGACTTCTGAAGTTCCAGTCCTCAAAGCCCTGCTTTTATGCAGAAAACCCCCATTCACTCAGCCTAGCTGTTGCTCAAACATGCTAAGTGGTGAGCCGGCCGGCTCACCACTTGGGCCAATCAGGACGGAGTGCGACTTGAGTTGCCTAGGCAACTCAGTCCAGGGTGCCTAAATCCCCCTCCACCCCTCCTAAGTACCCCAGACAGAGTGGCACCACTTTGGAGGGCTTCTGTGGAGAAGCCCGCCAAAAAGTGGAACAAAGGGCTCGACTTGGGTTGGAGTCACAGAAGAGAACACAAACGCCATTTTAGAATTAAGTTTTGGCAAAAAACACCAACCGGAGAATTAATATTAATTAAATAAACCGGCGGTATGTTCGAGGCTACCGTAAATAATTAAATAAAGGTAGTAGCCTAAAACAATGGGAAATCCCATAGGAAAATATTCGCGGTTGAATATAAAAAGTAGTATCCACTGCCACCAGCCAAAACTCGATCAGGGGGGATGGAGACGTGCCCCCTCGACTAACAGACCCCGGGGCAATTGAATTGCCCCAGCCAGTACGTCCACAATATGATGGTTTGTACTGGTTATGTTCAGAATTTAAGACTAGTAAAGTCAATGGTGACTTTACATGCCCTAGAAGACAGTAGTCAGTCCCAGGGTATGGAGTCTATACTGGGGGATCACTATGACACCCCTGTGTTACTGCACTGAGGGTGCTGTGTAAAACACATCACAAAAACACATGAAGCCCTATGGGGTAAAAGACCCCATAGCCCATTAAACACATCTAGATTCAAAGAAACACACTCAAATCATGCCCAAGAGTGAGGGTAAAAGAGTTTCACTCTTGGCAGGAGAAAAAAATAAACCCCAAAAATCCAGCAAAGCTGCTGGGGGACTCACTAGGTTAGGAAATTCAGCCTAAACAGAGAATTCTCCCTAACAACCCCACTGCAGATGGTAAATGTCCCAGATGCGGGAGCGAAGAGGACGGGTTGTTTCACATGTGGCATGCACGTGTCAGTCCAATTACTGGGCAGGAGCATGCAAAGCAGTTGACACAATGGCAGGTCATCCGTTGGTGCGTCACCCTGGTATATGCATGCGTGGCACTGTGAATGAGATGAATCCCACATGGCGTAGATTGCTCAATCTTTGCTTGCTACTAGCAAAAAGGGCTGTTTTGATGCGCTGGAAGTGTAAAGGACCACCAACGGAAGCAGATTGGGAGAGAGATATGACATGGGCTAATGGCTGTGAGGAGGTATACTCCGGCCTACTATCCAGCTATACCCAGCCCAGAGACATATGGGGCAGATACAGAAAATACTAACCCGCTAAATGTATAGAAGAAACAAATATGGAGGAATTGTAATGATGTATCCAAGTGTACCCAAGAGTTGTGAATGTAACATTGATACCATAACAACTGGTTCATTATGTAGCGATGTTATGTCTGTGTAAGTTAAATAAAGTTTTTTAAAAAGTGTTTTGTATTTTTGTATAATGAATAAAAATGTAATTTTGAATCTACTTTTTTTTTATGTTTAAGCCCTGAAGAAGACATGTGTTAAAGGTCGAAACAAGTGTTGGCGATGGCAGAATATAACGATTTGAACTGACAAATAGTTGATTATACAATGAGAAAATGTGTTCATATTAGAGAATCTTGGTGTTTGGCGCATAGGGCGGATATAATTTATGTATGGTGCTTAATCAGAAGTTTATTCATCTACTGTTGGACAATGACAGTTGAGGACATACGAACATTACAGCAAACTGTAGTATGTATCCATGTACTAGAACGGTGGGCTTGTTAAAGGATTCATTTTAGAAAATAGATGCAAGTTGATGAAAAAGGACACTGTAAGATTAAAATATTTGACATAAAATTAGTTGGACACATTGGCACAATTTTTCAGAGTTGTGATATAGTGATTTAGTACTTCTGCCTATGTAAAGAGGCTAACCTTTTCCAAGTGTAGAGAATTACCTTGTTGGCACATTATCATCTACATTAAGATGTACACAAGTGTGTAATTGGCCAATCCTACTAAATGAGAATTTCCATTGCTACGGGACTCTTTAAAATGAATCAACAAAATAAGCCACACTTAAGCTGCAATTTACTAACATGACTGCTAAATGCACTGGTCGGTTGGTAAAGAGCTTTTTGCATATTGTTTTCCACAACCCAATTTAATAGGTGATGTAAAATATGATTGCACAATCAGTTGCTCTGAAGTGTATTTATGTGCAACATAAATTTTGTACTTCTGCAGATGTCAGTAACCCCAACCAGTTAAGCGCACACCCATCCTGGACAATAAACGTAGTAACCGGAATCCTGAAGTCCTATAGTCGGGACAATTACATTAATCAGAACCATGCAAGTAAATCCCTGGAGGCAAGACAGACTTACACATGGTCATGTCATTGCCTCAAATTGAAACAATTGGTTATGTGATGTACTGGTGCTCTGAAGCAAAATGTTTCTGACTGTTGCACTTTGCAAAACACCAAAACGTTTAAATAAATGTCTCTATTAGAAACAGCTCTTATGTGTACAGTCTGAAGAAACTCCTGTGTAGTCATTAGTTCATTGAACATTTGTCCCCAATCCAGTCCCCCTTCTTCTTCCTCCCCCGATTCTCTTGTCTCCTCAAAATCTCTATTTCAGCCATCCCCCAGCGTTGCGCATCCCCAGCCCAGTATTGCACAGTTACATGTCTTTACATCGAATATTTTCCATCGAAACATATCCAATGAAAAATTATTCATCGAAACACCATTGAAACAGTTAAAAGTGCATATCCATAGAAACCTAAGCATCGACAATGTCTGGAGGTTCGATGAACACACATAACATAAGAGTAAAGCCCCCTATGTAAGCACGTCATGCAAAGTGACAGTTGCTACTAACTATGCTTTCAGGTTTACCTATTTTCTGGTGAGAGGATCGAAAGGATAACAAATCACCTCAGTAAACATCATTAAACAAAAACATTGGTAAGCGATTCATTTCTCATGAAAACTGTACCCCTATCGAAATGTTAAACCACCATTGCTATCGTAAACATATTGTATAATATAACTTTTTCATTTTCTAGTGAATCAAAATGACTGAATTTATATTGTTCATAGTCTCTAAAATGGAGAAAAAAAACTGGCTTTCAGGGGTTATACATATAACCAAGAAAAGCAAGTGAATGAACGAATATATTGGAAGTGTTCAGAGTGTTTTAAAAACAAATGCAAAGGAAGAGCAATCACTCGCGGTGAGAAGGTGATTCATCAAATAGAGCACAATCATTTACCTGATGGCACTAAGATTATGATAAAAAAAAAAACAATCAGCCAGATCAAAAAGAGAGCAAATGAGAATGTGGAAGAGGCAAGTGGATCAGTTGTTAAACACGTTTGCGCTAAACTACGGTTTCATGTAGCTGCTTAAATGCCACAAATGAAAACACTACAAAGTCAAATAAGCAAACAAAGACAATTGAAAAGCACATTTCCAAAAGTGCCCGAAAAGTATGCATAAATTGAAATACCACTGGAGTTACAAATCACAGAAAAAAATGACAACTTTTTACTGTTAAATAAAAATATACATGATCAAAAATTAATATTTGGTACTTCACGTAACATCAAATACCTAAAAAATTCTCAAATCTGGCATGTGGATGCAACATTCAAGGGATGCCCCAAACTATTCAGCCAATTCTATAGCATTCCTGGAATGATTGATTAGTCTCTTATCCCTCTAATATATGTCCTGATGCCAAACAAAACCTAGGATATGTACAAAATCATTTTTAAGTTTATTCGGGACAATATTTCCTCCCCATTCACCCCAAATCATGGTACTAGATTATGAATTACAACAAATCAAGGCATTTACAGAAATGTTTCAATCATGCAAAGTACAAGGCTGTTTTCTTCATTTCACGCAAACAATCTGGAGAAAAATACAAAACATTGGAATGCAATCAAGATATATTGACGATTTACAATTTCAACATAACATTAAATTATTGTTCTCATTAACATTTGTACATCTTGATCATGTGGAGAATTATTACAAACATTTAACAGAATCGGAGTTTGTCAAAGACCATGAACAATACCTCAAATCACTATTAGATTACTTTGATAGTGCTTGGATTGGACAATTAACAAGAAATGGGACGAGAAGGAGAGCACGATATGATAAACTATGCAACTGTTACGCTTCGGTATTAGAGGGACATGCCAGAACAAACAACAACGTAGAAGGGTGGCACAAAGACTGAATCAGTCTTTTAAAACGCATAATCCAGCATTGTGGAGTTTTTTAGGACACTTAAAAATTGAACTATCGAATCAAGAAATGCAGGTAGCACAAATAATATTGAAAGATAACCCAGAAACAAAGGAAAAGGTACAGAAACACAGAAGAAAGGCTGATACAGTGCATACTTGATTTTATAAAAAGTAGACAAATTAACGTACTTAAACAGTGTGGCATTTAATATAAAATGTTAAATTGACCAAAAGAACTTACCAAATCTAATGGAATCCGCAGACATATTCACGAAGTAAAGGACAGATCAGTCAGAATCCACGGGAAAACAATTAAACATTTGCCAAATTGCAAAAATCCAAGAAATGGAAACTAATACCCATGAAAAAATACTGCATCCAAAGACAAAAAAAACACTTTCCAGGAAATATCCACAAGGAAATCTGAAAATGGAACCCAAACATCCACAGGAAATCCTATGAAAACAAAGTCAAAATATACGATGAATCCACATGTAAATCCATTGAAGAAAACCAGTCCTCTGGAAAACGACCGGGAACCACAGAAAAATCAATTTGAAAAAACGAATCCAAAGAAAAGAAAATGTTGACGCGAAAAACGAACAGGAACTCCAAGGGAAACATCCAATCCAAGCAATCGAGCTTAAAATATCGATTACGTCTTACGTATCATAGAAACACATTGAATCCTATAGCGGACCTGAGCAAAACAGCAACACCAAGTGTCGAAAAAATATATTTACTATTTCTCAATATGGAAAACAATGCAATTATAGACATTGCAATTATAGACAGTTATGAATTGTTACAATACATGTTTTAAATGATAGTTATGATAAACAATACAATTATTGACATTCAATATTTATAACAGCTGTTCTTGTTATTTATTGGCGGGTTCCCTCCAACTCCCCCCACTAGAACCAACCCCATCCCCTTTATCTTTGATGTAGTTTTGTGTATCTTTATCTTTAAGATCTAGCGAATCATAATCCATCGAAATGTATTCAATGAAAATGCTTTTCGATGGAAATGCATTTCAATGAATACATTTCAATGGATTGTGATTCGATAGAACTTATTTTGATGGAAAGACTGCATACCGTACGGCACGGATGGACCTCTACGGCATTTCAATGATATTGCAATCTGTCGCTTGGCAAGTATTAACAAGAATTGCACTTTTTTCTTTATCATTACTGTAGGTTTCCCTCCAGGTATCGGTCCCCATAAACATATCTCGGGGTGCATTAATATGTGCTGTGTGTCCAAGTGTGTAATTTTTCCATAACCTCCGCCCAGTACGTTTTAATGACTGGGCAATCCCAGGTTAGATGCCAGAAACCTGCTGATGTTCCCCTGCATCTAGGACAGCAGTGGGACATTTGCGGGTTAATCGCATGGATTCTGGACGGAGTCATGTAAACTCTATGCAGGAAGTTGTATTGAATTAAACAAAATCTTGCATATTCAGTGTGTTCAAATCTATGTGCGTATTTCCTGCCCACAAATAGAATAAACTGGAGTACTCCCCATCATCCCCATGTGATCCTCTCCACAATTCCACCAAGTTCAACTCAGACACCACTTTATTCAATGACCTCATCGACTTGATCCTAGGTATGGTATCTGTACTAGACCATTGCCGGATCAAAATCACAATTGAAATCCCTGCCCCAGAATAACATTTCGTCTCACAGTGCCACCTGGACACCATTTCCTTGCAAGAAATTCCGTACCTTGGATTGTTTAGACCTGTTACCTAGGCCCTGGACATTCCATGTCTCTATTTTCTTTTGATTTTGTATTTATTAGGTTTTGAAACATACAATACATAACGTTTACTATGCAGTTGAAACACATCCCAAATGGGTACTCACTTGCCCCTCCACCCCCTCCCATCCCTCCAACATAACCACATGGTATTCTGAACCAACTTTTTATTTTCCCCCTGCCTCCTCCCCCCACCCCCTTGGAACAACGTCCCCTCATATTTATGAGCTCTTGTCGTCTTTCGCGTCCTCAATTGTAGCGTGCATGGCTTGTACTATACACTTTCAGAGTCGGTAATGAACAATTATTTGCCTTTGATAGAAATGACAATGTTCTCTGTCATCAGGCGTGTACACTTTCTAGTATGGTCCTGTCTGAAATTAGAGGTGGTATACACTAAGTCAGTCCATGTATTATTCCCCCTCAGGTGTTTTGCGTGGTGTGGTGACAACATACTCATTCACAAAGTTGTTCCACAGCATCTCGTATTCCGAAGCCTGTCCATGGAGGGACGCTGTGATTCTCTCCATTACACAGATGTTTGTGGTGTCGTTGACCCTTTCCTTCTTGCTTGGAGGGAATCCAGCTTTCCATCTGATCACCAGACAGGCCCTTGCTGCCAGAAGGAGCGAGGCCACTATCCCAGTTAGCCGCCTTACTTCACCATCACACTCTTCCTAACCGAATAATATTAAGATGGGTGTTCTCGGGAGTTTTATCAATCTGTTTTATCCAGCCCAGAACCTCATCCCAGTACATTTTCACTCTTGGGCACTCCCACCACATATGCCAGTAGTTGGCCCTCTCCCCGCATTGATGCCAGCACATAGGGCTGACAGATTGGAACATTTTGGATAACCTGTCTGGATCATATTGCCACCTGTGGAGGAGTATGATGGCGTGGAGTTTGTATTGGGCGGCTATAGAGATTTGTGATGCCCCTCTACAGATCTTTGTCCATAGGTCCGGGTCCAACTCCATGTTCAAGTCCCGTTCCCACCTTTCTCTCAACTGGGCAGTGGACCTCTTCCCCCCCGTCTCCATCAGTATGTTTGTTTCTAGGGTTGTGTCAAGCAATTTTTCAAAAGGGGTGAGTTCTCTTTGTATCCACTCCTTCCATTAATTTCTCGTGAGTACCCCCTTTAGCTGCAGGAAGGAGAGGACTGACAGTGGGTGTATTCCTAAAGACTCCTCGAGTTCAGCGATTGTGAGGAAGCTTCCCTCTCTCCAGAGCTGTCCCACCCTTTCAAGACTTGCTTCGAACCATGTCTGGAGATGGTCGAGGTTAGGGATCTCTTCACAGATTCCTGGGGCCCATATATGGCTCAGCAGGGATGGCCACATGGTTATTCCTCTCATATCTGCCCCCTCCCTCCAGATCTCCCATAGTGTGCCCAATATCGGATGGTTTCGGAGCCTTCTGAGCAATTTGTCTCTCGGGACCCATAGCCACTCTGAGACGGTGGCAGGTGCTGGGTTATGGTTATCGAGGTGTACCCACTGCAACTCTGTCTGCCCTCTCAAGTGGGGAACCATGGCTCTCAACTGGATGTCTTGGTAATATTTTTTGAAGTCAGGGAGCCCCACTCCTCCCTTCTCTTTGGGTAGAATCAGGGTATCGTATGTTGTTCTTGCCTTATTCCCCTGCCACAGGAATTTCAGAATGGCCCTTTTAGTTTCCTTGAAAAATGTCTCCGGGAGTCGCAAAAGGGAGCATTTGGAATGGGTAAAGAAATCTCGGGAGGCACACCATCTTGATTGCATTGAGCCTTCCGACCCACAAAATGGTGAGGTTCTGCCACTTATTTAAATCTGCGTGAAGAGTGCCTATGAGACTGGGATAATTGGCTTCACATAGTGTTCAAGTCCTGCGTTAGGTTTATCCCTAGATACCGAAGGGTGGTGCCGCCTAATTCGAGGCCGAGCCCAGCTAATCTGTTGGTGGCTTCGGGAGTAGGTTCTTGTAACGGGAACAGTATGGATTTGGATCTATTAATTTTAAACCCGGAAAACCTTCAGTACTCCTCTTTCAGTGGAATAGCCCTTGGCATCGATGTCATAGGGTTCTTTATGTGCAAAGGTATATGGTCCGCGTAGAGGGCAACCTTATATTCCTTCACCTTCAGACCCTCGACTCGATGGTTCGCTCGAAGCACCTGGCCAGGGGTTCCAGGGAGAGTGCAAAGGTTATCGGCGAGAGGGGGCATCCCTGTCTGGTGCCTCTTTCTAGGTGGAACCATTTAGAGTACTCGGAGTTCGCAACTACTGACGCTTTGGCAGAAGTATATACTGCTTTGACCCCTTTCCTAAATATAGGGCCCAGACCCACTTTTTCTAATACTGCCTCCAAGAAGCCCCACTCCACTCTGTCAAACGCTTTTTCTGCGTCTACCGATAAAAGAGCTGGGTCTCTCACCATTTTCTCAGATTCATGGATTAAATTCAGCGTCTTGCGCATGTTGTCAGCTCCCTGCCTTCCTAGAATAAACCCCACCTGATCAGAGTGCATTAATCGGGGCATGTGAACCTCGAGTCTAGCTGCCAATACTTGTGTGTACATTTTGGCGTCAATGTTCAACAGTGAAACCGTGTGGTAGGACCCGCACTGGGTAAGGTTTCTGCCTTCCTTGGGGATTACTGTAATGAGTGTGTCTGAGAAGGATTCTGGGGCTACTCCTTTTTGTAGAATATCATTAAATAAATATACCATGAAGGGAAGGCGAGAGGACATAAAGGTTTTATAGAAGCCAGCTGTATATCCGTCATTGCCAGGTGCTTTCCCCAGCGGTAGCCTCTTTATCGACCTCCATCTCCTCACTTGTAATTGGGGTATCTAATAGTCCCATATCCTCACGGGAGAGCCGTGGCATGTCCCCCGCTTGTATATATTGTTCTAATTCCGTCTGATCCTGTGCCATTTCTGATTTATATAAGCCCTCATAGAACTGCACAAACCTTTCTGGAATTTCCTTCGGGTCTTTTCTTAACACGCCTCCCTCCCCTTCTATGCCAACAATTGCTCGTTCTGCACGTTGGCCCTTTAGTCTAGCTGCAAGTAAGGCATCTGCTTTGTCTCCCTTTTCATAATGTTTTTGTTTGAGGGACTGCAATTTGCGTGTAACCTGGTCGTCCCCTAGAAGCCGGAGCTCCTCTTATCTGTCCAGCCTCTATCTTTTCGGGAACGTTCCTCCTTTAGAATTGCGGGCGGCGGTGTCCAATTGTGCAATCTTATCCCATAGGCCAGTCTGTATCAGTGCCCTCTCCCGCTTCTTACGTGCCCCTTCCCTGATCAGTGTCCCCCTCCATGTCACCTTACCAGCCTCACAATCTCTTGGGCACATCCCCTGTATCGTTGAAATTGAAGTATTCCTTTATCCCTTTTCCTATCTCCTCCCGGAAAAGATGATCCTTACAGAGTCTCATTACAGCGCCATTTCACCCCCCTATGTGGAAGATTCGATAGGTTCATATCGACAGTAACCATCATGATCTGACCACGAGATGGGTACTATCTCCGAAGCAGTCGCAACTTGCCCACTTCCTCAGAGAGGTATAGATAAATATTCTGGTGAACATGGAATGAGGTGCAGAGTGAAAGGTGTATCCTTCCTCGTTGGGGTGGAGTACTCTCCAAATGTCCCACAGTCTATATGTTTTCATCTCCACCACCCCAGCTCGGCCCTCCTCAGCAGGTTCACGTGATTCTGGATTGCCAGACTTGCTGTCCAGCACGGGGTCTGCCCATAAATTAAGCCCCCCCCCTAGTATTACATGGCCTGTGGCTTCCAGCATTAACTTTGGAATTGTACGCTGTAAAAATCTAGATTGCCCCACATTTGGAGCATAGAGCGTCGCGAACGTGCACACTCTCTCGCATACCTTGCCCACCACTACAAGAGCCCTTCCCTCTGTGTCTGCCCAAGACGTGATCTTTTCCAGTTTTCGCCCCTTCCTCACCAATATTCCCACCCCTGCTTTTCTCAGATGGCCAAAGCCCCAATATTCCGTTCCAAGTCTGGGGTATAGAACCCTACGCTCTTCCCCTCGCATATATTTGGTCTCTTGTAGAAAAAGCACATCCAGTCGTGCCCTCTTGAACTCCCTGCAGACCAGCGATCGCTTTGTGGGTGAGTTCAACACCTTTACGTTAAGTGTACCCACCCTGAAAGGCCTACCCCACAAGAGTTCAGCTGTTGTTGCCATTCCTTATATCATGCCTGTACCATTCACCCCCTGAGCACATGCCGCTATAACGTTTAACTTTGTCCACCCCCCACTTTTAAGGAGGCGTGTTTCAGTACCCCCCTCCCTCCTCAATCCTCCTCTTCCCCCCACCCTTCCCTGTCGGGGTCCGATCCCACCAGGACATCTGTACCTGGTCGATCTCAGACCGCCAGAGGAAACCGCCCTTCTTGTGGTACCATCCCAAGATGTGCATCTTAACCCTGACCCCCAACTTTTGCCCACCCCCAACAGTGATCACATAACAGATCAAGTCTACTACGAAATGTCTCACCCTCAGCGCCAAGGATTTCAACTGAAAGTGTGCTTGCTTTTCCGTGCCGAATCGCAATCCCTGAACAGCATCTTGTGTGGATGCGAGTATTGTTATTCCTCTCCTATTCGTGGAGCAAGCGCCTCAGTAGCCTAGATGTACCTCCTCAAGTGTCACATGGCTATCTCTTCAAGTTTGTTTGGTGTTCTGCTGATTCAGATCTGTGCGTGTGCGCCCATGTGGTCTGGGTACTTCTACTGTTATTGTATTCAGTGTTCCATATCTGGAGACGCATTCATCCTCCTAAATTTCCTGGATCCGCTTCGGGCCTTTGATCCGCCATTCTCTATCGTCTGCCCTCCTTCCTTCACGATTTGCTTCATCTACCTGCTCAACTTGCAGATTGGTAGTACAGCTCTGGATGTCCCTTTCAGATTTGAGCCTGATCACACTCTCTTCCCATTCAAATTTTAGTGAGAAGGGGTAGCCCCAATGATAGCGGACAAACTTCTCCTTTAGCCATTTGGTGAGTGGGTTGCACTTTTTTCTCGTGGCCAACGTGGGGACCAACAGGTCTTCGTAGATCTACACCCTCGCTGTATCCAAGGTGATTTCTGGGCTATGCTTGGCCTTCTCCAGAACCCTGGCTTTGTCTGCATAATTATGGAACCAAGCTAATACCGTCTTTGGTCCACCTGCAGCACCTCCAGCTCTGTGTATGCGGTCTATTTTGGGCTCATCGATAGAATCATCTTCAAACAAGTGCTTCATGAGCATATGTAGTGTCCTTTTCAGGTCTAGGTCGGTCTCCCCTTCTTGTTACGGTATGCCGAAAATGCGTATGTTTTTGCATCGCTCCCGATTCTCTAAATCGTCCATTTTTAGACAGAGCTCCTCTTACCTAGCTTCGATGTCTGCGATTCTCTGGTCCATTTGAGATTCCAGAGTGCTCAGCGAGAATTGATTATGCTCAACCTCCTCAAGTCTCTCCTCCATTTTGTCTATTCTTTGTGTTATTTTGTCAACTTTTCCGCCTACATTGGCTCTCATGCTTTTCATTTCATTCAGTAAATCTGCCACATCTGCTTTGATTGCGGCTGCATCTGCCCCTTGAGTCGTCATTCCGGAGTCTGGGTAGTTGGTCACATGAGTGACGTACGGGGAGAACCTGTGTGGTGCAAGCCTCTCCCTGATGTCCATACGCTTGCGGCACCTGACCCTTCACCTGAGTATACCCACTACAGTATGCTCTCCTTCCAGACCATGTATCGGCCAGGGCCGTTTGTAGTCCCCACAGCTGTAGAAGGCACACGCCCCAAAAATGGGGGCCCAACCATCTCGAAGGTAATGCACGCTGATCAGTGATTCAAGTGAGATATTCTGCCGCACAGAAGGCCTTTGTCCCAGAAGGAGATATCTTCGAGGAGGGCACACGCTCTGCTAGGCAGAGGCCCAACCCTCTAGGATTCTTTCGAGGTAGATGTTGGGTTCGTTGCTCAGCAATTCCGGGCTCTCTTCACTTTTTCCTGGGGTTCAGTTCCATTTCTCTGTGCGTCGCGGAGGCCCCTCTGTTCTTTTGCGACTTGCGGGGTCAGTTCATGTTCGAGGGGTCCGAATGTATCACACAGTGCTTATTGTGGGCATCCCCTGTATTGCCAGGTGGAATGGGGTGTTTCAACGTGTGGGAACCTCCTATTAGTGCCCCTCTCGTCGCTGCTATGTATATGCGGGGGGTCATGAGCACCTGTTGGCTCGCCTCACCTCACCCCTGTGTCCCTACTGCTGGGCACTTCAGAGCAAAGGGGGTGTTACCACGCTGACTTCCGCGTTCACGGGTGTTTTCAGTGTGATTCCAGTGGTTCACGTCAGCGCGCTCCCTTACAATGCGGTTCAAAGTGTAAGATCTTATTGCTCCCCTCTCCCTCTTGTGTGCATTATAACCTAACTGCCCTCTGCCGTGTGTGCAATCCACATGATGGCCTGCATGCGTTCTCCTTTTCCCGATGTGCTCAACAACTGCTAGTAATGTTGCTATTGGAAACCATAGATTAGAGGGCACCCGTGTGACTCATGGAGTAGCAGGTGCCTTCATGAGTAGCAGGCCTGCTCAATACTTCAAGATCTTCAATGCGTCGCCCTTCGTCGGTGTACCTTCCTTTGGTTTCGCCTCTTCCCCTCCTCGCCTGCAGGATCTGGTGGAGAGAGGCACAATGAGGGGAGAGGCCGTTACACAGGCCCAGTCGTGTAGTATCAGCGGCCCCGTGCGCTGCGCAGCTCCAAGTATGGGGTGGCCCCCAGGCACTCCGTATCGATGGTCCCAACTTCCAAGGGGGAAGGGCCCCGCACGTGCGGAAGCCTCAGATGAGCACCGGGCCACCTGCGGTCCAGAGAGGCACCGCGTCCACAAACTGTGGTCGGCGCGAGGCCCAGCCCACACGAAGGTCCGCTCACCAGCAGCGGAGCCGTAGATGCACGCCTGAAGTCATTCTAATGGAGACGAGCTCTCTGCCAGAGCCGGTGGCAAGGCGGTGCTCGCGGGCTCACACTCTCGTGGTCCGTACGTTGCGGGTGCCGCGGTGCGAATGTTATTTACCTCCTTCACGCTCCGCAAGGCTCGGATGGGTCAGCTTCTTTCCTTGATCCCTCGGGGCGACTACTTTAAAGCAAGACGATGGACCAGTCACACAGCGTCCTTCCGTATTATGGGTATCTTCGTAGTTTCACACGGGGCAACAGCCCTGCCACAGTCCGCTTGATGTGGCCAAAAGCTCTGTGCGTGTTGCGCATCCAGAGGTCGGAACTTCACAGCCACTTATCTCGACGAAAACAATTCCGATTTTCGTCGGGTTTTCACTCCAGTGATGGGGGCCACCTTCAGCTGCCATAGTCTTCTGGTGTCCGTAATAGCGAGACACTGTGGCCAGATCAGATTATCCGCCCCCATTTGGCCCATTACATTGAATCTAGCTAAATAAAAAAGATGGCGAGAGGTTTCAATCACCCCCGTAGTTTTACAAAAGCGACAGAAAGGGTCTAAATCAGAAAACTCCTTCCTTTTATGTAGGACTTCACGGGTGGGAAGGAGATTCCATCTGAGTTTGATGAGAAGAGAACGATAATATCTATTTGGAAATTGAGTCAGAATAAAAGACAACAGACTTCTTTTCTTATGGTCGAATTGTAGGTCTCTCAGAGAGGGATAAGAATGCAATTTTTCAATGGTGTTACTCCAATCATGACTGAAAAGACACTCCTTAACCTTGTTGGGATTCGTTAATAGAGTGTCCCTATCAGTGGAAATATCCGACAGCGTCTTGTCACAGAGATCGCTGAATGCGTTAAGATATAAATTACGGACCGAGGTCCCTGAGAAAATATCGTGTGACCCACATCAGAATAGAGGGTATCGGGTTTAGGAGAGAGCAGAGCTGAGAAAAGAGAAAGGACCCTCCAGAGAATCCTGGCTCGCAGTGAGACTAGCCCTAGATTGTACCTAATGGCCACTATTGGAATAGAATTCGGCAGTTTCAAAATTTTCCTCCACTAGATACCCTCAAGAGAGTCCCAGAAAGTCAAAAGTGCAGAATAGTGAAGTTCCATTCCATAAAGTAGCTTTGGAGTAACCTTACCCTTAAAAAAGTCTACTACAGGCTTGAAGAAGAACATACAGTATTTATTGTCTAGTCTTATGGATTGGGAGATGAGTAGGAGCTGTTTATGTCTAAGAAATCGTCTGAGTTCAATTGCCGAGGGTTGGGCCAGAATCAAAAAGCCGAGATAGACTATTTTGTGTGCTCTGATATTTTCACCACCTATTTTCCATACTTTGTTGTTCCCCGTTCTCCCCTTTGAGAAGACCATAGTACGGGTTTTGCTCGGGTTAATCCTCAGCCCATTGAGGATGGGGTATTCTTCAAATATGCAAATGAGCCTCTGCAGGCCAACTTTAGTGTGATCAAAAAGAAGAAAATCATCAGCATAGGCCAACCATGAGAGCCTCAAGTTCCCCACTTTAGCACTCACCATGCCTGTATTTCCCAGAAAGTCATCCACATCAGCCATATAGAGAATAAAAAGACAGGGAGCTAATGAGCAACCCTGTTTGACCCCAATACAGGTCCTTATCCTTCTAGAGAGAGTTCCTGCCAAATCAAGCCTGATATGGACCCCCGAGTTTTCATACATTGCCATAATAAGAGTTAAAAGACCTGCCGGAATGCCCCATTTGGTTAATTTCTCCCATGATCTTGACCTGATAACCAAATCGAAGGCATTTGACAGGTCGATAGATGCAACGTAAAGGGAACCATCATATTTACCCCAGGAAGAACTTTGCAGGGCACTAATAATAAGACCATTAAGATTGGTTGAATGGCCTGCCCTAAAACCTGTTTGTTGTTTGGGGAGAATATGCTTTTCCTTAATCCAAACGTTAAGGTGGGAAAGAAGCATAGAGGCAAAAAGCTTACAGTCTGCATCAATAAGCGAAATAGGTCTATAATTTTTGACCAAAGTACTTAGACCTCTTTTAAAAATTGGAACAATATGAGCAGTTTGCCAACTAATAGGAACTTTCCCAGAATTAACAACGTCTTGAAAAAGCAAGGAGAGGAGGTTGGCCCAGAGATGTGGCTCAGCTTTAAATGTATTATTAGTAAGGCCATTGGGCCCCGGAGCCCTAGATTTCTTGGCTTTAGAGATAAGTCCTAGAACGATCTCAGAATCAATTACAGGCGTCCAAAAGTCCTTAGAGGGGTTTTTCCCCAAAAGACAATAATCTAATCCCTCACCCCCTGTATCAAATAATTCGGTATAATGCTCTACCCATTGAACCTCTGGGATGGCATTCAGCTGGTCAGCCTCTGCCGCATCGTCTAGGCTAGACAAGGTAGCCCAGAATGCCTTCAGATCTCGTTTTATTAGCACTGCAAGCATATGCTCCGCATCATTTTGTAGCATAGTAGCTTTTCTTGACTTACAGTAATTTTTATATTTTTGGCGGATAGTTTTAATTTTTGTTTTTTTATCAACCCAATCAATATCTAGGGCTTGTACACCTCTAATAAGTTTCCGAGTGAGACCCTTTACATTAGCCAATTCTTGATCAAATCTATGAGGATGAGGTATTTTAAGAACACCCTTCCAAAGCTGGCCATGAATACTACGGTGAAGAGCATTAAGAAAACTATCGAAATGAATGTTAGGGAGAATTTTCTGTTTAAGCTGTATTTCCTAACCTAGTGAGTCCCCCTGGAGCTTTGCTGGATTTTTGGGGTTTAATTTTTTCTCCTGTCAAGAGTGTGAGACTCTTTTACCCTCACTCTTGGGCATGATTTGAGTGTGTTTCTTTGAATCTAGATGTGTTTAATGGGCTATGGGGGATCTTCTCTTCCCCTGGACGACGACGCAACTTGCACCCACTACCAGGAACAACTGCCACCGCTGGAGGATCCTTCCCACTTAAGGTACCGTGTCCCGCCTGGCTTCCCTTGCTACCGACTGTACGGGGTAGATTTAGCCCCCGGCTTTCGAACCTGGGTTAGCCTGGGACACCCTGGCTAAACTTTCCTAAGCCTCTCTAAACTCTTTTTGAACCCTCTGCAAGACTTTCTAAGCCTAGTGTAACTGTGTGATCTTGGGCGCATTTGTGCTCTGCTCTCTCTAACAGTGGGCCCGGCCTTTGGACTTTGGCTCACCAGTGACTTTTGCTCTTCTGCCTTGCTAATAGTGTTCCTGAATCTTAGAGTGGTGTACCTTTCCATATTCTGTCTTTTTCCCTCCCTTTCTCACAAACTTATTGGAGTGCAATCTAGTTGAGCGCTCACCTCTGTAAGAAAATAAGTGGTGTTTTACTGTGACTTATCTGATAAGGAAAAAGGGGTGTATATATTACAATAGTAACTGTGTTTAGAATATCTTACAATAAGAGTGCTGGAGTGTTTCAAACTGTGTGTTTTTAAATAAATAATTATATACTTTGATACCAAAGCTCTGGTCAGTGTTTGCTTGTATTATTGTATCTGAGTGCCTATTGTGTATACTTTGCATACTGCCTAACTCTTATTGAGGGAAGTCTGACTGCTCAGCCACAGCTACCAGGTAAATCTGGGTGGTACAGACTGCTACCAAGTGGGTTTACTGCCAACACCTGTAGTCTTAAATCTTTTGCAGTGGTCCCTAAGGGAACTGCACAGGTTTCTGCCTAACAATGAGCTGTATTGAAAACTGCTAATTTCCAGGAAAAAGAGTTATGGTTAAAGGAAGAAATCGGTTTGCGGTTAAGTACACTGATATTAAGAGGTGACCAACGTACCCCTTTACCTTGTCCCACATTTTGGAGATGGCTAGGACCCCCCCGCGGGCAAAAACTTAATGGGAAAAGGACAGAGAAATGAAACCCGGAGGATACCATGGTCACTCCATGGATTCAAAGAGACCTCGACATTGGACGAGAAAGGAGTAAGGGAATGATCTACAAAGACATAGTCTAAGGTAGATGTTGATGAAGATCTGCACCATGTGGAACAAGGTAAGTTAATGGTGTCATAGTAGCCGTTAAGACAAGTTAGACCAACCGAATCCAAAGCGAAATTCCAACGACGACCCTGTGCGTATTTCAGGCCTAGGCGAAGATCATCCTCCATAGCCAGTCCCAAGTCATCGTATTTGGATTCGGAAGAAATAGAGCAATCAGAGTTGAGATCACCTGCCAAAATCAATGTACCCATAGGGTACAGAGATCTCCAGGAAAGAAGCATGTCTGTTAACCTTTGCAGAAACGGCTCAAGAGCAGAGATTCCCTTGTGCCAATATACATTAATCAAGAGTAGAGTGACCGTTAGATCAGGGGAGGACACCTCCAGGGCCAAGATGCCAAAAGGCGTATCCAAAAGGACCTTAGTCCTAAAACCAAAAGAGGTTCTAATTCCTATGAGAAGACCCCCAGAAGGCCTCCCTCCCAGACTGGGTTTAGCATTTTGAGAAAAAATATCAAACCCATCTAAGACGGGAGTTGAGTGCATCCAGGTTTCTTGCAGAAAAAAGTGTGAAGCCCTAATCAGAGTTACAGTATCCAGATTCGTGAAGAGATGAGAATTACCTCTGGAATTCCAAGATAGAAACACAAAGCTATTCATGGAAAGAGCCTTGGGAGAGAGATCCGAATGAAACGAAAGGTACTCATTTCCACAGTCCTCCGGTAACCTGTGCCCAGTTTCGGAAGTTTCCATTTGATCTGGGCGTAAATTGCCTCCGTTGGGACTGTGGAGATCTTTCCGGATGATATACCATAGTGAGATTGCCCCTATAGTCTGCACCCCCTCCGTTATTACTGGGCAACTGAGTGAAGTCTAGTAGGTTTACTTCGAAACCAAGTTGCTTTAACCCTTCCCTATGCCCCTGATCAATTCCAGGACCACTCTTGATTTAAGAATATTACTCGCATCTACCCGAGCCTGAATAGGGAAAAGAATACTATCCATGTCATAACTAGAGATGAGTGAGAGCGAAGGAAGTTGATGGAAAATCTTTAGGATATTACCACGATTAAGACAAATTGGCATGTCTTGGCCCCAGAGACTGGTGAGCTGTAGAATATCACGAGGAACTTTCGCTTCTGATAAATAAGGTAGAGAATCAGTGATCTTTTTAGTGAACTGAGTTAAGGAGTCAGCCTCCAAGTCTGTGCCCCTTGCACCTCTTAATATAGTCCTATTTTGAATTGCGTTTGGACCCACAGGAAATCTTTCACTTGATTTGAAAGAATTACTATAATGGACAAAATCGGGTCCAGAAGGGACACCTCCACAGCCCATAATAGGGCCAACATTAGGCATACTTGAAAGAGCAGAATTAAGGGAGATAGGAGCAAAAGGACGCCCCACTGATCGAGCTCCCATATCACGGTCCCTCATTGTTGGCTCGGTGTTGACAGGATGACCCTCCATAACAGAAGAGAAAGGGGGGTCCAGAGATAGAGGAGGGGTAGAAGGAGCCCCATCTTGAGACAGACTTATAATTGACTTGGGCAATGCCCCGCTGGCAGTTTTAGGGACCAGTAGCGCCTGGAATAGATGTTTAACCATATCAATATTGACCAGGTATGCAGTGATCGGTGATAAAGTGGTCTCTGAGTTACTCAGATCTATCCCAGGTGTGGAATTAGATGGAATAGTTGGTAGATCTACAGCTGAGGAGGAATCCTTCGCCTTGACAGTAGTGTTGGTGGTTAGCTCAACTGAAGCGTTGGTGGAAATCAGCTCTGGTAAAGTTGGAACTGTTGTCAAAGAGCTAGAAACCACAGTGTCCACAACCTGCTCAGTGTTGGGCCCCACTACTAGAGGGGCAATATTGATGATCGGAGGGCCATCCACCAAAGCGTCCGGTAAACCAGATAGAACTAATGTAGTAGGAAATTAATCGGCTGTAGCCGAAGTGGCCACCATATTGGAAATAGGGGTCACAGAAACCACTGATTCCACAGAGATCCCAGTCCCCTTGGGAACGGGAGAAGGGGTTAAGGAAGCTGGAGAATTTGTCAAAAAAAGATTTTTAAAGAATTGGTTGGTATATGAAGTAATGTTTTTCAAGTTCTTCTGATTTTTAGTTTTCTTCATTTGCTGATTAGTTTTCCTTTTCCTTCCTATACAAGGCAAACGTTTTTGAAGTATAATTTCTTTAGTAGGTTCAGTAGGATCAGATGGATTCTCTAAAGTCGGAGTGGATATAAGGTCTACAGACGAGGCGATATAGACACCCTTAAGTAGAACTACCACTTCTAAGGTCCTTCCCACAGGGGGAAGACCTTGAGCAATGAGATTGAGAGAAGGGCCTACCGAATCCTCTTGGACTTTCTTTTCCATTAATTCTGTAGTAAGTTTCGTGTGAGGGGTAAGGTGTTGTACCTTCGACCCATTAGCCTCTCGCACACCTTCAGAAATAATTGATGGAATCATAGACGGCTGATTACAGAAATCCAGATCTGAGCAATGAGGGGCCGTGAAACCCGAACCCTTATCTTAAACTAGCCCTGCAATAGTCGGCGTTTTCCCAGTGAGCCCTTGATGTACCATATGGGCTTCAGCCGTTAACTGATTAGAAGGGGTTGGATCAAAACCATGTGTGGGCAAAAGTGGATGTTCTTCCTTAATAATTTTAACTAACTCTTCGAATCTATCAAGGCCCTCTAACCTAGAATAGATTTCAGAGAGGAGCAGAGAATGTGATCTAACCTCAGACCATATGTTATCATATAGACTCACAAAGGAACTCAGGACCATATTCAAAGCTGAGAGAGTAGGTTGAGAGAGTTTAATTCTGTCATCCACCTCTTTTAGAGTATGATGTAAAATGGAGTCGCTGCCCTGATCCTTTTTTGAGTCTGGAAGTAGTCCCCTTTCTCCCAGCCAGTTTTGTTTCTCTGTATACTCATCAATAAAGTTGATGAGATCAGAGGGAGAGCCCCCATAGATAATCACAAATTTGCTGGGTAACATTGTTGGTATTATTAAAGTTGAGACCCAGGTGGCTATCAGCGGTTGCCTTTTCTGCACATTCTATAATGCTAATATCATCAATATCCTGAGCTAGAGGGTCTTCAATCTCCAATTTCTTACCTACATCAACTAGATTAGTATGATCCAGTGTGGCCACTGTTGGAAGTGAGTGTAGAGGTTTAGCAAGGGTGCTAGTTGCAGTCCTCTTTCTGAAGAAGTTTGAATGTTTTTCCCTTGAATCGGTTTCCCTTGGGTACCCAGATTGAATTTTGTTTTAGGGGTAGTGTTATGGGATTTATTGAGTGGTGTTTTGAAAAGAATGGATTTCGCTGTGGGAGTATAGGAAGTTCCAGCCAAATTGGCAGAAAGATTGACATGGATACAGGAAGTGTGATTTGTACCCCTGGCTGAGGAATTAACCTCTGGCGAAAATTTAGTGGTTGGAGTAGCAACATTCCCATCGATCAACAGCCTCTTTTATCACTGTTGATGATTCTGAAGCATTAGCTACAGAGTCATCCGCCGTGACAAATCGTTTAGGCGTCTTAAGATGTACTTGAGCAGGGGTTGAAAGCACAATATTGACCATATTGTTGTTAGAATGATCCAAATAACCCTTAGCCTTTGATAGACTAGCGCCTTCCACAAGATTGTAGGCTAAAGTGGCTGCTAGATGCTCTTCCTGTGTATCCATCGAAATATCTTGTTTCCCATTAAAGATACAACTATTATTGGATATATTACGCGGAATGATACCCATGGCATTAAATACCTCAGACCTATCGCTGGCATGAATTTGGGCCTGAGCAAGGGTTTTGAGGAGAGAGGGGTTGTGGGAAACATCTGCTGGAACCTGATATAGATTCCCCAGTGCAGCAGGGATGGGATCATTGAAGACAGTGGTGACTGGTAAAAGAGAGGGGAAGTTACCAGTAGCAGAAGGGGTCGAAGCAAGAGAAGCCTCCATAGCTGTCTGACTTCGAAGTCCCTTACGTGTCATTCAGACAGAACCAAAACCCAGAACGAAAAAGGGGGACTAGAGGAATGATAATGAGGAGTTAAAACTTAAAAACCTGAATTTCAGTAAGTAGTATTTACATCGAAATACACAAAGGGCATACAAAGCTGTCAATAGGATTATAGACACTGGTATCTAGAATATTACACTTAAAACGATGGGCAACTTCAAGCAAATATAAGACTTGTCCAAAAGCACTCTTAAATTTAAAAATACAGATAAAATGGATCTATGCGAGTAAAAAAAAATAGAGATGGTAAATACAAATATATTATACACTAGAGTTGACAATATACTTTGTCACAGCAAATTCAAATGAGTTGATTTTTGTTAAAAAAATAACTACATTCATCTACGGAGCCAAATGAAGCGCTCAGTCTCAGGTTAGGGAACGCCTGACAGTTTATGGAGCTGCCAGAGTCCGACTCTCCACCCCTAACCCGGAGTACTGAAGAAGGAAGTGTAAATGGGTTTTCAGCTCAGGACCCCGGACCAATTTACTCACAGGTCACAGCCAAACAGTGGCTCCAGCCCTTACTGCCTCCAGGGCTCAACGCCGCACAGGCGGCTGGGCCGGCATCTTGTGCAGGCTGAAAGTCACGTGGTCTGTCACGTGCACGGCAAGGGCTCCGGCCCCTCCAGGAAGCGAGTTCGGCAGCAAGAGCAAGCTCGCAGTGCTGCAGTGAGGAATAAAGCTGCAGGCACGAGCGTTCGTTCAGTAAATGTAGCACTCCTTCAAATCAGCAAGACGTGAAGTCAGTGAAAATAAGGATCCTTGCGTTCCCTTGCTGGATACTGCTGACTTGTCTCGCATTCCTGCAGTTAAGCAATCTGGGCTTTATCGCTCTTGCAGGGGTGTGGGGGAGGGGGTATTTCTGCTGGGTGCTTATGGCGGCCGACCCAGCAATCTGTCTGTCCGCTCACCGGTGAACAAGTTGGAAAAGCTGCCGGGGGCACAAGGTTTCCGGCACCAATTTGGCTACAAATAATTCTGTGTAATTGTTCTCCTCTCTTTCAGGCACTCCCACCAGATGTATATTACACTTTCGGGAGCGGCCCTCTGCGTCCTCTGCTCTGTCTTTGAGAATTCTCGTAGCTCCCACTAAGCCTTTAACCTGATTCTGCAGTAGTGCCAGCGCATCTTCTAGATCACTGACTCATTGACCTTCTTCAAGTCTACTCGCACCAAGTAGACATCTACCCCCACCTTATGGATTTTGCCCTCCCAGCACCTTCCTTGAGTCCTGTATTGCTGCCATAAGACTTTCTATAGTAACCGCCTCTACTGCTAGTACAACTTCTGCATTGTCCTCCAGCTGGGTCTATCGCTTGTTTGTGCTGTTTCGGTTTTATCCCCACATATGCCTCCATTCTTTGTTGCCCCTTCACCATCTTGCCTTCTTGGGGATATAATCCCAATCACAGATCTGTGCCTTGCCAACAGTGTCGATATGACTGCTTGCTCAAACCCGACTGTACAGAGTCTGTACAGAGTCTGTCCAATATGTTCTACCCAGATCTTAGTCGGCCTTCATAATTTCAAAAGCTGCACATTCTCATGGGCTGTGTTCTCTCCTCTTGGATACTATGCTGGCAATAGCGCCCTTCACGCCCAGATTATATGGTTGCCCCCTGCTCTTCCACTGACCCACTCTACATAACGCGAATAATGGAGGAGGTTCTGCTTCCTTTACTTATTTGCAATCTGTGCTATAGCCTTTGCAGCCCTGAATGCAGGCCCTGCTCCTGCTGTTCGAGGGTTTAAATGCACCGCTAATGTTGTTGGCCAGGCCTCTGCAGCGTTCCATCTATCAGGCCCTATACATGCTCTCCATACTTGCTCCGTGTCTAAATGCCGTACCGTGGGACATTTCGTCGCTCGTCAACCAGACTGCCTGCTGGGTGTAGCACACAGACTCGCTCTGTTGGCAGCTGCCTCGCCTACCTGTGCTCTTCTCTCCTCTGGTGCTGTCAAGTTATCGCACCCCCCTCACCCTCCACCACCCCCAGATGCAGAAGGTTGTGTGCTATACCTAACATTCTGGGGATTCACTTACAGCATAATGCAAGTTCACTTAGCAGTTTTTAAAGGAATGGTCAACCCCCTCTTTTTTTCTCAGTTGTCACTACACTCACTCTGCATGCTATAGAGGGGTATTTAAAAGAAAGCAATTTGTGGAGCTTTGCTTACTTTTCGAAGCACTTACCATCACGGTCGGCCAGGGTCATAAAATTGTCTCGGGCACCAATGTAAATGTGGCCCACAGTTGCAAATGGCTATTCATTCCTTTTGTGACACTGTTTGAATAATAACCAATAGGTAGTTTTTGGATAAAGTGTGATGCAAATTGTGCATTTTCAAGAATATTTATTCTGCAATACTAGTCAAGATTACTAGCCACAGATTGAATTAACTCATTAAATTGGCCCCAATTGTCAAGAAAAGTGGCCCACTTTGACCAAAATAAACTGGCCCACACCAGCATTTTGTGTTTTTGATTCGGCCATGGGCCTATTGCCCTATATGCCAGTCCGATCCTGTTCACCATGGAGACGCACATGTTTTCCCTACAGCCAACTTGTGTTAACGTGATCTCATACGCAATGGTTGAATACCCTGGCGGCATTAGCATGCTGCATACGCTCCTGCACACAAAGTATGCAGCAACCACAGCAAAACTCTATGCATTTCTATGACTCCATGGACTGCACAAGTCGCTTTAGCATGCGATACATATCAAATTCTTTCTTTGTGTTCGCTCTATTATTCACGTCTTTTTTTTGTTGTTGTTATTTTGCTATATGCCATACCAATTTCTACATTTTTTTTACTGCTACTTATTCGATTATCTGCTGCACTAGTGCAAGGTTTTTTAAAATATTTTATTTGGGTTACTGATGCATCTTCTAGTTTTTTGAAGGAATGCATGTTTTCATCCATCGACATCAGTCTACCATATTCAATATTGAAAGGATTTTCCACTGACTTGCCTACATTTATCCTAATATTTCTCATCCTTCTTGACCTTTCCTCTGCATTTTATTTTGATATGGTCAATCATGCCACCCTGATAAATCAGCTCCATGATTCCCTTGGCATCACGGACCTGGCTCTGGACTGGTTGACCTCCCTTCCTCTGGGACGGAACTTGTCAGGTTCAACTGGGCCCTTTTATTTCCACCCGCCGAGTCCCTCAGGGCTCTATCCCCTTGCCTTGACTGTTCAACAACTATCTGGCTCCTCTACCCCACCTGATCTCCACCTTCTTTCCTAACTTCCAGTGTTATGCTGATGACCCGCAGCTCTCCTTCAAGCTTACCTCCTCCGCCTCCCCCTCTTCCTCTCTGTTGGGGAGAATTCTCTCTTTAGGCTGAATTTCCTAACCTAGTGAGTCCCCCAGCAGCTTTGCTGGATTTCTGGAGTTTGTTTTTTTCTCCTGCCAAGAGTGAGACTCTTTTTCACCCACTCTTGGACATGATTTATGGTGTTCCCTTGACTGTTAATGTGTTTTATGGGCTATGGGGTCCTTTACTCCATAGGGTCTCATGTGTTTTTACTATGTGTGTTACACAGCACCCTCCGTGCAGTGACACAGGGGTGTCATAGTGACACCCCACCATAGACTCCATACCCTGGGACTGACTACTGTCTCCCAGGGCATGTAAAATCACCATTGGCTTTACTAGTCCCAAATTATTAACAGAAACCGGTACAAACCATCATATTGTGGACGTACTGGTCGGGGCAATTCGATTGTCCCGGGGTCTGTTAGTCGAGGGGGCACGTCTCTGTCCCCCCTGATCGAGTTTTGGCTGGTGGCAGTGGATACTACTTTTTATATTCGACCGCGAATATATCCCTATGGGATTTTCCCATTGTTCGAGGCTACCAACTTTAATTATTTAATTTTCATAGCCTCGAACATACCGCCGGTTTATTTAATTAATATTAATTCGCCGGTTGGTATTTTTTGCCAGGACTCTATTCTAAAATGGCGTTTGTGTTCTCTTCTGTGACTCCAACCCAAGTCGAGCCGTTTGTTCCACTTTTTGTCGGGCTTCTCCACAGAAGCCTCCAAATGTGGTGCCACTCTGTCTGGGTACCATAGGGGGTCTGGGAGGGGGTTTAGGCACCCTGGACTGAGTTACCTTGGTAACTCAAAGTCGCACTCTTGTGTGATTGGCCCAAGTGGTGAGCCGGCCGGCTCACCACTAAGCATGTTTGATTGACAGCTAGGCTGAGTGAATGGGGGTGTGCTGCATAAAAGCAGGGCTTTGGGGACTGGAACTTCAGAAGTCACCACAGGACCTACCACGACGACACCACCGGTGGAGCCCTGCGGAACCGACTCACCACTTCCCGACGACAAAGATCTCCCGGCTGGAGAGACTTCTTCCCCTGACTAGTGGGCACAACCAGTTTACCTTCTTTTCCTCGCATCCCAGGACGTCTTGTGGTTGAATTGCCTGTGCCAACCACCCCGGCAACCGGATAGCCACTTACCACTGGACCGCGAATAAAAGGACCGCTCCTTTTACCTGAGAACTCTGCGGATGGTTTCTTCCCTGGCAGTGCAACGGACTCCTGTCTTCCTCCCCCGGACGAAGCACCGACTTGCATCCGCTGCCAGGAACAACTGCCCCGCTGGAGTATTCTCACCACTTTAAGGTACCGTGTCCGCCAGGCCTCCCTTTCTAAAGATTGCTACACGGTAATAATAATCCCTTAACCTTCTGGTCTGGGCTGGCCGCCTTGACCATCTAACTGGTCCCTTTCTTTGGTCGAACTCTTTTTTTTTTAACCCTTTCAAGACTTTTGTGCACTGCAACCGTGTGACCTTGGACACATTTCGTTCTGATCCTCTTAAAGTGGATCCGGCCTTCTGAACTATAACTTCACGGTTTTACTTTGCCTCCCTCTCTTGTTGTGTTCTTGTAAAAGTGTTGGGATCTGTTTCAAATGATACTCTGCTTTTCTCTCCCTTTTTAAAACGAATTGTTAGAGTGCCATCTGCGTTAAGCGCTCACCGCTGTCTGAAAATAAGTGGGGCTTTACTTAAGACTTGTCTAATATTCTTTTAAGGGAGTGTCTATCTTTTAGTGACCGTGTTTCTTAACTGCTTAACCTTAGTGCCTGTGTGTTTTACTAGATGTGGTTTTAAATAAATAATTATATCTCTTTTACACCAAGCTCTGGTCAGTTTTTACTTGTTCTACTGTGCTCTTTTGACCTATTGTGAATACTCTATATACTGCCTAACTCTTTTTGAGGGAAGTCTGAATGCTCAGCCACAGCTACCAAGTGAATCTGTTTGGTACAGACTGCTACCAAGTGGGTTTACTGCCAAACACCTGTAGTCTTAAATCTTTTGCAGTGGTCCCAGAGGGAACTGCACAGGTTTCTGCCTAACACTCTCTCATTCCTGACTGCCTGTCGACTATTCAGGCATGGTGCACTGCTAACTATCTCTCCCTTAATGCTAGTAAGACAGAGATCCTTCTCATTGGGACCCCTGCTCCCTCTTTCCCTCCCACACTCTGGCCACCCCCAATGGCCTTCTCCCCTCACCCTCCTGTGAGGCTTGTTGTCATCTTCGACTCATCTCTCCTTCTCTCCTCACATCACAGACCTTGCCAAGAAGACTCACTTTCGGCTGTACCTTCTTAAAGGCATTCTCCCTTTCCTCACATTCTCCCGGAAACTCAGTGTCTCCAGAACTCTGCTCCTATCCAGGCTGGACTGCTGCAACAGCCTCTTCCTTGATCTGACTAACTCCTCCTTTCGCCCCGTTCAACAAATCCAGAATAGAACTGCAAGACTTATTGTCTCAAGCCCAGGGACCGTATCTCTACAGCCCTAAAATTTCTTCACTGGCTACCAGTCTCTGCAAGGATCAAGGCCAAGATCCTCTGCATCATCCACAAGGCCTTCTGTGGTCTGGGACCCCTCTACATCCAACTCTCTCTCCCTGAATACCTCCTGCTAGTGCACTTCTCTTGACTAGCTCTAACTCTCTACAGATCAGACGCTTTTCTGAGCAGAGTGTGCGGGGTAGCTATCTCTCCTCCGCAGGTGGCGCTTTCTGTAATGGGCTCCCTGCCCCTCAGATTTGACCCGGCTCGCCTGTAGTGCCGGAAGCTTCACACGGCCTTCCATTTATCTGCTTTCTTCCTTCTCCTCTCCCCTGCTAAGGTCCCAGACTGCTTCTTGACTGTCTGCCTAGTTCCTTCAGAGTCTCAGGGCACCATGCACCCCCTTTCAGTCTACCCATGCACTTGATCTTACTGCCCTCCCCTACCCCGTCAACCTGCAGTTCCCTTCCGGGCCCCTCCCACCGTACTTGCCTGGCTGGTCCTGCACCCCCTGTAGCCCTACCAGCCCCTTACCTCACACTTAGCTCATAGATCTCCCGTCTACTTGCACTCTACTTCCTCTGGCTCTGTCAACCGGCCGCCCCTTGCACCCTCCCCCCCACTCCTCTCTCCCCTGCACTTCTCTTACTGCACTTGCACATTCCGAATGTCACAGGGCCTAGAAGAATCTTTTTTTTGTTTCCCCACCCTCTTGTCTTGTTGCGCCTCGAAACACACTGTGTATAGGCGCATTACAAATGCCCAATAAATACAATGTTTTTTTTTTTTTACATCAGTGGTACACTATTTACTAATTTAAATATTGTGAAATGTGTTTGTTCGCCATTTTCCCCACACGTCCCTTTCGACTTGTTAATTTAACAAACCGCTTGCTTACCATTGTATTATATGTAATCTGACTGGCAAGTACATATTTTGAATATCATTTGTAATCTAATGGCCTTTTAATATATAGTTTTTTTTTTCAAAACCTCAGGTATTTGGTGTCTATACCTGATCTTCTTGTATCAACCTAGCACATTTGAGGTTTCAATGCCAGAGGTTCATGTACGTACCCGAATACACAGATGAATAAATGAAGCAAGGCATAGTCCATAAGAACTAGTATAGTTAAACTGAGGATGATCATGAGCTAAAACTAATGGATAATGTCTCTAATTGTGAGCCAATGTTCATATTACAAGAAAATACTTGTTGCTGAGAGAATTCGACCTGTATGGCCTATCTATCTAAAGACTATCCTCCTTCACTGAGCTTAACTCATGAAGGTAATTTGAGGGCTGCATGTCTTACTCGTTCAGTTCTTTCGAATGCCGATGGCACTGTACGTCCATATGTTCCCACTAACGACTGAGTATAGTGTAAAATCATAGCAATGATTAACCAAATCTTACCATTGAAAGAATTACTGTACTTTGCTCATGCCCGACCAGATGAATTCTTTCCTATGCCATAGCACTAGTAGTTGGATTGTTTTGATCCTGTCACCCATTAATCCTCATCCTGTAATATGAATATTTCTTTCTTTAAAATGTGTTTCTGAATCTTTTTTGGTCTAAGAAATACAAATATAACCATGTTTCCATAGAACTGTATTCATTGTCATGTTGTCCCAGATGCTAGTCCTTTGGATTGCATGTATTATATATGTGTGGCTTCTAGGCATGCTTGCATGCTATTTATACTCTCATTGTGAAAACTTTTTAAATATTAGCTACAAGCAATGAACAATGTACTTCTCTTCTGTCAATTCCTTTCTATCAACATTTAGTAGTATCTTGTGGCTTATTTAGTGTATACTTGGCGAATTCACTGAAGCCTTTCAGTTGGTGCATAGAGTAATACCGTGGTGCGTTGTAGGTGCCATCAGCTAAGAATTTCAAGGTCCAACAAGTCACCACGCCGGCTTCAGGAGAATTCAAGACATTCAAGGAGCTTTGAATGTGTAGATTTTGTATTTATTTTTCTGCCAAGCAAATGTTTACTGACAAATGTCTCCTTTTTCTTTTATTTTAATAAGTATTATTTTTTTTTATAAAATAACAGAAATACATGTATCATAACAGTCCAGACGTCTGTCTGAACATACAACTCATAAATAGCAAAAGATATGAAGTGCAATTAGTCCAAACACTGTGTATACAATATATGTACGGTAACCAGATGAATACTGTAAGAGGATTCAATCCCGCACTACAGCTAAGTCAACGCCTAGTCTAGAATACTGAATGAAAACCCTTATTGATATATCTTTATGTCCAGTTCATGCGTTCTGGATGACTACCCTTATATAACACCCCTCTCTTGGAATCCCCCTGACCCCACTGAGCCAAGAAGTAGTTCTGTTTTGCAAGTTTAAAAGGTTTATTTGATAATTTAAAATATATATATATCACACTTTATAATAAATTAATAATTGAATATCACACTTAATCTGATATGATAATGATTAACAACGGAGAATCTGGCACTAGCACACTTCTTTATAATCACTAATGAGTTGACATGAAATGGATGAGATAGCACACTGGTAAATAGGAACAAAAGAAGAATAATGTGATAGAGAATGCTTTATAGAGTTCAAATGGATGAAATGTTGAATGAATGTAATGCAGTATAGAAAATACTCACTATGATTTCAACAAAACAATGTAATCACTTTTCTCTGGCAATCCCCTCCCCCCCCTTGATGCAAGGCAAGGAAATGGAAGGAAAACACACAGTTCTCAGAAATGCAATCAAATGTGATTCAGTTCACCCCAGCAAGCTTAGACTACAGAAGTTTGAAAACACAGGCCCAAATTGCTTTGATATGTGCTGGCAATGAATTGAAAAATATGCTAAAATGCTTTTAATTCCCTTTCAGAGGTTCAGGGTGAGTGATAGCTACTCTCTATGAATTCAGGATCACCTTAACAATGCTTTAGTAGTAACTAGCAGGTAAACGAAGTTTTTGGCAAGGAAAAGCAAAACTGCTGTCTTTTTACACGTGAAGAAATTTGCAAATCGCGGCAAAATTCGCGGATGCGCCGAGCGCTATTACAGAGGAACCACAAGGACTATCTCTATCGTTTTGGGGTCCTAGGAAAGCCTAGGATCTCGGCTTCCAAATGAAAGTTACTGCAAGTCTCTAAGACAAACGGTCGCGGAGATATGAGCGATTTTGTGAAGGTCGTTTTTCAGATTTGAAATTTTAAAAGCTCAAAATGACAAGTGACAGATTTTGCAGCTAGAATGACAGGTGACAGATTTGGAGTTATCAGGCAGTTCTACTTAGGTTAAATAGATTGAATTAGATGAATTTAAACTAAGAGATTGGTTCTACACAGTTCTGCTGGGTACTCACACTATATTCTTGAATTAAATGGGCCTCATCACGGATCTGGTCAGGGTTTTAGACTGGGCTCTGGTCTCTCTCTGGGCACAGCGTCTGGTCTCTGGAACTGCTCGCTCTCTGGTCTGGTCTCTTAGTTCTGGATAGATTGAAGTCTCTAGTTTGGCTTTCTGGAGGTTGATGAATTTGAAGTCTGGATCTCTGGATGTTGTATGGTCCGGCAGAGCGCGTTGCAGCAAATGGAATTGAAGGTCCCTATCTGTCCTGTCTGTCTGCTTTTATGTGTTTTGAGAGTGGGTGGGTATGTTGGTCATAACTAAACTTGCCCCTCTCACTTGTCATTGGTCAAATTTCCATTCCTCACTTGATTGGCGAAGCTAAGTTGTGTCAGAGTGAGGTCATTTTATGGCTTGCAGATAGGACACTCCTCTGTCAGATTGCACACATTCTATATTTGATAACAAAAGACATATTTCACAGTTACACAGTTGCTTGAAATTACATATACATGGTGTGGCTGAATTTAGCCATGTCTCTGTCCAAATCTGTTGTTTCTAAGAGCTTGCATTCAGAAATGGCACATAATTGACTTTTTAACTGATTTTTCAATTTCTGACATTGACCCAACTTTACATACATGTGCGCAGGGAGTATGGACATTAACTGATGAAGTTTCAGATTTTTAACATGCATACATTTAGAGTAATATCCACTTTTCCGCTGACACCCCCCTGAACATACCACCGGTTCTAAAAACCTCTTAAACTGTGGGCAGAAAAATCACAAGAATTATGGTATCATTTTATAAAATTTTCACATGTCCGCTCTATGAATGATCCATCTTTTTAAAGTTATGTTCTGGCTCCAAAGGGGTGTGGTTTCCTCTCAGCACAAGGTAGAAATACTGGTTTATCCAGTTCTGCCAAGCCAGCTTGCTCTCACAGGCAGTGCCCCTCCCAGCTTCTGCCAAGAGGAAGCTACATTTTACGACCGCTGTAATAAAACCTTTGCCTGAGTCAAGACAGGCTTTGTTCAGAGCTCCTGTAGAGCACAGGTAATTCAATCAGGGAAGTGTCCTATCCCTTTTGGTGTGAGCAGCAAAAGGGCAGCTAGGCCTGGGAACACAGCTGTGACTCACGTTTCACTCCTGATGGGGGTAGTTGCCAGGCAGAATTCAGTTCCTTAAGCCAGGTTTCAGATAAAATGTCACTTTTTGTTCCCCAGTTTCTGCATTCAAATAAAACTAAACATTTTCACATATGCAGCTAGAATGCTGATTCTAAGTGCAAAACTATGACATTTCAACAGTTACAAAGGCATGTGACACCAAACATAGGTCACTCATTTAATCTAAACATTTTCGATTTTAGTGTCTTTAAATCCAGTGCAACTTAAACTGCTGACTCCATAGCTCAGCCAGTTTTGTTATAAGCATTGTTCTGGGCTCTTCATTTCCCAGATTTTGTAGGCACACAAAACTCCATTCTGCCAAATGTCTGCTGGTGTTCAGTGAATATTTTGCACATATTGTAATGTTTGAAAATAGGCATTTTGAGCCTGCCTTCAGAGAAACACAGGGTGGTTTTAAAACGCCGGCTTTTGGATAGTGGTGAGTACTGGTACTGCACCCATTTTTGGGATTTAACAAATGAATTCCCCACAATTCTAAGTTGCATTTGGCAATCAGCATTGCCATTCCCAATGGTTTCAGACTACTGTGCGGGTAGTCCAATGGTGGTTTTAAAGCGCTTTGAAGCTAACCGGCGCTACTGTTTTTCCTTTGGCAACCCATTTCCCTCATGGCAACCCGGCCTTTCATTCTCGCACTGGTGGGTGGCAAGTGAGGCAACCATTTTGGTGTGCGCACAAACTGCGCAGCTTTCCTGGATTTCGGCGCACATGTGGGTTTTCCGCCATCTTGAATTTTCTAAGCCCACAGCACCAAATGTTGTGGCATGATAGCTTAAACGTGGGTCAGGACACCCAACAATACATATGCATAAATAAGCTAAAATTTTACATAACAAGATGCTACCTACGATCTGCATCGGTGAAATAAAAAAAGGGGGGAGAGAAACAAGGAGACAGAAGAGAGACAGACAAGAGATAGGTAGGAGAGAGGGAAATGGGAAGTAGAGTAGTATAAAACAATGTATCTATGATTTACATGACTGTTATAATTACGATACAAGGCAGACCTTTAAGTATATCCGTTATAATAAGGCTGTAAAAGATAGTGTAAATAAAAGGTGTCATGTGCCATGCGTAGTTACATTGAAAAAGTTGCAGTAGCAAAAAAAAAAAACATTTTGCATTATATTTAGGAATAGATTGCATGTTGGTAGCCATACAAAGTTCCATTCTTTGACTATGACGAATAGAATTCCACCATCCTTTAGCAGAGAGAGAGATCGGAAATCTTTCCAATTGGCTGTAATACATTTCAATGCAATAACAATAAATAGATCATACAGCTTGGCAGATTCAGGTGAGATGTTAGTCTTAACAGCCTGGCTGCCTAAAAATACATTTTAAAAACGTCAACGGGATATCAACAGAAAAAATAAGTTTGTGAATTTCCAAATCTTGCCAAAACCTGAAAGTGAATGGACATTTAAAGAACATGTGTTCATATGAGGCTAGTGCCGAACTGCAAGACCAACATTTACTATTTCCATCCTTTTTAGATTTTGCAAGTTTTACAGGAGTGATAAATGCTCTATGAACAAAGAAGAAATAATGTTGCGTAATATTCGCTGACACTGAAATGTTTTTGGTTTTGGAAAACAAAAGGGACCACGTATGATAATTGAAAGAACAACCAAAATAATTTCCCACTTAAACCGTATGGATGAAATCTTTGATGTTGAGGTAAGAATATTATAAAAAATTGAGGCAACTACATCATTGACCATGGTAAGCTTTAGAAGTCTAAAAGCATCCGGTGATAGGATCTCATTAGAAAAGTGGAGGAGCGCATCTAGGCAGGAGTTAACTAGTTTGTTATAATAGTTATAACCACCCTTGGGGATAGTGAATTGAAGTGATAATTGTTGAAATGAGAGAATGGAGGTGACCTTCGACAATATGTTGAATAAATCTGATTCCTTTTTTTAGCCATGATTTGCGATATAAAGCCTTATCATTAATCACAATATTTTTGTTGTGCCATAATAATGGGGAATGGCACTTATTGGGAGTTTTAGTATGATGAAAAAGAAAGACTTGTAGAGCTGAGATAGATGCCTTAATGGGATCGGAAATAGCCTTGGATAAATATTTAAATATGTAAATAAGGTTGGTAATTTCATAGGGGTGAATTAAATGTTTTTCCAAAGTACACCATGTGGGATTGTCGGACCACTCCGAATCAGCAAACCAATGACGGGATTGTTTGAGGAGAAAAGCAGAGTGATATAGTTTGAAGTCAGGAAATCTGACCCCTCCCATGTTGCAAGGTGTTTTTAGCTTGGCTAAGGATATTCTTTTACTTTTTCCAACACCCGAGAGAAAGTTCAGTACGATAGAGTAGATGGACTTGAAAAAGTAAAGAGATGGAGGTACCGAAAGGAGTTGCAAATAATATAGAACAATTGGGAAAAGCATCATTTTAATTGTATGTAATCGCGCCCACCAGGAAAGATAGAGGGGGGACCATTTAGATGTTAGGTCTTTAAGTCTATCTAACAAGATCTGGGTGTTAAGTTTAATAGTTTCATGGATTGTGGGGACAAATCGAATGCCCAAATATTTGATAGAGATACTACACCATTTAAGGCCGAAGGAATCAATGTTGTGTTTGACGATAGGAATTTAGGGGCATTCTTTCAGATTTATATCTATTTAATTTATAGCATGATACTTGGCCAAACTGAAATAGTGTATTAAGTAAAGTGGGGAGGTGAAGTTTGGGATTTTTAATGAGGATAAGGATTTCATCAGCATAGGCCGCTATTTTAGTGTGTGAAGTCCCCGCTGGTATTCCTGGGATATTTTTATTAGTTCTTATTAGTTCTAATAATGGTTCTAGTGAAAAAGTGTACAGGATCGGAGAGAAAGGACAGCCCTGCCGAGTTCCCCTAAGTAGAGGGAAGGTAGAGGAAGTTTGGCCAGTAAGATAGATTGAGGACTTTGGAGAAGAGTAGAGAAGTTTGACCAGGGAAATAAAGTTATCACCACAACCATGCCAATGTAGGGCGTGAAACATAAAATCCCAATTAACATGATCAAATCCTTTTTCGACATCTAATGCAATGGCTGCATAGCCTTGTTTGTCTTTCTTATCTTTTGCCACTAAGTGGATGGCGTTAAGAAGTTGCCTGGCATTTGTGGAGATGTTGCGTCCTTTAACATATCCAGTTTGGTCTGATTTAATGAGGGCAGGAAGAGAGGATTCAGTTCTATTGGTTAACATCTTAGCAAAAATGTTACTTTCTATATTAATAAGGGATATGGGCCGATAATTACTAGGAATGGTGGGGTCCTTATCTGGTTTAGGAAATATGAGTAAGGCTTCTGAGAATGAGCCAGATGATAATTTTTGAGAAATAAAATATGAGAATAGTGTTTGTAGTTTAGGGGTGAGGAACTCAGAAAGACTTTTGTAGAATTCTGTGGATAGGCAATCAGGACCTGATGCTTTGCCTTTACTCAGGCCGTTAATAGCTTTAGTAATCTCCTGAAGTGTAATTTCATTATCTAAATGGGAAAGGTCGGTTTGAGGGTGAGATGTTCTACTTATATTATTGAGAAATGATACAATGTTATTTTGGGGAATAGAGTTATCAGAAGTGTATAGATCACTATAAAACGTTTTGAAACAGTTTAGAATTTCCTCAGAGCGATAATGTGAAATACCTGAAGCATCCTTAATATGGGGGATAAAGAACTTTTCTTTTTTTTGTTTTCAGATATGAGACTAACCCCTTGCCAGCTTTATTTGATGTTTGATACATTTTAGTTTGATATTTAAGTATGGTCCCTGCAGCGAGATGGGTAATTTCATTATTGATTTGAAAGCGCAAGGCTAAGACCTTACGAATGTTGTCCTGGTTAGAGACTTGGTAATAAAGACGCTCAGCTAGAGTGAGTTGGGAATAAAGATCATCGAAGTGTTTTTTGCGTAGTTTCTTTTTTTCCTGAGAAAGCCATGATATGACATCTTAAAGCCGCTTTAAACGCATCCCAATTATTTACCACTGAGGTATCACAGTCTTGATTGTCAGCTAAGTATTGTTGAGAGAATTGGTGTACAGATTGAATGAATTGAGGGTCTTGTAGAAGAAAGTTATTAAGTTTCCAACGAGTAGAGGTCTTGTTAATATCTGAAAGACAAAAGGAGGTACAAACAGGGGCATGGTCGGACATAATAATATTGGATATTTTTGATTCAACAATGGAGCCTGTTATGGTTTTGATGGAAAAAATATAATCGAAGCGTGATAGTGTGGGGGTGAATGAAAGGTGTAATCGAGTTGTGAAGGGTGGGATAATCTCCATGTGTCAATTAGGCCAGTTTCAGTAAGACATCTCATTAAGGACTTATGGGCTTTGTTCCTTTTAAACTTACAGCTGGATTTTCGATCAAGTAATGGGTCAAGAACCCCGATTGACATCACCACACATGATCATATTAGTAAAGTTATTTTTAAGTATCATTTTGTTTGACAGAATTCCAAAAGTTGGGATCAGGCATAGTAGGACTATATATGTTCAAAATCGATACATGTGTAGAATGAATTGAATGTTTTACCCAAACCCATCTACCATGGTGTTCGCTCCCTGATCTAGAATTTTAAAAGATTGTTTTTTACTTATTAATATAGCAACTCCATTCTTTTTTGCTACAGCTGGACTAGAAATAACCTCTTTTACCCAGGTGGACTTAAGTTTCATAGCTTCAACGTTAGATACATGTGTTTTCTGAATGCATGCAACTGATTATTTTAGGTGAGAAATAATTTTACATCTTTTGATGGGATTGTTACAGCCTTTGACATTCCAAGTTATACACTTAAAGATCATTTAATCATTCAGAAAGTAATATACATAGGTCGTAATACTATGAAATAATGCAATGCTCGTTATTTAAAATTGTAGATACCCAAGCAAAGACACAAAAGGTAAACACATCGGGGATCAGGGCAAGAGATAGGGAGTCTGATCATAGATTGAATGTAGACATACAAGAGAAAAAGGGCAACAACAGAGACCAGACGGGACATGGGATGAAAAGGGATAAGTAACGTTACAGGGGTAGGTAACGTCTGCTGAGTCGTCAAAAGGAAAAAAGGACTACCCACAATGGAAGAGGGACGCAGCAACCGGGCCCGACCCACCACCTCGTAATAACAATCAAAATGGCATTAAGTAATTGAAAGATAGAAACACTTGAAAGCATGAAATATTCATGTAATGGACGAGGTTGGGGCATCAGTAGGGGAAGAGATGTCCATGCCCTCATTTTTAATGGATTGAAGATAGATCCTTAAGTCAGCTGGGTCGTCGAACAGGGCTGTGCGACCTTCAAGTTGTACCACTCTGGGGGATAGATCTTCAATCGGACCAACTCTCCTTTCCACTTCTACTCTATTGTCGAAGCCCATCCATCTATCATCTAATTGCTGTAGCTTGAGATTAGTGGTCTCGATAAAAGGGTTTGTACTTTTTGACCGAATCTAATGGTTCGCATGAACCATTAGATCTAAAAATGCTACTACCAAAGGTTCGAACACCAAAAGTTCGAACCTTTCGTGGTAGCATTGCAGGTAAGTAAAAATAAAAGGCTGCGGTGGTGTCCCCCGCAACAGCCCGCTCACTCAACTGTGTGGTATAGTGAGCGGGGTGTTGCAGGGGACACCCCTGCAGCACATCCGCAAAAAAAAGAAAAAAAGTGGGCTACTGGGGTGTCCCCTGCAACACCCCGCTCACTATACTATGAGCGAGGGTTGCGGGGGACACCCCTGCAGCCGCCACAGTGTACTTGCGTTTGCATGAGAAAGGTGCAAACATTTGGTAGTTCGCACCTTTCTCATGCGAACGTTCCGACCGCTGCAAAATCGGCCGCGGTCGGATCACTTAGATCCCAATAAAAGGCTTGAGTGCTCCGATTTCAGCTAATATGGCTTAAATTGCTGGGTCAGAGATGCCAAGCGGAGGTGTAGAGTCACTTTTGGGTCTCTTAAGGTTTGTCAACGAGGAGTTGGTTTCTTTAGGTGTAGACACATTTGTTTTGCGTAACTTTGCTAGTAGCCATTTTGTATAGTGTGTAGATGAATAGTAAAAGTGAATATGCATGTAACCAGTATACAGGTGTTAAATGTCAGCGCTATGTAAAGCAAAGGACTAGAAGAAGAAGCAGATCAAAAATATAATCGTGCAGCAGATGTGAAAATATAGCTCCTCATAAAAAACACCATGTAAAGTGACGCATTGAGAGGGCATGAAGAGATCAGCTGTAGTGGTATAGTATCAAATAGTTTGCAATTCTTATATCCATATTATACAGACTGCCTATCTCCGATGATTAGAGATCAAACTGAAAAGGCAGATAATAAGGAACAGACTATAGATAAGAAAAGATTATATAATACCACCAATATACATGAAGAGAGATGGTGCAGATCTCATGTGATGTAGCTGTAAAATCAGGCTGATCAAGAGCTGCACAAAAGTTAGTAGTGCTTTAAGGTCCAGATAGAAACAGCTGTAGTGTAGATAATGTGGAGTTAAGCTGTACTGGGATATAAAAATAGGAGCTGTCTGGTTGTATAAGGGAGCACCAGAATGATTGAGGACGTATGATTGAGTACATATTAACTTGTATTTGATGTTCTTGTGCTATAAAAAGCTCTGAAGAGATTAATGGTGTAAGGAAATACCACTTCTTTGCTTTTTTAGTTTTAAGAGAAAAAGCCAATAGTTCAGTGAAAAACTCTATTTAAAAGTAGCTTTAGTGTCGAATCAACTTAATTGTGGTATTACTAAAGAGTATTCCAAATATAATAAATAGCATTTTTTTCTTTAAACTTCCTTCATGTAGTTAGCATGTCATACCAGAGGTGGCGTTGCTGGGTTTAGGAGGTCAGCTGGGCCAGAACAGGTGCATTGCGTGATGAGTGACGCCGCTCCTCTCCTCACGAGGAGCGGCGCGACACAGGGGCACAGACAGAGCTTCCACTTCGGGCGCTGTATTCGCTGTTTGAAGAGCGGAACAGCCGTAAAAGCTCAGTTTGTTTTCCGGACGGCAGGTCGGCTGATTAGAGTAGCATTTAGTGTAAGTGGAGCGTGAATGAAGGAAAGAGAATGCCAATATTGATTGTGGTGGAGCGGAGCGGCTGTGCTAGGTGGCCATCTTCTTCAGCGTTCGGCCACGCCCTCGACAAATGTCTTTCTAATGATTGAGATATTGCTATTAAAGTTTTTCATATATTTCATAGTTTTTTAAATATTCCTCTACTGCTTTTTTTCTAATCATGATTCAAAGATAAAAAACGTCCAAAGCAATCAGTTGACTGCGAAAGATTGTTTCTGTTACACATGGTGAACGTTTGGCACCGAGAGTCGATTGTCAATATCATTTGAAACTAGTGTTTATTGTACTATGGTAAAAACGGAGTGGACGGAGAGTGGCAGTCCTGCAGGAGAGTCTGTTGCCCGTTTCTACTGTTTTCAGCGTGGGGGAGGACCCTTATATAAACCCCTTCTATCCGCGGAGCAGACGCGGAGTGGACGGAGAGTGGCAGTCCTGCAGGAGAGTCTGTTGCCCGTTTCTACTGTTTTCAGCGTGGGGGAGGACCCTTATATAAACCCCTTCTATCCGCGGAGCGGACGCGGAGTGGACGGAGAGTGGCAGTACTACAGTCATGACTGCCAGGGCTGCAAGGGTAAACAGAGAAATGCGGGAAATTGTCATGAACCCAGAGCAGAATGACCCTCCGAGAGAGGAAGAAATGGAAGAAGAGGGCAGATGCCTGAGGAGCGCCAAACTATGCCAGAAACAGCTGAGTCAAAAACAACAACAAACACCAATATCCAAGGATTACCTAGCGACATTGCCTCAAATGGGCTCCCCAAAACCGATGTTCCAGCAAGAGCCAGCGAACACCACAAAGGTACAACCAACCAAAAGCAAAGTCTTCCGGCCTCCAGTCTTAGAAGACCCCAAATCAGACCAACACGACCCCCAGGAACGACCATCCTTAACTGGAGGAGCAACTGATGATATATGGGCAAAGAGCCTGGAAATCAAGACAGTCGAGGCCTCGGCTGGCCGGAAAGACACCCGGCCGCCACTCCGAGCCGCCGCGGTTGAGCGGGACCCCGCGGAGGCGGCCCTCGAAGGGGGACCGCGGTCCGCGTGGGACGGCGAGGAGGGGCGGACGGAGAGGGAAGACACGGCTAAGGAGGTCGGAGCCGCTGGGAGAGCGAGCCTCGGAGTGGGAGCTAGGCTCGCCGGTCCGGCGCAGCACCCAATACCTCCCTCCCCCGGAGCCCCGCAGGGCGCTCCCCGCCCCACGGCGGGAGCTCTCGGAGGAGGGCTGCCGGGCGTGGAAGTTGCTGAGGGAGGGAGGGGAAAAGAGATGGATGGTACGACTGCCTCAGGAGAGGCAGAACCGGAAGAGGTGGCGGGCACCCCACCTGAGGAAAACGGGCAGGGGGAGCCCGATAGAGAGCTGCACACCACAGGAGTATCTCTGACGTGTTCACTAGCGGAAAGGAAAGTGAAAGTGGTGGCTCTCATTCACAAAGAGGCGGAGGAAAGTGCAGAGACCAGTTGGGTCTCAGAAAAAATCAATGTACAAGGGCCATCAAACCCCAACAAAAAGAAAAGACAGAGAACAAGTTCCTTGCCTCTCAAGAAACTCAAGAACCGTATAACAACGAAAAACAAGATCAGCAGCAGAACGAAAAAAAGGCCCCAGAAGCTCGAACAGCAACAAAAAACACCTGACCAATTGATGGTCAAAACAAATGAAAACGACCCACAGAGAGGAGAAGGAGGGGCACTTAAAAACTCAATAAAGGATTACTTTTACGCAAACATTAGACAAAAAGCAACAAAAGAGTACCCGCAGAGGGAACTTACAGATCTCGAAATACTGGAAGCTTTAAACGACTGCCTGCCGGTAGCAAAACTACGCAGAGTTGAGCACTATGTCAGTGATAACCGGCCACATAGTAAAAGACAGTCCTCAGGAGAAAGTAATAAGGCACAAGGACAGTTGAGTGACAAAGTGGGGCCTGAGGGGGAACCACCGTGCCCGATATTACCCCAAAGGATTCCCACGAACTCACCAAGAGGCCAGCAAAATCTGAAGCCGACAAAAGTCATAGAGAAGGGGGAATTGAAGAGAAATCCGGGCAAAGAGTCAGAAATGGGGACTGTCATGTCCGAGCACAAAGAAAACCCCCACACCATCCAAGAGGAGAGCCTCATTATAGTTGACCCGAAAGGCCCAATGGATTTAACAACAGAAATAAAGGAAGGCTCCTGCAAGCTAAATCCGGCAACACCCTCACTCCCAGAGGGTACAGCCTTGAATGTTGACAACTTCACAGGAACAGACAGAGACAAAGTTCATAAAACCCCAAACAAAACGCTGGTGCCAGAAAAACTCAACCAAGCGGGGCTCTCCAAAGCCCAAAATGAAAACATGACAATCGGAAGGCCATCCACAGCAGACTTAGACGAACTAAACCAAGAAAACCTTACGAGACCCCTAATCAACCAAAACTTGAACATGGGGGGAAATGACAATCGAAGTTACTACACCGACAAAAATCGAAAAGGAAGAGCCTCATTAGAAACAACAAGGCCAATTCGAGGCAGCTGGACAAATCAGACAACAATGTTAACTGAATCCCCCTTAAGAAGAACCCCGCCACATCATTCGACCAGCCCGACGGATTCCTCAAATAAAAAAAAAATGGACTTACTGTCAATTATGTCATCAGTGAACATTGCATTGGCACCATTCATGAAACTTTACGAAACTATCGCTGACTCCTTGAAAGACCACACAAGCATCCAAGCGATGATCCACAGCAAAGTTATCTTCTTAGAAGCATATGTCATGGCTTTGGAAGCCAGAAAATCAAGCACAGTTATAATAAATGACGAGGGTTCGTCTTCACGACAAAAAGAGCAGTATGAAGACAAAGAACAAAGACCGGTGAATAAAACCAGGGGGACTCAAACCATAGCTATTACAGGCTATACAACAAATAATCCACCAACAGAGGGTGCAAATAAAGAGGCGAATTTAAAACAAACTGAGATCCAATCAACAAAGAGACCACCACCTAGACAACCCTCAACTGGAAACCAAACTGCAGAAGGTATTTTTCAACTTTTCACACGACCAGTAAAACACAAGGAAAAACCACAAATGAAAGGCAAAGAAATAGTCGAGGCAAACAAAAAACCCTGAAACTTCAGAAATAAGAACCATCAGCCTATCGCCGTCAACAATTGAAACGCCAGAAAAAAGAACATTTACCCTATCCCCATCAACAATTGAACGCATCGAAGGCGAAGAATTGATGAATCTGAGCCAACACCTGGCAGAAAACTCGCCTACGAGTCTAGCTGCACATTGCTCCAGTGAAGCATCAACTTCACAATCACACAAAGAAAAGGAAAATACAGAATTCATAATAAGAAATGAAGAAGTGATTGGAGAAAAAGCAGCAAAAAATTCTAGGGAAAACGCGAAGAATACAAAGAACAAGGGCGCCAGTCCAATTGATACAGATAGACAGACAAAGCCAAAAAGGATGCAGAAAGAAACAAAAAAAGAAAACGAAAGGTCGAAATCGAGACCCAGAGACAATCAGACCTCAGGAAACTGGAAAAAAGAACAAAGATACAACTCCTCCAGACAGAAAGAGGGTGAACGCGGTAAATCAAGAAGGAGATCGGCAGGTAGACGGAACGATCAAAAACACAAAAGAAAGCCGTCTAGAAACATAACACCTGGCAGACCGCGTTCTCAATCCACGAATGCCCATAACAAAACCAATACTGAAAAACGACTCAGCCCGCCACGAGACAAAGGAGAAATGATCTTTCGGTACAGATCCAGAACACAGAAATATAACCTAAAACCGAAAAAAGTGGACAAAGCTAAATGGCGTATAAAGCTGACACAAGTGAAAGAAAACAGAGACGAAATAATCTTGAACCGAAACTCAGTGCTAACACTGTTTAAATACAGTCGAAAGCTGAATCAAATAAAATCAGAAGATCTGCTTGTAGTAGAGCCAAGCCACGTAAATGCAAAAGCAAAAACGGTACTCTACGTAACATCAACAACGTTGAAAAACCTGATCCTCGACTGTAGTGAAGAGCTGGACCAAATGGGCTACGAAGTCAAAGTGCAATCAAACAAAAGCGAAGAAGACAATAAAAGGGAGGCTGAAAACATAAGGCGTATTACGCCAAGCACAAAGCAAGTAGACAGACACCCAAAAAGTGCCTTAGGAAGAACCGGTCGCAATAAATCGCCTGAAAAAAACAAGGACAGAGCAAGAGCCCCGGAAGTTGAAGAGAAACTGAGGGAAAATCGACAAGCCTCGAAAGAAAACAAAAATTACGAAAGTTTCACAAAACCAAAGATACAAAAAAACTTAATAAAGCCAAGGCAATTCCAGAAATAACAGCCAAACTTTCAACAGAAAAATTTCCCCAAAAAAGATGTGAACCCATGAAAGACATATGGTCCTGGCTGCCCAAAATTCTGAGGGAAAAAAAGCAAACATAGCAACTCGCGAGAGACGAGCACATTCTACATGACAGACATCGTGCGACCCCCTTAAAGTGCGAACTAAAAATGTGCTCATGGAACACGAGAGGACACATCCATCTACTGTCTCCAAAAGACATGGACCTGGGGGTCATATGACCTTCTATGCCTCCAAGAGACCTGGCTGACTGAACCCCCTGCAATAGGGGGGTTCGAAGTCATCCTTGCACCAGCCAAACAAGGATGTCGAGGAAGACCTTCGTCGGGCTTATTGATTGCATCTAAAAAAGACTCAGGGATCAAACTAGAAGAAACATTGATCAGCAACCAAATGATTCTGATGGTTAAGGCGGCATGGAGCCGTTGGAGTACCGTTAAAAACGCCTACGAGAAAGTCACCTTAATCGTAGCAAACACCTACTGGAACCCCGCAAGCATAGAGCCTACCGCCTACATAGAAAAAATGGAGGATGCGATAGATGAGGCACTATCGGAACACCTGGTAAAATACTTCCTCATTTGCGGAGACCTGAACGCTACGTGTATGAGCTCAGAAGAAAGAGTGGCGGACCTAGGCCACAACTCAACAGGCAAACAACGCGGCAACCTATGTGTCAAATTGATGAATTCAAGAAACCTTCACAATTTGCACGAAGCATTCCCAGACCCAAATCGCCCGCCATCATGGGAAAGGAATGAATTGACAGGTACCATAGACTACATCTACGTCACTGAACCATTACTGGTAATAACGAAAGATTTTGTAATTACAAGAGTTACAGCCAGTGACCACAACCCCCTGTCAACAACCTGGATGTCAATAAGTCCCCAGAACGAGTACGTTGAGCACCAAGTCATAGCCAACACGAAGGGAAACCGTCTACACCTTACAACTGAGGCCATTAAGGAAATAGAAAAAGGATTCAGCTCAATGCCAAATCACTTGGGCAAAAATAATACAGACTATACGCCATTCCTGACGAAGTTTAAGAAGACTCGTAAAATAAAAACAAACAGTGGAAATCCCCCAAGACACGTGTATGACCTAACACTGGTGGAGAAACGTCGGGCACTGCGGAAAATACAACGCAAAGCAAAATCTTCAGGATCTCCAGGGGCTGTGAGAGCGGCAGAAGCGGAAACCAAACTCTACAAAGCATGGGTAAAAGGCCACAGACTGTCTCTCTATCAACAAGATGCTGAAAACATTCTAAAAGCGATAAGTGGCAAAAACATAAAAGAATTTTGGAAAATTTTGAGAGCGGTTAACGAAACCCAAGAAAACACAATCATAACCGAGATTCGGAAAACTACTTGGACAAAACATTACACTACTATGTACCAGGCACCAAGTACCAACTTAAAACTACAGGGCGGAATGTCTCCTGAGCCATGGATAATCATAGATGATCCTCAGGAAATCCGAATGAAAATCAGAGGCTTAAAAAACTCCCACGCCCCAGGACCCGATGGGATCACGAACTCCGATCTAAAAACACTTGAAAATGAGTGGGCAAGTCTGCTAAGTAAAATCTTTGGCAGATGCTGCAACTTAAAAACGATACCACCCTCATGGAAACAAGCAACAATCGTTCCAATATTCAAGAAAGGAGACAAAAAGGACCCGATAAATTACAGACCAATTGCGCTCCTGGATGTCATAGGTAAAGTGTTTGGCTCAATGCTTCTCGATCGCTTCAAGATCTGGATGGAGGAATCACCCTGTAACAACCCACTCCAAACGGGATTCAAAAGAAATCTGGGCACGACAGCCACCATTCTAATGCTAAACGTGCTGAAAAACAGAGTACTGGAAGGAGGAACGAGAATCTTTGTGGCGTTCATCGATCTGACACAAGCATTCGACCGGATAGACAGGGCCCGCCTATGGTCCAAACTTGAAACCTGGGACTGTCCACCGTCTATATTAAACCCGATTAAGGCACTATACACCGATACTTCAATACGCATCCGACTTGATCAAAACGGCCTTTTATCATCACCCATCCCAACAGCGAGAGGAGTGAAGCAGGGGTGCCCGTTGGCCCCGGCCCTGTTTCTGGCATTCATTGGTGACATCCAAAACGAGGATCCAAAAATTCGAGCATTTCCTCCAAAAATCTGCAAAATCCCGATAACACGATTGCTTTATGCAGACGACTTGGTCCTAATGGATCACACACCAATTGGTCTGCAGCGCCAACTGACAAAGCTTCAAGGGTATATGCAAGAAAACAAACTGGAAATAAACACAAAGAAAACAAAATTCTTAGTACTGGAAAAAGCGACCAGGAAAACAGAAAAACTGAAACTAACTTTGGAAGGATCACTGATCGAGCGAGTGTTCGACTTCAAATACTTAGGAGTAACCCTAGACTCCTCTTCGCAAGACAAAGCCATGCAATCGGTCCTGATGTCCAAAGCCAACAAATTGGCAGCCCAAGCTAGGGCCATAGATAAAAAGTTTGGAAGATTCTCACTGATCCCTGTGCTAGAACACTATAAGAAAAAGGTGATGCCGACATTAACTTATGGGGGAGATGCTATGATGAACTTACCACGATCCATTTGGACAAAAATTGAGGCAAAGTTTTGGCGAAAAGTCCTCAGACTCCCAAACTCGACCCCAATAGCCTCAATCCGACGAGAGCTTAGCTTACCCTCTCTCAGAAGTTCAGTCTCACAATCGTCTCTAAGACTGTTCAGGAAATGCCGGATGGCTGAGCCACCATCAATATACTTTCTCATCAATCTCGAAATAGAAAGGAATACAAGCAAATCCCTTAAAAAATGGAAAGAAGAAAACATCAGCTTGCTAGAACAGGTCAATGCAGACAAAGAACAACTAATAAAGTACCCAAAGAGAACCATCACCAAAATCAAAGAACTCGACTGGATAAACACCCTGGAGACAGCAGGAAAAAATAAATTAACCTTACACCTGCCTCCAAACACGAAAAAACTCAATCAACTCCAGGAATATATAAAGAAGTTTCCATCCAGGAAAGGGAGAGACATGCTGATGAGAGCCCGTTTAAATGTCTTGCAGACAAATGAGATCTTGTCAATTAGAGGCCAGTCGGGAAACAACAGTTGTCGATTTTGTGAGATACAAGAAAAGGAAACAATCCGCCACTTGCTCCTAAAATGTGCCTCAAACCAACATATAAGAAGTCGATACTTAAAATCAACCTTCACAGATTTCATCATAGAGGACGAAGAAATATGTTGGTCTCGTTTGATTGGAGGCGACAAAACATCATGGCAAATAGCTTCCTATAAAATCTTGGAAGCCATAAACTGGCCGACAAAGGCACATTTTTAGAGAGCTGTTCTCATTTTCTTTCTTTTTTCTTCTTTCCGTCACGATCACAGACAAAAGACAGAAACCTCAAATTTTGTAAGAATCTTTTGATTAAATACAAATAAAATAAAAAAATAAATAAATAAAAATATATACATCTACAATTGATCTGCAATAAAGATAACTCTGATAATAAGTTGCATCTCATTTATTAGTGACGCCCACAAAACGGAAAAAATAAACACACTGTGTGTGATTATTTGCCTTTTGTTTGGACTTCCAACTATACATACTTAGCTGTGGTTTTGACAATTGGTATACATGTTGCCGCACAGTTTATATCTGGTGCTCAGTCAACTGACGAGCTGCTTTTCCTTTCCATAGCAATCTACATCCTGTGCCGTGCATGGTTGCTTACAGAGTAGAGCTCCCCACACCTTTCCACAGAAGCTATGTTGGCAATGTCCATCTGTATTGTGGCTAATATGTGGGTGGTTTGTGCGAGAAAGTAACACAATTATTTGTAAAATGTTTTTCAAATAACTATATAAGTAATGCATGCTTTTTTGTATGGCGACTTGGACCTCACAAAGTATGTACACACCAAACCCCTCATACCAAAGTGGAAAGACTGTGTGCTTTTGAAAGTTACACTAGAATGTGATGTCAAGCAATGTGTGTTTAAAAAATATAGAAAAAAAGCTTTGGATCAGAAAACATGATGCTTAGGAGATGTAGCTTGTCACCAAATTTCAGAGCATATCTATGAAATATCTAAACATTTAAAATAAATGTCACTTTTCTGCATGAAGACCAAGAGAGACTGGAACATGTAAATGAAGAATACAATTGTTGGACATGGCAAACTTTCCCATGTCTCGCACACAAGCCTGATTTTAAACGCTTTAATTGACGGTACCAATATCAAAATAATTTCAATTGGTGAGCATATTCTGAGTAAGCTCAATTTTACTGTGATGCCATTGTATACTCCACTGTTTACACAAAGAACAAGATTATTTGCCAGAGTGAGATGCCTTAAATAATAATCTCTATCATGTGGCACATGTTTTTGTCCTAATATTGCACTGCAAATTGCAAAATGTCATGAATGTCACTTCTGGCTGTAGTGTAAGTTTTTGTTTACTGCACTGCAACACTTCATGCAGCATCTTGGAATGACGCGAATGTAAGCACTTAACTTCCTATGCTTTGCAGTATGCCTTCTAGCCTATGTCTGGCCAGAGTCATTTCTTTTTACTTGGAGCACCGAAGACTTCACAATCAAGTTAGTCAGTGGCCGAACACTGCGCGAGGGAATGGTTGCTGAATGAGAGTCTCGCTCTTCTGACATCATTCAGATTACCGGCAGGAATGCCAACTTCCCTATGCTGCAGGACTGAGAAATGCGCAGCTGTCACCAATGACGCTGGGCCACAACTCCCACTCACGGGCCCGAGCGGAAAGGGGGTGAGGCTAAGTGGTCTTTTGAAAACTATGTACCAGTGCAACCCAGCCCCTGGGGAAAACGGGATTGATTGGCCAGAACGATAAGGTGCTAGTAGGGACCAATGGGAAGAGAGAGGTAGTCTTGAAGAGAGGCCTGGGTATAAAAGACACACACTCACAAGCATCTATGAGGGTTTTTCAAATGAAGTCAGGAGGAGGGTTGGTAGACAGGGGCCAGACATTGGGGGTTGGAGCGTAGTATTTGTATTTATTTGACTTATAAAGCACCTTACACTAAAACGCTGGACAAAACAATAAGCAGTAACAGAAAATGTACAATCGGTGAAAAGTCAGACCAGGAAGATAGTCTTTGAGGTCTGTTTTAAAACTGAGATGGGGAGGAGATGGAGTGAATTGAAATGGGCAGAGTATTCCAGAATTTCGGAGCAAGCAGAGGAAAGGATTAGAGGAAATTAAGATTGAGATCAAAGCCCCTAGAATTTCATTACATGAGTGATAAAACTAAAGTGGGTCCAAAGTTGTTTTTTTACGCCTTTCAACTGAGAAATTGATTCTCTTGGAGAGAGCGCTAGCCAGCTGCAGTTCTGATCCTCCTCTATGATCTGGGTCTGCTTAAGGTCTCTGTTCCTGCTCACACGAGTCTCCCCCATCGAGTGGAATGGTCATACACCTGCTGCGATTTATTATTCTGCCCACTGCTGGACCCAAGACTGAAAGATAGCAGTTCGTAACCCAACCTATTAAAATTGGAAGCCACTGATAGGAGAGCCTCATACACTATGCGAGAGTGAAAAACCAACCTGACATGATCATGTCTATCTGGGTGAATAAAGTCAACCAATTTAATATCGGCTAACGTATTAAGTCTGAGGGCTGGAATCCCATTTAGGAGGGCTAACACTCCATCTGTTAAGGGGGTTAGGCCCTCCATGAGCAAACATGTAATGTAGTAGCAGACTGGGATCATATTGGACATTACTTAATACACTGTTAGATACAGACTTAAATATCCTATTTTTTGTTTGGGAGCCCCAGGATGTCAACTGGGCCAAGGAGGGATGCCCCACAATCCCTGGGGGATCCGTCTGGCTATGCTGAGTGTCTACAGCAGGGGCTAATGCACTTTGTGTCCCCCATAATTCCTCTTAGGGTCTCACTTTGGGCACTCCCTCTGACTCATAATGAGGTGGGGGATGAGGGCCCCTTATTAATTTATTTCCTGGCAAATTTCACAATTCCATCCTCTGGTTTGTCTGCGTTACCCGACAACCCATCCTTACCTCCACTGCAGGCTGACCAAACACCCCACCTTCTTCGCACCCAGCAGGGGAGCACAAGTGGCCATCCACTGATCCATCAGAGTCTTCACAGTGGATCCGACTATCTCATCCATTAACAAATCTTGGGGAGGCACTCCCTTGGTCGGTCCCTTCCCCCTTGCCCTGCTCTGCCTGGGCCCCCGCTGTCAGTACCTGACCCCCAGTGGCCCCTCCTGAGTCTCCTGTTCCCCCACCGACTGCCCCTTCCTCTAGCTAAACAGATTGTATAACTTTGCACCGGGGCTCTCTTTCAAAGAGCCACACCCCAATTTGGAAACAATTCTCACTCCCTTATGCTTCATAGCATTCAAAAGGATGTCGACTGCATCTGTCTTGGTACCCTGATGGATCTTTTCTACAAGGTGGGGTTTCTCCAACACTCTTGAGTCCATTACTCTCCCCCTCATGAGGGCGGGTATCCCGCATCTGGTGGGTGACTCTCAACACACTCCCTCCTCACCAGACAGTGAGCAGTCTAAATGAACAACATCCCAGATGTCGGTTACCTCGTTTCTCACCATGGTTCTCCATGAATTGTGGGGTGTTTTTTTGTTCTTCTTCGGGAATCTAGGGACTGCATTTTGTTTCTCTCCTTCGTTTTATTTCTTTTACTGCCCTTTTTGGCAATAACTGGCCTATCCAATATCTGCTCTGCATTCGCTGGCATTGGGGAGGCCTGGGCCGTTGACTCACCCCCCAAAGTTACCCTCTCCACCTCAGCTTCTTCTTGCTGGGATGGGATTAAGGATTCCTTATGGATCCTTTCCCCTGGATCACTTAAATTGGGGACATTCCCAATAACTCAGTAACCCTTTTCGCACTGTGATGATGAGCAACACACTTCATAGGACACTGACCCAAAAGCTCACTCATCCCCAATTGTATCAATATTGCTCGCAAACTTTTAGTATGGTCCCAGAGTTCTCTACATATAGAATCGTGAACCGACCAACAAATCACTGACATGTTCCGTCTTCCAGGCCCACCACGGGGGTCTGGGCCGCTGGAAGAGTGTCGTCCAGACTATCCCCCTGTGCAAGTGGGTACTCTGATAATGCCAGCAGTGAATATCGACTGAGTGTCTAGAAAGGAAAGATTTGCTGAATCAGTCGAGGCCAGCACTTGATCAAGAGCAGCCTTTGCCAAAATGTGCTTATGCGCTTCCTGTGGCACATGTGTAAAATTGTTGGAATCCAGTAGTAGTGGCAAGCTCTTCAAATCTCCCACTGCGACCCCACCCACAACCATCCTCCCCCAAGCCACTCCCACCCTGCTGGTCCTCATGGTTGAAAACCTCGGCCGTAACAGGAGGGCGGAGGGTTGGAAGAGGGAGAGCCAGGGCATGGGACATATTGGCTCTTATGCTGGTGAACACTAGGGGAGCCGCCAGCATGTTTTTCATTACCACCGCCCTATCTTTTTTGTAGCACCTAGTACTGGTCTCACTCTTCCAGCGGCACAATAACACACTGATCCGAGAAGCTCTTACTCGTACTGCCAAACACAATTGATCACAAAAGTGCACTTGGTACTATGTGGCCTGATGAAAGGACTAAACTCATCAAGCACTTATGGTTATCCTGAACCAACCGCGAAATAGGAGAGCACAGTTTTTACGTTCAGAGGCAGGACTGTCCCAGCGAACAGCACTCTGAGGCACTCAGGATGCGCGAGGCCCATGTCTTATCAGCTGATTCCAGTGGGGGTCGGGGGGGAAGAGACGGGCCAGGATCGATCTAAGGAAATAAAGTAATGAAGTAGGAATAGTGCACAGAAAGTAGAACAGAATTATGTTCTTATAATTCAATAGTGTCCCAGGAGCTGGCGGTGGTGCAATGATGTCCCATGGTAATCTACCTTTTAGATAGTCCAAACAAAAAACAAAAAAGGCAGAAGAAAATCCAGCAAGAAGAGAGGGCGCCAACTCGGCCAACAGCACTCGGAGGCACTCTGGATGTGCGCCTCCCTAATTCAACTCAGGAAGATCGAACTGAAATGAGGAGAGCCCGCAAACCTGCGGAAAACTGGATTGTTGATTCCCAGATACCATCCACAAGTAACCACGCAAAGCTAGTAACATCATCAGTGGACTTGTCTAATTGGTAATCTGAGGAAATATTTATTCCAACTAAGGAGGTCTCATCACGTATAGAGGAATCCCCCCGCCCCCACCCCACCATTGCAACATCAGAACAATATGGAAAAGGAAAGTCAAAGGTGGAAAGTATCAAACAGAAAGACTAAAGAGAAGCCCAGGAAATGCCACCTTATTAAAAATCTGCTGCCTGTTGGTACCATGAGGAGGACTTGACTTAATGGACCCACAGTTAACTGGGGACAAGATCAGGATAAAAGTCCTAATCCACCAAATCCTCCAATAATACAGAGGACTAATCAGATGACATTGAAGGGATTTAACACTCAATCGGCGGAATTAAACCCAGAGAATGTGGCACCCAAGACAATTACGATTTTAGACTCTGCTGACTCTACCTCCCTACAAAGTGGCATGGCAATACTTGGGTCTGTGCCTGTTACATGCAAGAATGCCATGGCTGAGGATGAAGATATAATTGCCTTGGTTAGATGGGTATTGATTCAGGAGAAAACCCCTTCAATTTATAGGCCATTTTTTTATTGATCATGTTTGTTAGCACTGTTTGCAAAAGATAATCGCTAAGAGTAATTACATCACGTGATATTACCAAGGTAGAGCTGCCTAGGTTGGGCAGCGACTCGAATTGGGCTTTGCTAGAATGTTCCTCACTGTTAATGGTTGCATTGATAAAAGCAAACATTGACCATCTGGAAACACTGGGCATATCACTTACTGTGTGTAAAAAAAAATGTTTTTAAAAAAAACTACAGGTCAGACATTCATGCACTGACGGGATATAGGTAAATGTGATGAATCTGAGAAATCGGTCCTCGTGACTCCTGGATCTCCATTGGTTGAAGAACAGAATACTTACCATTGGATGCCGGTATCAGTAGAAGGGTCTGCTAATTGACAAATTGGTGTGGTGAATAGACTAGATTGCCTGTCCTGGAACACAAAGGGATACAATTCATGCCTAAGAAAAACAGAGGGATTCACTCTTATCAACCTCCTTTTTTCTACATGAAACTTGGTCCCAAAGACCATTCATTCTATATCGATTGTTTTGCAATATTATATAATTATACAACTCCCCCTAACAAAGGTAGAGCAAGAGGAGGATTGGCTGTTGGGTCACAAGCAAATCTGTCGGCAAAGATTTATTTAGGTCTTTACAGATCTCAATATGTCCTCTCAGCAGCAATTTGCACCTTCATTGAAGAAGATTATTGATGTGTATGATCCACCTATGGGCATTTTCACTGATGAAATTGTAAAAGTAATTCGGGAACTCTTATTGCAATGGGATGAGCAAAACCCAAGCAAAGGTGTTATGATTGCAGGGGACCTGAATGTTAGATATTTGCATTTAGTAAACACAGAATTGTGTTCCAGAGCACGAAAATAGCAACAGTTAATGAGGGCATTCGATTTAGAATGCCCAACTTATAAAAGAAATGATTTGGCCATTGGAACGGGCACTTGGTTGAATGGTATTTGTCACTCCCATATAGGTTGTCATTGTTCATTCAGACAAGTCTGACAACTATCTTTCCATTAAACTGAAGAAAAATGAGGTAAGCGACCACAAAGCCCTAACCTGGCAGATCAGCATTCCCACGCTAGCCAGACCCAATCCTCTTGAAGAAACCTACAGCGCCAATAACAGGGCATTCGAATGAGATTGACAACGGCAGAAATTAGAGAAATAATCAGCTGTCGAATGACTGCAATACAATTCCACCTCAATGGGATAAAGAGAGATGGCAGTTAGACAAGTTATTGCAAAAAATAAAAACTTGCACATGATTAGAGAAGACCAAATCCTTAGGAAATCATATTAACTTACAGAAAAATCCCTTTGACATCGATATCCATAAGGAAAAGGTTTCCCTTAAAAGAGCGGGGACTGGCGTGCGTGGATATGCTTCTTTGACAGAGATTTTAAAAAGTGCCAAATTGACGATCTTGAACAGGTTTTAAAAATGGGTTACGCCAATACAAACACTTGCAAAAAAATGTTTAATGGCTACTATTCCTTGGCCTAAATAAGTGGACATTTTGGCATTATTTTAACGAGAGCAAAACCTCTCCCACCTCAATGGAGCTGAACCCAATTAGTGCTTTAACTTGGGCCAGTTATATTGGGGAAATATATAACGGCGATGAAGAGGTACCATTAATATCCGTTGGAAGATACAACGAAGCAGTATGCTATTGGAGTATGACGTGAAAGAATTAAGAATCATAACTAAATCGAAATCCACGTGTGCCTTGGGCACGGATGGGTTAATTAATATTCTTTACAAAGGAGATCCTAAGCTTTGGTCATAGATCCTCTTTAAAGCATTTAGATTGATTGAATCCACAGGGATAGTACCCAAGTCCTGGCAGGAATCTATCCTTATCCCTATTTTCAAGAAGGGATTTTTTTACTGTGCACTAGTAGTTAGAACTAAGGATTACCTAGATTTAAGTAGGTCCATTAGGTTTTGTGTTCCAACGTCTGTTTTGCACTACATTTTTGATGCACATTTTTTTAGATACACTTTGCACTTTAGGCATAAACTCACCCACAGTAGGCGATAGTCTACTGAAAGGTGGTAACTGAAATTAAACAATTTTACACGCTTTTTCTTGGTTTTATAATTTATGTACTATTTTATGACTGCCTATTTTGATGAAAGACACAATGGGTGTTTTTAGAATATGTGATTGTTCACTGTTTGTTATGATTATGTTTTGATTGAATTATTGTGAATCAATTTAATAAAAATTGCATTTTATTAAAAAAATTTCATTTAACATAGTTTTGAGTACTCCGTACCTATTTGATACATGGGCTGAGTAGTTCTTGGAAAAGAGGGGGAGGATCAGAAGGGACACACTGGTTCCTTGGTTTTTTGATTGTCCTTTGTGTGCTTCGAGCAGAACCTTTGTGTCCGTGAACCCACACTTGGTCTCTTTTTTTTGTTTAGCTTGGCATACATCTGTTTAACATCTTGTTGAGGCCTTGCAGGCTTTAGAGTTTCTTTCTCAGAGGCAACATGGACATATAGGAAATCTGAACTACAATTTGCAATGTATTAATATGTCGTAAATTGTTTAGTGTAACAACTTTTGAGGATTTGCAGGTTGTAGAGTTGCTTTAAAGCAACATGGACTTTTATGTTCAACCTTACGGATGTTAGACTGTGTCATCAATCCTTAACTTCATTATGTATGTTTGTTTTATTTATGTTCATCCCAAGATTTCTGCTGGAGCGACTGCAGCGCTGTTTAGCAGTTCGACATTCTTTGTAAAGGTTGTGTATGTTTTGTGTTATGGTGTATGTTATGAGAGTTATTTGGTGGATGACCAGGGGTCTGGTCATGGAACTCTGCGGATGTTGTGTTGAGCGACTCAGAGTCATTACTCATGTGGTGTGAATTGATCAGTGCGTTTGGTCTGGTGGTCAAGAAACTCTGCAGAGTTTTGATGTGTTTTGTTTTACGGCTCTGCGGAGTCAGGTTTAAGTAACTGGTGGCAGTCTAGTTAGGTGGCTCTACAGAGTTCTGTATGATCTTAGTTTCATTTTTTATTTTGCAGTTGGTTTTGGGAATTTTCCAGCCCGTCTCTCTTGGTTGATGTTTGAGCTTGGCAATATATCACTTTTGTGGCTGTTTCACTCGGTAGTGTAAGTGTAACATTGATGGGGCTCAAGTGTCTGGCCAACACTTGGAGCTATGTGCTGGTGGTTTGGGTGACTGGAGTGACAGCTGGTTGCCATTTTATTGGTGGTGTTTGTGTGTGTGATTGACCTGCTTAACTGTGTATGTTTGAGCTTCTGTTTGGAATGATGTGGTGTGTGTGTGTTGGGTGGGTGCATTGTTCTGTTGTTCCGGTCAGATCTTCCTGGGCAGATTGTTTGTGTAGTTGAGTAGTTTCCTCGTTCATCTGCGGTAGGATTTTGTGCCAGTCCCAATGTGGGGAGTTTGTGCTTGGGGGTGGAGCCCCATGATTCACCTGTGGCAGGGGTGGATAAAAGGAGGACAGTGTTTTTTGAGGGTTGTGGTTGTGTTAGTTTGGGAGCCCACGGTATGGCTGGTGGTGCTCGAAGGTGGCAGTTTCGAGGTTCCCTGGTGGCAGTGGGGAGCAGGAGCAGGTCAGAGTTTCATGTTTGTTTAGGAGTGTAGTTGTGGTGGTCGGGTCCTGTCTGCATGTATGTTAGTTACATTGGTTGTACAATTTTGTTTCCGGGTGGTTAGAATCGGGTAGTATGTGTGTTTGGATTGGATGAGTGGGTGTTGCGCTTGTTGCAGTATGAGAAGGAGGTGTTTGGGTTAGTTGTTAGGGTTGCCTCTTTCCTGTATGGTGTATGAGGATGTGTGTGGTGTTGTATGTGGGTATGCTTGCTGCAGTAAGAGAAGGTGGTGTTTGGGTTGGTCTTTCTTCCTGCTTGGATGAGGTGTGCATGGACTTATGTCTCCTTTTGGAATGTATGTGGTGAGCTTGGAATTGTGAGTGTGGAATGTTTGTGTATGAAGAGGTTCCATCCCAGGCAGTTGGAAGAAGTAAGCCTGGGTGGTGGGAGACAGTGGGCTCTTGTCCTGATTTCTCTTAATCTCCTGATAACTTGATGTAATCTAATTGAAACTGAAGATACAATTAAAGTAACCATGAAGAGTACCTGACCGCGTATCCAGTGTATCCTTTTATGAACAGAGAGGCTGCCATAAGTGTCATGCCCTTTATTGTGGAAAAAACTTCCAAAGTGGGGTAAAGACCATTGCCTACTGTATTACATCAAAGGATTTAGCTCCCTTACGTCAGTCTCAATTAGTTTCAGCCAGAGTGGAGTAACGGCAAATCCCTGTGAAACAAATCGTGACCTGAAACGGGGCTGCAGGCTGGCCCCCTTTCTATATAACTTGTATGTGGCAGACCTTCCCGAAGCCTTAAGTATAATCAGAAATGTTCCTCCAAAAATAAATCGTGTCCCCATAAGTTGGCTCGCTTATGCAGCTGACGCAGTCCTATTTGATTTATCACCTATAGGACTACAAAGATCGATTAAGGCGTTATCTCTGTATGTAAAATTAAATGATATGACTGTTCACACCAACAAGACCAAGATAATGATTTTGAGTGCCTCTAACCCAAGAACCCCAAATTTATTTGGAAACAATGACCAAACTCTTGAGGTGGTAGAGCACTATTGCTAACTGAGTTTTCATATTAAAAAGACCCCCAGTTTAGGTTATTATGCAGAGATGTGTATACCGTGCATTTGGAAGAAATGGTCCGCAGCAAAAAAATATGAAGAAGAAAATGAAGGACATAATATCAATGCCTTATTGGAGATGTATAAGGTGAGTATAGTGCCTAGCTTGCTGTATGGGTTAGCAACTTTGCCTCGCAGCCATGTTAGGTGGCTTAATTTAATTGAAGGAAGAATTTTGAGAAGTATAATCTGCCTTCTGCCACCCCAGTAAGCAGCCCTTAGAACGTTCAGATGCTTGAAAATGTTATCCAGCAAACTAGAAATCGTCCCAGACCTCCCAGACTCCCAGCTGACTTCAAGAGCACCTCTCCCATCGACTCAGCAACAACATTAAAAAGTCCTCCAAAATCCTTCCATTAGGAGACTTAAATTTAGGATACAATGATCCTAAGGATAAATCCACCGCAACCCTAGCTAAAGAACTCGCAGACTTAGGTTTCTCCCAAAGAGTCCTCACCCCTACTCACTCCAAAGGCCGAACCCTTGACTGGGTCATGGATCACAACTGTGCATCCAACATTACCTCAAACACTGCCCTTCCTAGGACGGACCACACATGCATCGAATTCCTCATCCCCACCAACCCTAAACCTAAGACTCTCACCCACGCACCACCTGCCACAATAAGAAGTTCTAAAAAACTCAACGCAGACAACTTGCGTCCCCACCTTAAAAACCCCTGCCTAGCACCACCTTTCTCTCAGGACCCAAATATACTATCAGCTATCTTCAATGATACTCTCACCAATGCCATAAACTCTATAGCCCCACTTGAAAGCAAGAAGGAAAAAAAAATCATTTCACTGCAACTCTTGGTTCTCGGAAGAACTCCAAACCCTCCCAGCTCAAAAGCGCCAGTCGCTTAAAAACTGGCAAACGGATCCGAGTGATCCAAATAAGAGCCTCTTCAAACAAATAGCCCTCCAATATAAAAAAAGCCATTTTAGCACAAAATCCAACTCCTTCAATGATAGGATCTCAAAGGCCAACTCCCAAGCTAAAGAACTATTCGCAATCTTTAATGAATTAGTCACTCCTCCGGCTACCGCTGACGAGATAACTAAAGACAAAGCCTGGTGTGCCAGCATTCAGTCCGCCATGCTCAGCAAAATAAAACTCCTCCAGAACAAAATCCAAAACCACTGCAAAGCCCTCCCAAACCAAAAAACCAACCGCCCTACACAAGACAAGCATAGTAATCTCAATTGCGCTCAATTCTCCTTCAGAAACGCCACTGAACCGGAGGTCCTTAATCTCATCAAAAACCTCAAACCATCCCTCTGCAAAGCAGACATTTGCCCTCCCAAAATCATCAAGGAATGCCCGAATGCTCTAGCACCCCTGATTACTGCCTTCATTAACGCATCTTTCCACACAGGAACTGTCCCAAACAATCTCAAGGAAGCCTGGGGGCGGCCACTTCTAAAAAAAAAAAAAAAAAAACAAAAAAAAAAGCCACACTTGACTCAGCGCAACCCAATAACTACAGACCGATAACGACAGTCCCGTTCCTCCTAAAAGCAGATCACATCCAGATCCAATAATACATAGAAGCTAACTCCATACTAGGCAAAAGACAATCTGGCTTCCGTGTCGGGCATGGAACAGAATCCGCCTTATTAGACCTAAAAAAACAAATCTCACAGATCATGGACAAAGGCAAACCTGCCTTGCTCCTCCTCGATTCGATCTATCAGCTGGTTTTGACCTGGTAGATCACCAAACCCTCACCACCCACCTCACCCGTGCAGCACATTTCTCTAATCAAGCAGCATCCTGGATCACTTCCTTCCTTGAAGGAAGAGCCATGAAGGTCTACTCCGACACAGCTAACGCAGATCCTACCACTATAAACTGTGGTGTCCCCCAAGGATCTTGTACAGCCCCCACCCTCTATAACCTCTTCACAGAACCCCTCTTCGACCTACTTGACTCCATGGGTGTTGCATATACAAACTATGCAGACGACACTCAAGTACTTTTACCCCTATCTGGACTCTATCACCAAGACGCCACGGCCCTTCACAACATCTATGCCACTATCCAAGCTTGGATGGTAATCAATGGCCTCTGTCTTAACAGGGAGACGACTGAAATTCTCACCCTGGGCCAGACAAACACATTATCGAAACTAAGCCCCCATTACAACAACTTCAACATAGACAACTCAACCATCTCTGTATCATCCTCTGTCATGACTCTAGGTGTTCACATTGATGCAAATCTATCGATGAACAAACGAGTCAGCACCATAGCCTCTGCATCAGCATTCAGCACCAAACTCATCAATGCCATTAAACCCTACTTATCCACCCCCAACCGCTTGGCCATAGCTAGAGCAACTATAGGAGCCAAACTCGATTATTGCAACGCCCTTCTAGCTGGCACCACAGCCAAAAACATTCACAGACTGCAAACCACACAAAACAATGCCCTCAGAGCTGCCATGAGCATCCCTAGAAGAGACCATATATCCCACGCCAGACGTGAAGCATGGTGGCTCCAGGTCAAAGACCGTATTACTCTGAAAATCCTCACCATCACTCACAGGTGCATCAACAAAACCGCTCCAGCATACCTATCTGAAGCAATATCAAGGACCACATCCACTCGCCTCCCCCCCCCAGGGCTCAGTACACCAACCAGCTACATATAACACGCATAAAGAGAGCCACAGCAGGAGGTCTAGGCTTCTATATTGCACCGAAACTCTGGAACTCACTCCCTGCCACCCTTAGAGCTGAAACTTCCATCTCTGTCTTCCGCAACAACCTCAAGGCCACTCTCCTCAACTAGCAAGTGGAGGACTGCCTCCTCCACTTCTGCCATGTATATTGTAATATAACACAAATGTAATATAACTATATTGTAACCTGTGTATATACTGCTAATGACCATGTAACTAAGTAGCCAAGCTTTGTACTGTAACAAGTACCACAATGTCCTCGGGCTGTTGTGCGCTATATAAATACGAATAAAACAAACAAAGAAACTAATGAATAACTTTGTTTATTGAGATCAAGCAATTACTCAATGAGTAATAATGTGTACCTAACAGAAATTAACGCCTTTACTTTTGAATATCTTGGGGATTTAGAAATATCTTTAGTAAACACTCTGTTGTGTCCAAATATAGATGCAATACTGAAAAAGAAATCGAGAATAATGGATAGGATCCTAAATATCGAAAAATGTGCAACATTAACTAGATATGCAGAATATTCCAGACACCTTTTTGAGGCAGACTACCCTTTTCCATATTTGACAAAGCTTTGCTCGATGGCTGTGAAGCATTTCATATTAAACATTTGCATGAACCTATTGCAACCGATGGATTATGTGGGAGCTTGGCATGGCCTCCCTCGTGAGGCGCGCTTGTGTTGTGAAACTGTAGAAACAAGTGGACCTGTATTAACAGCTTGCCAGAAAATTTAATATTTTTATGAAAAAGGTTATAGAAATGCTTGTATGGATTTTAGATCATTCTATTCGGACCAGTTCTGGAATTCTTTGTTTAGAGTGGACTCTGGTCATATCCTCTGCTGCCTTCTATATATGGGAGGAATTCATGAATATTGTAGATTGTAAATGAAAGGTAGTATGTATTACTGATTTTGTAATGCCTTATGTATAAATATGAACTGTTGGATTTGTATAATGTATTTAATGTTATAGTTGATGTAATTGGTTTTCTAATGTGTTTAAGGCTTATATGATAGCCAAATTACACAATAAAGAAAAACAAAAAATTATCTTTTCCCACTCCTGTTCTTACTACGACTGATTTCTCCCACTACTCCTCTACCTCTGTTCCATCTTCTCCCTCCTTTCTCTCACCCCACTTCTCCTCTTCCTACTATTGCTCTTTTCCTAACTTCTCTTCAACTCTATACCAATATCTACTCCTATCCTCTCACTTCTACTCTTCCGGCTACTACGACGACTATTGTTCCCACTCTACTACTACAACTCCCTCTCTCTGTCTCTGCTATTCTGAGATAAGGTGCGCTGCACACCATTCTCACTGTTACAGTGCCCCGCTCACCCAGGGATATGGTGCCCTGCTCACCTTTCTACTACTAACTCACACTCTAATCATATGCTGTTTACTCCCACCTAATACCTCTACTCCCAACCACTACTACCTCCGTAACTACTACTACCCCACTCCACTACTCCCACTCTACCTCTACTGCGCACATTCCTCTCACACAGTCTACTGCTTTGCTTTTGCTTGGCCACATGGGGGAGACCTCGGACAGGCAAAAAATCACACTTAGACCATTAGTTATGGGAAAAATGTAAATGGCTCGGTGTAGGCCCTTTATTCACACACTCTATATGGACAAATCATACACAAAATAAACATAGTCAGTTATACAGAAACATAGAAAAAGGTAGCCTCACCGTTATCAGTGTTGCAGAAGACACCTCCATCTTGGCCATTACGACACTGCTTAGTGCCAGAGCAGGTAGGCAAAGAGTACGCGTAATAATGGGGTCTGGAGCGGAGCGTCCTCCCTCTCAGCAAGACTACATGACCCTGGGGTCAAAATTCTAACTGCCGACCACAGATGAAAAACCTCTTCTCTTTATGGGGGCATGTCCCCGCCCATCCAGGTTAGGAGTTAGGACTACCCTCGGCCAAAGAGCAGATCACAAGTGGAAGGGGAAAAGAGTGGAAAAAACAGCTAGAAGTGGAAAAATCCAGCTTCCCTCTCCTTGCATTAATTCCCAGGACCCCTTATCACTGCACCTGCAGAGTGCTCCGAATTCTCTCTGGCTCGTTGTTCAGCGTACAATATAATAAACAATTCTAGCCCAGGATATCCACTCAGCGACATTATTTATGTGACCTTGCCTTGCCTTCGCTGCTGAGATGCACATTTATTTTGCAGAGCCCACGAAAAACGTAGGCTTTCTTTACGGTGATGGGTGTTGAGTGTCCAAGATGGCAGTGCACCGGCGCCACATTGTTTTAGCTCGCATTTCACAGACCCCCTTCTTTAACATTATCCTCCGCACTCCAAAACACACTCTCCTTCACTGGTCTTTCGGACGTCCTCCACCTCCGCCTGTCCTCACCCAACCCAGACTTGCACACTGACACACCCTTCCTTAAATACCCCACCCTCTCCTAGGATTGGCCACTTGCCTTAACCAATAGGTTACCTGGCTTCAGTGGTTTGTGACAGGGGAGGATATGGGAGGGCATAAAATGGCTGATAAGCTCCATTCCTTTCCAACATGGACCCTGCTGAGGCCCCGCGACACTGGGTTCCTTTAAAATATTATTGTAATCCCTTGTGGCATAGTAGATGATGCTTCCATGGGCCTTTTATTAATTAAAATATCCCTGGTGAGTTAGTGGTGTTCTTGAAGAGCAACAGTATACATATATTTTTATTGAGGCACAGCATTTGGGAACTCGCCTGACAACATTAAACCCACCCAGAGACGTTGGCATCGGGCATTGTTGCTGCAACAGCCGTGGATGCCAGACACTGGGCGCTAATGCGGCTTCTCCTTCCCAGGCCAGTATGTGTACAAAACGTAGCCCATATGGCTGACTTCTGTTCTGAAATTGTATTGTCCTTGCCACTTAAGATTTCTTGCATTCACTCCATGTGTCAGTACTTCTAGTGGAGGATCAGATAGCCTATGCTCCGGGCCTTCGTTCCCCACAACAAACTTGTAGGGGTCAATTTAGTGCTTGCATCTAAAAGCATTGTGTTCTCAGCCAAGGAAGCTGAGATTGTCATGCCACGCCTCACTCATGGTCTTGTGCTACCTTCTGATAGCAGTTGTGTCCAGCAAGCTTTTGTCCTCTATGGACACATCCGGCCTAACCGTCCTGGCCCAACCGTGCGCATTGGCTTTTTTGATCATCTGAACAACAACTTTACTGACAATGTTTATTTTTTTAAACCACTCTGTTTAAACCACTTCCTATGCACTGAGATAGGTCTACCACACCTGCCGCACGCTTGGGTTCAAATATGCATTAAATGGTAAAGCATAATTTCTATAATTATCAATTCTATAACTAGACGGTCACAAAATCGCATTAATATCGTGCAAGCAGGGATCGCTTGGACATAAACCTGATCCAGCAAGTGTAAATGTGTACAGTGATGGTCTGATGTCAAGTATTTTGACATCACTGGTGTAATGCGAGCTCTTGATTGTACACCAGTTCTAGGCCACAAGATCCTATTTTTGTTTTAACTGCTTTGATTTCTCAATGAGCAAGCAGATGGCAGCTATCTAACAAGCAGACACACCCCTTTGTTCTTAGTTCACATTTACCTCAGAAGCACTCCAGAGACCCCTGCCACCCAGAATACTTTTACCAATAGGCTTGAATGACAGCCTGTCTGAGATGGACTTCTAGGTATTTGGGATTTACCTGATGCACACCTGCCACCTTAGAGGGCAACTAGGGGCAGTGCAATTGGTGTAAACGTACATTTCAGAGGGACATTTGCCATAGGCAGAGTTACTTGAAAATGGTACTCCTACTCTCTTGTAAAGTACTTGCCACTGTTAGTGTTTGAGTGCATTTTACCAGGCCTGCACATGTATAGATATCAGTCGTTACGGATTGGGCTAAATTATATGTTCCAGTTAGTCTCTCTAAATGTCCTGATGTTCAGAAGATTCGTCTCAGGTATGGAACACTGGAGCAAGCTTCCATTGGTGCTGGTTGGAAGAGTTGCCCTCTAAAATTCTTTTGCCTTATGTTGTACAAAATTCCCATGTGGGATTGAGTGGGGGATGAGGTGAATTCTAGTCAATAGAGGGAGGGTAGATTGAGACTATCCAATCCCCAAATATATTACAGTGCTTCACTGCTGAGAGTGGTTAATGGAAGAGCATTTCATTGGGAGAGAAGTTAGGTGATGCATCTGGAATCGAGGTACCTCTGCAGGGATGGGATGAATTGGTTACTGTATGGGACCATCGTCTTAAACAACCTCTTGCTGGTCACAGGAGAAGTGTGTGATGCTTTGGAGCGGGTGATTGAGACTCGGGTGGTAATGATAAATTATCTTTAAAATTCACAATTTGGAGATACCAGCCATTTACAGAAATTTCTAGTTTTACTTTATGAGAATGGGAGATGAAAAGAAATTGAGGCATGCTGCAGTGGTCTGATTACTGAAAATCTTCCAAAACGTGAAGGAGGCCTTTGCCTTGGGATACATAAGATTTTTGTAAATATCATTTTAGGCATAAGCTCAGACAGCTGCTTGGAGAAAGGATCTGTGCTCCTTTTTTCCCAGTGGTCATTCTAGGAGGATTTGTTCTCCTCCTGATAACTTACGACACCAGCTATTCATGTTCAGATTTAATAACGTCCTTCTTGTAGTTTGTCAGATTCTGTTACACAATAAGCCTGTAAAAACATCGACTTGAAAAAACCTTTTCCCAGCATTGAGAACTATTTATCCTTTCACAAACACATACCAGGTTCTGTAAACTGATATTTTCCCTTTTCAACACACAGCGATATTAAACAATATTGAGTAACACCGCCTTGCTGTTTCATAGTGTGAGACACTTATTTCAAATTAAAATGAGAAGCATTTGTAATTGGGTATGGTCACTTTTCAACTCTTACTATCACACATTGTACTCTTAAGTCCCGTCCCCTTTCCTCCATACTGTATGGGCGTCCCTCGCGAGGGATAGGAGACGGAACCTTTTTCACCAGAAAAATCATCTTCCCCTTTAAATTTAGAGGTGCGCGGGGGCGTGGCCGTGGGAGCATGCGCTCGCCTGATTCCGCCCAACGGCGCCACTCCCCAGTCCCCTTTTCGGCGTCGGTGGGAACAGGCCGATTTCACCAAATCTCCCGAGTTTGGCTTCGGCCATGTAATCCACACGCTCTTCCCCTGATATTTTTCTATCTTGTCTTTTCATTTTTCTTCTAGTTACTTGGTCCTCCGACGCCACACTCCTCCCCGGCACATGTCGACTTCAACAAGCTTCAGCATGTGTCAGCCTGCGAGGGGATCTTCCCCACAACAGACCCCCACACACTTTGCCTCTGCTGCCTTGCCCCCGACCACGGCTGGGAAGGTTGCTCCTCGTGCGATTCCTTGACACCTTGGCCACTGAAAAACAGACTAGCTAGGTGGAGGGAGCTCTTCCAAACGTCGCCTCCGAAGGACCTGAAGGACTTTGTCAAACTTCGTTTGAGTCCAAAGACAAGGCCTCTATTCACCATAGCAACCCGCAAGGGTGACTCCTTTCCGAAGAAGCGCATGACCGGGAGGGGCCTGTTGGGCTCTGGTACCAACGTACTATCCGAGTCTAGTCCAGCTACTGACCTTACGACCGAGGGGTATCCTGATCCTTCCAATATCGGTGCTGAGGGACCGCAAGGTTCTTTTACCGGGGTTACTCCCGAGGGGCAACGCCCTAGTACTGGCATCATGTCCGAGGGGGCACCTTCACGCAGCACTACCAGCAGTTCTGCCGAGGGCATTACGCCTTCTAGGCCCCAGCTTGAGGTGCGGGATAGGCCTTATGCTCCAACACCAAGCGTCTTGGATGGGGTTGGTTCCAGCGAGGCAGGCACTGCGACTCCTGCACGTGGCAAGCAGCTCGCCAAAATGGCCGCTGCACCAGACAAAATGGCTGCTCGTCCGATACCTCCTCTAGCAGAGCGGGTCGAAGAACGACTTACAAGGTGGGACTGTGGTCAACCAGGTACGTGGCCTACAGCTTATCCATCAGCACCGCAGGGCAGGATCCCCCTGCAACCCAGACAGTGTGCCCTGGCCCCAGCAGCCTGTGGGCACTCAATCTCTCCTGCCACCCCCTCAGCCTCTGAAATGTTTCTGGCGCTGATGCGAACACCCCAGGTGGGGTCTATCCTTTGGGATGCTATCAGGGACATGCTCCCTCAGGTCACCCCACTGGTACCCTTAGTCATTCCTCCAACGGCTCCGGTGCCTCAGGCCCCAGCGCTGCCCACGCTTCCTTTGCCAGCTCCTGCTCCGGCCCCCATGCATCCGGCAGAACAGGCAGTTTCACAGGCTCCAGTTCTCCCACTGCAGCCCATGGCACCCAGTACCCCTCCACCAGTTCTGGATCTTCCAAGCACTCAGGCGGACACGGACGACGAGGATGAGGAAACCGACATGCTATCGTCAGCGAGGGCCTTCCACAAACGCCTTGCAGCCCTGGCGGACTATTTGGGCCTTCCTCAGAGGCCAGAGGTTGAGCAGCCTGAGGAGCGGGTCCTGGCAGAACACCTCACGCCGAGGCCCCCCCCCCCAAGACGGGGATCCCTATGCAGAAGGACGTTGTCGCCCTGGCCAAGAAGTGGTGGCTCAAGCCGCACTCAGCCCAAACTGTCAGTCAGTGCCTCGATGCCAAGTACAGACAGCTAGAGGGTGATACACTCTTGCTTTCGGCTTATCCGCAGGCGCACTCCTCGGTGATCGCTGCAGCGTCACTCTATTCTAAGCCTCAGGCATCCTCGGCCACTCGTCCTCGGCGCTGCTAAGCAAGGAGGAGAAGATTTTGGAGGCGTACGGGAAAAAGCTGTTCTCCGCCTCCCTGCACCTGCGTCAAGCCAAAACTGTTGCCATGCTGGCAGCTGCTGCCCAAAGGCTCTAGCAGGAAATCAATGACTTCCTCCCAGAACTCCCCCTCCCAAAGCCAGGCCCACAGTGGGACTAGGAGAAGTCAGGCTGATATCATCCGACATCATCGATTCCTCAGTGGCCCATAGCAATAACTCTGGCTGGGTCATCTGCATCGCCATGGGCATTTATTTATTTGCATTTTTAAAGAATGAGAAGAATGGCCTGGCTCTGGGCTACTAAGTTCAACCCAGACGCCCAGAAACGCATATTGGACCTTCCATTCAAGGGTAGTGACCTCTTCCACTCCTCCACGGATGAAGAATTAGATAAAAAGAACAGCTCACAGACAGCGAAGTCTTTATTCTTACGAAGGCCACGCCAAGGCGTAAACCCCGGAGGGTTGTGAGGCTTCCAGCAACAGAGGTCCAGACAACCTAACCGTTCCGTGAGTCAGCATCAGAGGAAACAACAAAAGGAGGGGGACAGGGGAGTTTTTCCAATCCCCCTCCTCCTCAGCAGCCTCAGAGGGTAAAAAGGCATGACACACCCCTCCAGGTCCATGTGTCTTTGGTGGCGGGCAGGCTTGCCTCTCACGTGCATATTTGGCGCCACCATTTTTCAGACCCCTGGATCCTATCTGTAGTCTCAACAGGGTACCGCCTACAGGTCCCTTCCTCTTCTCCCTCCTACCCTCCTCGCCCACAGATTGGGACAGCAACACTGTTGGTGGAAGCCCGGTTGCTCGTAGAGAGCCAGGCAGTGGAAGAAGTCCCAGCCTCCCAGAGAGGATTAGGCTTCTATTCCAGGATTTCCACCATACAGAAGAACAACTAGCCTGGCCCGAGAGTTGTGTTGGACCTTTCCACTCTCAACCTCTACAAAAAGTCAAGATGGTTACGCCAGCTCTCATTGCGGAGCCACTGAACAGGGGAGACTGGATTTGCTCCCTGGATATGAAGGACACGTATCTACACGTCCCGATTTGGCAACCGCATCAATCCTTTCTGTGCTTCAGGATCATGGTTTGCCATTTCCAGTACCAGGTTGTACCCTTCGGCCTCAACTCAACCCTCAGGGTATTCACCAGACTGAGGAATGCGGTGGCGGTTCTTCACACCTCTTCCGCGCTTATGAACACACTCCACAACTTGGGGTTTACTATCAATCTCAAGAAGTATCTGCTGCAACCCACACAGAAGCTGACCTTCCTGGGCCTCATTTGGGACACCGGCTCTGAGAGGGTGTTCCCTTCAGAGGATAAGATCACGGCCATCAAAAGAGCTACTACTCACTTCCTCTGCTGGTCTGTGACCTCGGCCGGTGGTACCAACACCTACTGGGCATTATGGCGGCAGTCCTTCTGGCTATCCCCCATACAAGACTTAAAATGAGGAGACTGCAGCTGCACTTCACAGCTTCCTGGAATCAGGAGAGGGGCTCTCAATCGGAGCCTGTGGACATTCCCAACTTTGTCCGCCCATACCTCCTCTGGTGGTCCGCGGACTTCAACCTACAGCGGGGCAAGCCCTTCTGGCAGCCTCTTCCTCAGGTCACTGTTAAAACAGACTCCTCCCTGGAGGGCTGGGGTGCAACTCTGGACAACCAGTATCCATGGAGTCTGGACCCGGCAAGAGTCTCACATCAACTGGCTAGAGTTGAAGGCCATATGGCTGGCCCTCAAAGCCTTCCTCCCTCTCATAGAGGGCAAGACAGTACTTATCCAGACGGACGACTCCACCAGCATGTACTATGTGAATAAGCAGGGGGGTAGCAGTTCCCCTCCACTGTGCAATCTTGCTATCAGCATGCGGGAATGGGCCCTGGAGAACAACATCTACCTCATCGCTGTCCACCTCCTCGGGGAGTCCAACCTGGAGGCAGACAGACTCAGCAGACTGGGGACAGACAATTACGAGAGGCAATTGAACTACCTGGTAATTTAATATTTAATGTGGTTTAGTTTATATAATAAACTTTACACATACTATACAAAACAAAACAAAATATGATAATATTCATATAAAATCAAATACAATAATAATCATAAAAGTAATCAGAGAAAAGAAACCAATAAGCCTTCATTTCTCATATAACGGCAATAAAATAAATTCAAATCGGACAATCACAAATCTACCATCCCCAGTTAATCTTTGGCATGTAGATGGGGGCATCCCCAAGTAGATCTGTTTGCCTCCCACGACAACAGAAAATGCCAGCAGTTCGCCTCCGGGCAGGGCACAGGCTCCCTGGCGATGCATTCCACCTACAATGGAACTACATGTGGGCGTACGCCTTCCCGCCCACCCCCCTGGTCCACATGGTGATCTGCAGGATAAAGCAATCGTGCCACCGCAGCATCATTTTGATAGCCCCCCTGGTGGCCGGCGAGACCATGGTTCTCCGAGCTGCTCAGCATATCGGACAGGCCTCCCATTCACCTACCGCTGGGCTTAGCTCCGCTCCTGACACAGCAGGGGGGCAGTGTTCTCCATCCTGCACCTCACAGACTAGCCCTTGCAGCTTGGTTCCTGAGCAAGTCGATCTGAAACACTTGAACCTGTCGCAGGCTAACCTGGACATCAATCAGGGCGCCAGAAGCAAAGCTTCCGGGAGCAAAAGGTCTAGATTCTCATTGGACCAGCTTTAAGGAGATCGACCCGCTCAAGTGCTCTTTGGATGATGCCCTCTCCTTTTCAGCACACCTCGCACAGTTGAGTGCAAGTCGACACATGTCGCACCTACCTGGCAGCCATAGGTGCCTACAGAAATTCAGAGGGCGGTCTTTTTTTCCTCCTCTAACCCTGTGGACAAGCGGCACCTGGCGGGCCTCCACAGACTCTATCCGCCTGTAAAGAGGCCTCGCCCAGTCTGGGACCTCAATGTGGTATTGGGCGCATTGGCCCACAGACCAATTGAGCCAATGGCTTCCGGCTTCCGCTGACATCAGATTGGTGACCTTAAAGACCGCCCTGCTCATGGGCCTCACCTCAGCTCGCAGGGTCAGCGAGATCCAGGCCCTCGTGGCCTCAGAGCTCTAAACCACTTTTCACAAGGACAAAGTGGTACTCCGGACACACCTTGCTTTCCTACCCAATGTCCCATCCGCCTTCCACCTTAACGAGGAGATTGTTCTACCTACTTTCTTCTCCGATCCCCAGGATGAACCTCAGAGTCTTGCATCGCCTCGATTTCAGATGCGCTCTCAAGTATTATTGGACAGGACCAAGGATTTCCACAAGTTGGATGCCCTTTTTGGCACCTTCGGAGGGGCAAGGCCAGGTAATTAGGCTTCCACGGCCTTCATCTCTAGGTGGATGGTCGCGGCCATCAAGAAGGCCTATGAGGGGCAACACAAGCCAGTTCCGACCAATCTGCATGCCGATGCTATTAGGGCCAAGAGCACTGCTATTGCCTTCCAACGGCATGTGCCGTGGCAGGTCATCAGTAGGGCGGCCACCTGGGCCACCCCTTTAGGCGTTTCTGCAAGCACTACTGTCTGGACGTCGCCTCTAGGTCAGACACGGCTTTCGGGCAGGCTGTTCTGAGAAACCTGTTTGCTTAAGAAGGGTCTCCTCTCCACCCTGGGGTTACTACACTCAGTTGTAATTGCCCATACAGTATGGAGGAAAGGGGACGGGACGTGAGAGTAATTCATAGTTGCTCACTGTAGTGACTAGCATACTCTTAGTCCATAGTCCCCTTTCCTCCATATGTCCCACCATCCTCCCCCCTAATAATAGGCAATGTTGCATATTGTCGACGCATCAATGGGGACTGAGGAGTGCTGTTGGTGGGCGGAATCAGGGGAGCGCATGCTCCCAGGGTCGTGCCCCTGCACGCCTCTAAATTTAAAGCGGAAGAAGATTTTCTGGTGAAAAAGGTTCAGTCTCCCATCCCTCGTGAGGGACGCCCATACAGTATGGAGGAAAGGGGACTATAGACTAAGAGTATGTTAGTCACTACGGTAACTATTAATATATGGGATAGTGGTGAATAGCACAGCATCGGTTATACATAAGATGATGAAAAACACAGGATTCTTTCAAATTAAAATGGGAGAAACATTTGCAACTTCATGTGCCCAGTTTTATTTTTATTTAAATGTATAATTTTCCACATGAATGCAAGGCATTGACAATGGTAAGACACTAGTTTTTCACTGAGTAGCCAAAGACATTAGGCCCATGAAAGATTGACATAATAGCAGGTTCCAGGCTGGAGCTGGTGCAACAGGAAGAACACGCATTGTTCTTGCAGAGGGAGGGAGCTACATCACAGCGCATGTATAAGGAGACGGTTAAATCTGCACATTGGCGGGTAGCCTACACACCTAAAGCAAACCCATTTTGCCTTTAGATTACCACAGCGGGTTGCCTGCGATAGGACGTAAACACTGATTGTTTAGTCTGGGGCGAAGACAGACCCCATATATTTATCTTCTTGGGTATTATACCAGATAATGTGCCTGTACCAAAGCTAGGGAGGTGATTGCGGCGCACCAGTGAGATGCAATCTGCCATTTGGCCAGCAACAGTGCTATTGCGCAATATCGCCTAACCTACTTATGAAAACCCTGCACATAGCCCAGCACACAAACCTCCTCTGGGACCTTAATGCACGAGAGCCCAGTTATCACTGCTAGCTTTTGCATGACTAGGAGCCGAAATCCAGCTACTTGATGACAGGACCATGCAAGGTGTGAAAAATCAGCGTAGGCCTGCTTGCAACGCACACAAGCCCCAGTGGCCGTGGGATCGTATTTCTGGATCCTGACCAGAGTGTAATAGGCCATATGTATACATTTGAGTTGTAGCAGTTTGTACTGCTAATTCATGGGCCCCTTCCTAGACTTTTCACAGATAGAAGACCATACAAGTTACTTGATTGTCAGATCCAGAGCGGTCTCCCACAGTGCTCTGGCATGAGGTTGAGATGCAGTCTGACACCCCAACATCATGTTATACATCTTAGATATGAGTTTCCTATCCAATGCCCCTAAATATTGGGTATGTTACAAAAGAGTCACAAGTCTGTAGGACCTGGAATTTGGGCACCACTGTCTTCATTTCAGAGCGTAATTTCGAGTACTGCGTTAGTTCAGATAACATGGAGCCTCCAAGTTCTGTGAACTCTGCAAGAGATATAAAGTTACAGTCCCTAAAAAGATCTTCAATCTTGACTATTCCAAGCCTGGCCAGAACCCTTCCACTTCGATCATAGAATGAAGTGCCCAATCTCCAAATTCTGTCGCTATAACTGTTGACTGGGAGCGCCTGCCCAATTTTGCTCTACAGTTTATGCAGGGCCAAACTGCTGTCTGAGCGGTATTCATTTTTGAACGTGAGGTGTGTGGGACCACCTAGATTGCAGCCGCCAACTCGACTGGTGACGCAATATCCCTTTCCAAAGCCACATGTTCTCTATATAGTGCAGGACTATACCAGGAAGTTATTTGCCACTTGTGCTACCAGATAGCACACCTCCAAATCCAGAACAGCAAGTCCACCCTCTAGCAGTGGCCTGCTCACCTTACCCACCCAAATTGGTTATAATAATGCTGATCGAAGTTTCCTAAAAAAGCTATTTGGTAACCTTGTGAGTAAATTCAGTAAGAGATACACAATCTTGGGAAGTATAATCATCTTAATTAGAATGATTCTGGCACCCATTGAAAATAGGAACCTCAACCACCTCTCGACTTTGTTTCTAATGGAGGCGTGAGTCCGTGCACAGCCCTGCCTCTTCCTTCCTGCTCTTAACTCTTAGATGAAGGGTTTCTCTCGCCCGGGCGTCCAAAATGAAGGGTAGTCAAAGAAAAGGGCTATTGCTGTTTGGACCTGTTCGGACCAGGAGGATCCAGGGTCCGAGCCCCTGCTAAGACAGCAAGTAAGCATGCACCAACATGTGTTTACACCCTCTGTCCCAACAGGCCATCCCCCTCCCTCTCTGGTTCCCCCGTGTTGTTCCCTTGTGCACCCCCCCTTCCTGCATACAGGAGTCTGTCCTGATGCATTCTGGTTTCACCATCACCGTCTTGTGGCCAATGCTGGATTTTACTTTTATGGACTTCATTGATTCACGGTGTGTCACCCTTTCTCACCTCTCATGCTGGACTTCCTTTGCATCTTGCACCCATGGTGGCCCTGAATCATGCTGTTCCATCTTCATCTTGTATCCTGGCTTGCAACATTATGTGTTACTACTTCTGCAATTGTATTTCCTCTCATTTCTTGCTTCTCCACTCTTTTTGACTACTTACTCTATGTTCTCTCCTCCTCTCCCCTCTCCCTTTTCCTATCTCCTCCCCTCCTCCCCTTACTTTCTTCTATGCACTTACTCTATCAGAATTGTCCCTGGACCTACTATGATAGCAACCTCGTCTATCGCTCCCCTATCCCCTTACTGTTGCCCCCACTTCCTCCAGCACTATCTGAAACATTGTCAGGCCTAGTACGATAGTCACTTGTTTTGTTCCTCCGCTCCCTTTCACCACCCCTCTCCCTCACCTTTTGTTTTCCTCCAGCTCTACCAGAAATGTTGCCAAGCCTAGTACGGCAGTCGCCTGTCTGTTTCCATTTCCTTCCCACTCTCCCCCTCCCTTCCTTATTTATGTCTTGCACTATCTGAAATGTCGTCATGCCGAGTACGATAGTTAATTTCACATCCTTACTGTTCATGGCCTGTAAGAATGTTGTTGTATTTTCCCGTGTTCCCTTCCTTGCCTTGAAGCGCTTTGAAACACATTGTGTATAGGCACTATATAAATAAACTATCATCAATTCTGAGTGTAAAGTGTGTTGGTGCCCCTAGCCACCCTAATGCCCAGGTATTTCACTGTGGTCTGACACCAGTTAAACCCCCATTGCTTCCCTATCTGCATAGCTTTTGAGTTAGAGGGAAGAGCTCAGAGTTTGACCAATATGTTCAAGGCAGAATGGTGCACAAAGTAAACCACAGTATCCATTATTTGAGCTATGTTGACATCCAGGTCTCTGATATAGATCTAGCATGTCATCTGCGTAGAGTGATGTAAAAACCTTTTGGGTAGAGAACTGCAAGCCACTATCTATATTCTTGGCTCTGAAAATGCAGGTGATATGCTCAATAGCGAGGGCGAACAGCAGTAGTGAAAGAGATGATATGAACCAGAATAGAGGAACAGGGTCCAGTGAAAAATTAGACTTTTGACAGGAAGGGTTACCCCATCCCTATCCGAGTAAGTACCATGAATAAAAACGGCCATTCGAGAGAGTCGAAAGCTTTCTCTGTGTCGAGCAGCATTGTTCCCGCTTGCGCGTTTGGGTCAATCTGTGCAAACATATCAAAGATACGCCTTAAATTGTGTGTGGTGGATCTACCAGGTATAAAGCCAGACTGGTCCAGCAACACCAGCTTATTCATCAGGTGCTTTAGTCTACGCGTTAGTAATTTGGCCAAGATCTTTTTGAGGTTCCGAAAGGAGAGGTGCCTGTAGGTGGCACCAAGCATCTGAGCTTTCCCTTCTTTATGTAGTCGGATGATTGCAGCCTCTTATTTTGTAGGGCAGCTCACCCCTTGCCAGTGTCTCATTGTAGACCTTGGAGAGCAAAGGAGCCAGAGTAGGCACATTCTCATTGTAGAATTCCACCGCCAGCCCGTCAGGCCAGGTCACTTTACTTGCTGTCAGCTTGATGGCCTTTGCAATCTTGCCTGGGGTAATTGGGACATTAAGAGGTTCCCTGTGTTCATCCACTATCCAAGCCAACTCTGCCCTATCCAAGAACCGATACATCTAAAGTAGGGCTGGGCATGTGGGCCTGGTACAGCCGAGAGTAATACTCAACAAACGCTAGCATGATAGCTTCGTGCCTACAAAATAAAGCTCTATTCCAGGATTTCTTCCTTCAGCACTAAGCGCTTTGCAGAGAGTTTCCCATGCATAAACCTGACTTTGCTGTCTGCAAGGTCCTGGTACTTGTCTAATTGGTCCTTGAGTGATGCTAAAGGGACCCTATCTCGTGAAGTCTTGTACCAAATTTCAATGGCTTTAAGGGAATTTTTGTGTATCAAGCTACCCCCTGATCGAGCGCAGGTGCCCTGTTTCTTTGGAAATGCAAATCTCCTGTATATAGTCCTTAAGCTTCTCCCAGAGAGATGCAGCCAAATCCACTGAGTCCTTGTTAATATGTATGAACTACTTCAGCTCATTTCTCAGCTGGCTCCTGAATGCCACGTTCTAGATTGAGTCTGGTTTGAAGCTCCAGCTCCACAACCAGGCAATGCCCATCCTGCATTCCAGAACAAAGAGGGAGTGATAATAATGTTTTCAGGAGTATTACACATGCCACAAAATTCCCCAGCAGCGTAGGTCAGCCAGCCATAGATCTATTCTGGAATATGTATCGTGGACAGAGGAGTGGAATGTAATTTTTTCTGCTGACCACATACCCTCCTCCAGACATAAGTCAGATCATATAAGTCACGTATAGCAAGCAGCACTCTCGTGGCTCCCCCCCATCACCCTCATTCCAGATGATCTGTCAAGATCAAGGTCCAAAATGATGTTAAACCCACCCCCCTCCCATCCCCCATAGTGATCTTCGAGTTGAGAAATTCATGCAATGTGTCCGAGAGAGATTCAAAGAACTGTGGTGATTAAAAAATAGTTGCATATATATTGACCAGTACTAGATGTATGCCCCCAATCTTCCATGCTACGCACACCAGCCTGCCCTCCGTATCTGTTGAACCCTTATGCATGACAAAAACAAGTGCGTTGTTGATCATGCTCCCCCTCCTCTACGCCCCCCCCCCCATCGAGCCTGGGATGAGCACGATAAAAAAACATTTGTTACCCCTCCTCCCACAAGTTTCGCATGACCATAGGCTGATGGGCGAGTTTCTTGAAGCATAATTATATTTGCACTGTGCCTTCTGAGGCACCTTATATGATGTAATGATCTTGTTCAACCAATGTACATTCCATGTAACGGCAGGCATGGCTAACTGAGTGGTTTTATTGTTGTGCATTCCAGTCTGGTGTTAAATGGAATTTGCTGATATCGACATGATTGCCCCCGATTCCAGTGTCATGAACCATCTGATAAACCTTTCATCTTCTAGCCAAACGCGAACAGAACCAACACAATGAAGCATTTGTCTGATATGAGCGACATAAGTTTTCTCAAACCCTCCTCGTACCTCACTGTCCCATCCCCAACTGCCAGTGTGTACATCACCACCCCAGGAAAGGAAAACCCACAACATAAACAAACCCCAGGGGACCACACTACTGCAGGCAATTATGAGCTGGCTGAACTCTGCCGCCTCCTGCACAGAAAGAATGTTAAAGGAGTTGCACCTCTATTGTTTTAACAAAGCTGGCAATCAAAATGGCCCATGTGGGGCTGCGCGTGTCCTCTGTCCCTTCCTGCACCCGGTGAAGAGCGCGGGATGCTGAATTCTATAAAGTTGATGGCCTCCTTGATCGAGGTGAAAAAGGATTTCTTCTGATGAATGAATTTTAGGTTGGATAGAAACAGCATCTGATATTTAAATATCTTCTTGCAAAGCATTTTTATTACCTCTAGGAATGTTTTCCTGGCCGCCTGAACAGATGTATCCATTTACTTCTCATAACTTGCATTGTTTCAGTTCTAGCTGGATGACTTGAGTGATTAGGGTCAAAGCTTCCTCCATGATGCCCACAGCAGGAGGCAATGGCACCACCCTGTGAAGGACAGAGGTTTCAGAGCTGGTCTCGCCAATGCAACCAGTTTCACTTGTTTTTTTCTTGTGGCCAAACATTCCAGATTTAGTTAGCTTAGTAGAGGCCCAAGGGGGCCCCCCTCCTCCAGGAGCCCAACAATACAGTAGTGACACCCATAGCAGGCTCTGATGCTGAAGACCGTGGCGCTTAACTCTCCAAATGTAAGTGTGTCCCAGACCAGCATTACGTGGAACAAGGCACGTCCACTGCCTGCTAGATGATCAGCGCAATGGCAGGCCTGGTCTAAGTCCCTGCAGGTTCAGTCTCACATCTCAGCAAGTCCAGCTGTGCAAAGTACCCCACACCTACCTCCAGACTCCAGGACCGTCTGCTACCCTGCGACACCACAATGTGCTCCACTGTCGCAGCGCCTCTTCAGCAGTCCAGGCTGCTCCACGTCTGAGCTGGGCTCCAAGCTAAACTCCTCCTTTAGAGTTATGACAATCCCTCATGGCTCTTGGTGTGCAGTCCGATAGTAAGTCCATGCTCCAGCGTGCTCCTCCCCCACAGCCCCAGCTGGTAGCAGCCTGTGGCTGATTCTCTGCGCCCATCCGAACAGCCACACAACAGCACCAGGGGCGGCCACGGCCGGACTCTCTGCAGCACCCAGACACACCTGACCACCCGGCTGGATCGGGTATGCCTCTGGCACGCCTCACCTGCAAGCAGCTCCAGGCGACGCATCCTCTGCTTTGGGCCACCGACGTGCAAGGTCCTTGGTATTTCCCATGCTAACAGTGGGGCGTCTTTGGCAATTAGATCAAATTTCAGAGCTGGGAGGGTCACCTGGCCACATCTGGTTGGAATTCGCAGGTGCAGCTCCTGAATTCCACATGTAATCCCCAGGATACAGGGGGTGACCTGCAGAGCTCCAGGTTTTAGGCAGCCATCTTGTCTAATGTCATAGCAAGATAAACTAATGTTGAGCTACGCTGTGTGTTAATGTTAAAGGTATTTATATAGCGCACCGTCACCAACAGAGTTGGTTTCCAGGCTCAGGCGGATCTGTAAACAAAAGGTGGACGGGCTGGGTTAGTGGGTGAAGAGGGCATAGGAAAGTGAGAGGTGGTGTACTTTTGGCAGCTTCAGTTTGGTTTTCACCGTGCGCTGAGCTAGGGTGTGCAAATAGGATCAAAGTGGGTCCTCGCGTGCTGTTGTTGCGATCTATTTGTTGATTGTTGTGTCGGTGTGAAGTCTGTGCGGGTTGCTGTGGGAGAGGTGGTTGTGTGGGTTTTGTGTGCATTAGCAGAAATTAGAGGTTTTGGTTAGTGAGTTGTATGTCTCATAATCCCTGTAGTTTAGTTTATGTATCAGGTAGTCCTATTGGGTTGGTATATTCTCTCTCTAGGTTTACTGATCCTCTAGTTTCTATGGTGAAACTGTGGCTGGTTCAGCAAATTAATTGGCATAGTAGCCCTGGTTCGGTGAGCGTTGTCCCTAGATCGATAGTGGTTTTTTATTATCATTAACCAGCTTCTTTCTATTTATTGTTGGTAGTCTATTGGGTGGTATAACTTCTCTTCCCTTTCCTGACAGTCTAGTATCTTGGCCGGGGGATGAGGTTGGCCTCCAGCTAAGTTATTGAGCATGGTACACCCAGGGGGTGGGCATAATCCTGCTTAGGTAGTGGAAATATATTATCTATCCCGGTTCTTTCCTGCCTGTGCCCTAGAGGGTTTCCAGGTGCCATTGCTGGGTAATACCTTGCTCTCCCTTCCGATTGATCTGTGGGTGTTCTTGTTATTATTGGTGAGGTATGTTTTTTAATTGATAAGTGGATATATTACATGTTCGTATATCCTTATTTTAATAAGGGTTGTTGATTAAGGGAGTCGGGGTATGCTCTTCTCTCGGCCTAGTTTATCTGTGTATGTCCTTATGGGCATTCTTTCTGGTTATGGGTTGAAGAGCCATGATTTGAGGAGTTTCCTGAATTGTAGGTGATCACTTGTGTTCTGTATGTTGTTTGGTAGTTCGTTCCAGGTTTTTGGGGCGAGGTGAGAAAAAGAGGATACTCAGAGTTTTCTCTTGTTGTATGATTTGGGTTCCAAACGGATGTCGCTGCTGGATCTGAGTGGCCTTGCAGTGCGATGTACGTTTGGTTTTCTTCTGCTGACCTCTGCACCTTGGTCGTGGATTGCTCTGTGGGTTATGCACATTGATTTGAACTTGATCCACTGTTTGATAGGTAGCCAGTGTAGTGTTTTCAGCGCTGGTGTGATGGGTTCTCTTCGAGGTAGTTTAAGGAGCAGTCTGGCCACCGCATTTTGTATGCGTTGGAGTTTATTTAGGAGTCGTTCAGGGAGGCCTAGATATAGGCTATTGACATAGTCTAGTCTGGACTTGATGACGGCAGTTCTTTTGTTGGTGAATGAGAGGAATGGTAGGACCCTTTTAACCGATCGCAGTAGAAAGAAGGATTTCTTGATTAGTGCGTTTACTTGTGGTTCTAGAGTGAGTTTGTTGTCCATCAGGACTCCCAGGTTTTTTACAATTGTTGATGGGGCTGGGGTTTCACAGAGTTCAGTTGGCCATGGGATGTAGAGGTTGTCTTCTCTATTTTTTGTGATGATCATTATTTCTGTTTTGCCTGGGTTGAGTTTGAGGTAGTTTAAGTTCATCCAGTTGTATATTTCACGAAGGCAGTTCTCTAGTGTTGCGCTGTCTCCTTATAATTCTTGTATTTTGTCGATGTGTGTCATCAGCGTAGTTATAGCAGGTGAGGCCATGTCTTTCGATAATTTTAATTAGCTGTGACAGGTAGATATTGAATAGAAGCGGCAAGAAGGTTGATCCATGTGGGACTCTGCATGATGATTCTTGAGGGCTTGATTTGTTAGGTTTCATCCATATTGTTTATGTTCTGTTCGTTAGGAAGGATCTGACCCAAAGTAAGGCGTTGTCATTGATTCCGAATTCTTCCAGTCTCGTGATGAGGATGTGGTGGTTAACTGTGTCAAATGCTGCAGAGAGGTCTAGAAGTATCAGAGCTGTGCTGCTGTTTGATTCTGGTTTCGCCTTTAGATCATCCCAGATTGAGGTAAGTGCTGTTTCTGTTCCTCATCGGTCTGAAGCCTACTTGTGCCTGGTTTAATAGGTGATGTTCTTCTTTGAAGTCTTGGGTTGTTCTGTATACATGCATTTCCAGGAGTTTAGCTGGGTAGAGGATGTTGGAGATGGGTCTGTAATTGGAGAGGTCCTCTACGTTTCCTGTTGTGTCCTTGAGGAGTGGTTTGATGTATGCTGATTTGAAGGCTTTAGGCACTCTTCCTGTTAAGATTGATTGGTTGAGGACATTTCTGTAGTATCCTATTGGTGTTCCTTGTGCGAGGATTGATTTGTAGATGTCTGGGGGGGTGGGGAGGGCAGGGATCTGCAGGGGAGCCAGATTTGTTGCTTTGATTTATGAGTTTGATGAACGTTTTGGCGTTTGTTCTGGTGTTCCTTGCATTGGTGGGTGTCTTCAGTGTTGTGGTTGCATGGACTGTTTTGTATGGTCTATTGGATGGTCATGATTTTGTTTTTGAAATGGTCTGCAAGGCCATTGCATAGTTTCTTCGATGGTATTGGAGTGATGTTGCAGCCGGGTTGGTTTTTTATTTTGTTTGAGTCGTAATATTTACTTTTTGCTTTTTGTATTTCCTTTTTGTGTGAACGCTATGTTGTTGAAGTTTGAATTTTTTTCCGCACTCTTTATTGATCCTCCATTCTAATTCTGGTTTTCGTTTTTTCCTTTTCATGGCGCCTAGTAGTGGGGAGAACCATTTTGCTGTTGCTCTTTTGCGGGATGGATTGAAAGGTTTTTCTTTTGCTATCTCGTAGATTGTTGTGGTGATCCATTTGTGAAGTATATCTATTTTAGTGTCTAGGTCAGCTCCGCCCCTGAGTCGTTGTTTGTGGTTTGGTGATCTCCAGTCGTTTCTTTAAGTTTGAGTTTTTTATGGTTCTCCAGTTTCTTTCCATGATGGTTGGTAGTTTTTCTTGTTTCTTGGTAATTGGGGAGGGCAATGTGATTACGAATTGGATGATGATGTGGTCGTTCCAGAGGATCTTAATCGGTGGTGCTGTGGTAATTAGTTTTCTGTTGACGAAGATTGCGTCTAGTGTATGTCCTGCCATGTGGGTTGCTCCTTTGACCAGCTGATGTAGTTCCGTTGTTAGTTGGCCGGTAAACTATTTTTGTGAGGTTGTGGTTTCTTGATCGAACCAGATGTTGAAGTCTCCGAGGATAATCAGTTGGTTACGCTCGATGGCTAGGTTGGTGATTGCTTCTATGAAGTTGTCTATGAAGGCTGCATCGTACGTTGATCTGTAAATCAGTATGAATATCAGGTTTGTTTTGGGATTTGTTGATAGACGTATGATTAGGGATTCAAATTTTTGATGTTTAATGGGTCTTCCGCTTTAATTTCCAGATATTCCTTGTGGATGATTGCTAGTCCACCTCCTCTTTTGGTTTTTCTGTTTACTTGCATGCACTTGAAGGTATTGGGCAGGCAGTTATTGAGGGTGATCTCGTAGTTGTCATCTAGCCATGTGTCGGTTACGAAAAGGATGTCGATGCCTCTGTCACTTAGGTAGTCGTAGATTTCGGTGGTGTGTTTGGACATTGATCTTGCGGTGATTAGATTGCAGTGGATCTTTTTGGTGTCATTTGGTTTATTTTTTGTTCCCGGTTTCGGTTTGTTGGTGTTCAGTCGGGGTGCATTTATGTTGCCTTCGAGCGGTAGAGGTTCTGTGAAGGTGGCTTTGTTGTTGAATTGGTCTGTGAGATTGATAATTGGGTCGCTGACTTCTATTATTTCTTCATCTCTTGTCATTTGGTGTGGGTATCGATCGTGTTCATCTGTTCTTGTGATGTAGGGAGTAAGGGGGTTGGCGTCATCCCATTCTCTTCTCTGGTCCTCTCTTCTTTTGTTCCGTCGTTCTGGGGTTTTATTTATCTATCTGGTAATGTTGGTGTCGCTGGAGTATCTAGGTTCTTTGGTTGGTGCGAGGTACGGTGTAAGGTATATGGATTTTTCTCTTGTGAAGTTTGTTCTGTTGATAGTATTGTTTTGCGGGGTGTGTTCTGTATTGAAGGCGTCGTCTTCTGGGGCCGGTTGCGCCTGTGTATCCGTATTGCTTGTACCGTGTTCCTTTTCTCTTTGTCTGCGTCCAATTCTGCGTCAGGTAATTTTGGTCTTAGTTGGGAGGAGTCGGTCTAGGCGTTAGGTTTATAGGGTCAGTTGTGGTTGCTCGTGCCAGGCTAGTGTAGATTTTAATCTTCAGTTGTTCCGTCTAATAGTTTCCGAGCCTGTCTCTTTCCGGTCAGTTCGGGATTGAGTCAGTGGGACTTTTGTTCTGTCAGTTGTTTCCAATCCTCTTAAATTATTCTGTCTGGAGGATTTTGAGGGTTTCTTTGTTCCGTCAGTTGGATATGGTGTTCCTATTACGAGGGCTGTCCTGGGGTATTGTACGTTAGGAGGCAGGTGCACTGGCTCCCAGTCAAGGAAAGGATTGTATTCAAAACCCTCGCCTTGACACACAAATGTCTACACGGCCTGGATCCCTTATACCTAGCACAAAGGATCATCAAACATACGTAATCTAGACCTTCTAAAATGGCCTATTCCAATCTTATCACGGTCCCTCCAACACGCAGAGTGCGTGTAGGTGGCACTAGCTTCCCAACTATAGCCGCGACCCTCTGGAATACCCTCCCAGCCCAGATCAGGATGATCGACTCTCATGCAGCATTCCGGAAGGCCATCAAGACGAGGCTCTTTGTCTGAATGAGCTCTACCTCCTACCTTATGCATCTGTCTGCTTCCTTGTAACGTGCATCTAATGTATTATGTAATGAAACAATTGAGTATGTAACAAAACAATCTGTTTTAAGAAATACTCTGTTGGGCATCATTTCTGTAATCCTGAATCAAGCCTTCTTACGTCTCCTTATAGCGCCTCGATGCCCGTGGACTGTAGTGCGCTCTACAAATCCAAAATAAATAAAAGGGTGGGCGTATGGATTGGGATGAGGGTGCAGGTAACTGTGGAGAGGATTATGCTACTAGGTACAGGCTTCGGTGCTTCCTTTATGTCCTGGGTGTCAGGTTCCAACGATTCAGTAGTAGAAGCTACTGATAATACCTAGACGACTACGGGACGGGAGGTTGAGCGTTTCATACATTTTACAGGTGGTTTACAATGAGATTGTAATCTTTGGAGTGGGTTATCAGAAGTCCGAAACAATGTCGGTTTGGCGGGATCCAAAGCTGATTGAACGGTTTGATTCTGATCTTTGGACAGCAGTGGCTAGGTTCGGTTCACAAGGCAGGCTGTGATCAAGATTGGGACCTTAATCTATCGGGAGAGGGTTTGGCTTTGCAGATGGCAGCGGTGGTCAATTATCAGGTCGGAGATGCCTGGGGGGAGGGGAGGTTTAGGTTTGAAAGGAGGATGGTGGTAATTAAGGGCAAAATTGACGTCTAGATATCGGGAGGAAGGTTCACATTTCTAATTCAAGGTTCAAGATTCAAAGTTTCCTCGTAATTAAAAAAGAAATCCTTTTTCATTACATGTTGACACAGCAGGTTTACCAGCTAATGTTACTGACAGAAATACTGTGCTAATTTCAAAGTGACCTTTACCAATCAGTTATGGAGGCAAACTATACCTTGCAAAATGAATTTACTATTCACAGTAAGACTGGATGCGTTTCTGTTTTTCTTGCAGTGGGCCCAGGATTTCCAACCCCCTTTTCTTCTTGTGGGGCACAGTCACCGATTGTCTAGGTCCATGCATACATTAATATTCTCTTTCGCTCCTGCAACTCTACTTGCATGTTCAAATTATCAATAGAAGAGCAATCGGGGCCTGGAACTTATCTCTTAATAAGGCAGGCCTCAATAATGCCTGCCTTGCATATTAGTTTGCCATCCCCCATGCAAAGTCTACACAATTAGTGTCAGGGATAGGGGTAGCAAACGCTGCCAAGCACATACAAAGGAGAGGCTAGGGGGCCAGAGACAAACATTACATAGCATTAGCTATGCTGCAGACAGGCCCAAACGACAGCATGAGCCAAAGTGTACATTAAAATAGACAATCAATCCATATAAAAGGCGTCTCTGCCCTTTCTGCAGGGCAAACACCTATCGAACTACGTTTCCCAGCAGCACCTGGGCCCAGCACTACAGTAAAGCCACGTTGGGAGTGGCGCGCATGCACGGAAGGAAAAGCATGGGCTTGTGCTTGAATCTTGAAGCTGACCAGACGTGCCTCCGAGCAACTCTGGCCTCAAATGCCAATGCGTGGGGCAACACCCCACTGGATCGACATCCCGGCCCCTTGCAAGACACAGCTAAGTGCTGCAGCGCTCATACTAACTACGGGGAGCAGGGAGGGACGATACCCTAACCCTCCTTGCTTGCTGTGCTTACACAAGGCTGCATAACCTCTTCTTCTTAATTATCGAAGAAGAAGAAGAAGAAGACGACGACTGGGCCTCAGCAATGTGGATCCTGTCAATTAGCACTGCTCTCAAAAGCAAACTTTTCTTTTGTCACAGCTCTTATACATGTTTTCCAATATGAGCATCATTTTAAAATAAAAAAAAACTGCTGATAGTAACTAACGCCTTCTGACCGTCCTACAGGAAAGGGCGAGATATTTTCTGCAGTTTTTTTTTTCTTCTGGTAATCCTGCACGTTTCATTAAAAACAAAGCATCATTTGTGCGCGAGAATGCTCATGCCCTTCGATAGCTTACACTTGCATTTCTAAAATGCACGATTGTCTCCATTCTGCCAACTTCGCTTTGTAGGGAAATCTAATTCAAAGCTAAGATGCAGATCAATGTACCATTAAAAAATGAACACACGAGCGGTGGCCTGCACACAGCATATGAAAAACACACATGCAAGGATAACGTGCAGTGTTTTCAGCGCTTCTAAAATAAAAATATATAAGGCCCGAGAAATATTTCCAAGTCCCAGAAAGTATCCTGCATTTCCTCTTTAAAACGAAAACTGCTTAATCCATTATTTTTTTCAGAGCATTGAAAGTGGCCAAGAAAAATGTACTTGGTTCTTGCTGTGTTTATTTCTGTACTGGAATAAGACTTTACATTCTGAAGCATGCACAGACATTAAAGATGCAAAAAATTGGCTTTAACTTGAAGCTGGTCTGTTCGGCGACACCTGTTTTTTTTCGTGTTCCTGTTTTCTTTTTTCAATATCAATATTGTAACTTTGTATTACTAGTCGCGTCTTCACAGGGTAATAGCGCTAAAAAGCCAAATCCCGCCAAAAATATACATTTAAAGTGAAAAACTCCTAGAGATAGTTTTGAACAATTGTTTTATTTCACATTTCACATATTGCCCCTTCTCGTTACGCGTTTCGGCAGTGCGCCTTTCTCAAAACAGGGCATTAGCTTGAAAATGACAATGTTTTTCCCACAAAGTCAAACATGAAAACTGGTGTGTTCACAAATCATAATAAACACATGAGGACAGTAACACATAATATGAAAGAGAGAGGTAGCGGGAGAGACGAGACGAGAAGAGGACGAGATTGCGGTTTAGTGGTGAGAAGCCAGAGCCATGCACAGGGCCTGGGTAGGTTAGAGGAGGTAGATACTGCAGTAGGATTGTCCAGCTCCTTGCAGATTTTGAAAAGTTTGGCTGTTCAAGAGGCCGCAGAGATATGGCCGCATAGATATGGGCTTGAATATAATCCCTCTTAGAGAAGATGGAGAGTATGTATTGACTTTGTAGCAGCATCAGGCCAGTTTGTCAGAGGGTGCACCCGAAGCTCCCCACTTCTGTTCAGCTACTCTGCACTTGCTTTTCAGAATGGCCAGGTCCAGGAGAGAGGAGTAGTGAGTGGATTAGAGAGGGGGATGTCTGAAGAGATGAGAGCATCCAAGGTGCGTCCGGGAGTGTGAGTCAGACCGGGGGGTAGAATGAAGAGGGAAAGAAAGTCGCAAGGTTTACAGGAAAGTCCAGAGTCGTCTGGGGAGTCGAGGTGGATGTTGAGATCCCAAAGGAGGAAAAGCTGAGATGTAGAGGAAAGGAGACAGGAAGTGAGGTCAACCCATTCAGAGAGGTATAGGGTGACCTGACCGGGTGGCCTGTGGATGGTGGCCAAGGTCAGAGAGAGGGCAGGAGACCAGGCATTCAAAAGAGGAATAGGTCTGAGTGGGAATTATGAAATCAGGGATCCACTCGGGAAATCAGGGGCAGTCCGCCTCCGGTCCTATTGGGCCTGGTCTCAGAGAGGGTCTTGTAGCCCTAAGGGAGGAGTGTGTCAAAACTCGTGACAGAGCTGGCCTTGGACCATGTCTTGTTAAGAGTGAGAACATCCAGGTCCAGGAGTACAAGGAGGTGGCAGATTTCAGAGGAGTGTTTTGAAAGCAGAGCGAGAGTTGGGAGTAGCCACGTGGAGCAGGTTGTCACTTTTGAAAGACTTCTGGGGCTGGGTACAGGGGAGAGGACTACCCATCTGCAGTGGCCGAAAAGCCAGGGCAGTGGAAGGAGGACGCTGTAGTGAAGCCAGAGATGTTGTGGATAGCAAGGGAGCCAGAGAGGTGGAGGATGGAGGTGTCGGAGGAGCCAGGTAGGTAGATGGCTTGGGAGCCAGAGCAGTAGAAGGTGGCATAAAAGTGGTAGCAGGAATCGCAGAAGCAGGAAGTAAGTTGATGAGGCAAGGGAGTCGTACCTCCTGGCTGTGTGGAACTTTTGCCTTTTGTGTTGTAACCTGGGAAAGGAAGCTGTTCCCTTTATGTGACAAGGAGAACTGTTTTTAACTTTTTCCCTTTGTGTGTTTTTGCCAGGGGAAGGGAGCCATCCCCTCTAGCACTCTGAACCAAATAGTGAAGAAAATGATTGGCAACAAGGAATGTTGATGTTTGCGTTGAAACTTTACCTTGTGGACCTGACCTGAGAACTTTGCTGCTTTTTAACTTTCAAACTTGGAACTTTGTGTTGTCTGGAAAAGGAATTGAGACCCGGGGAAGGGAGTCATTCCCCCAGGTAAAGATTCCACCCAACATTTGGTACTTTGGGCCACTGTCCAGAAGAAGGGAGCTATTCTTCTTGACCAAGAATGTCCACTACTTTGTAGTTTAGTATTTAGTGTAAGGGACAGAAGCAGGTTTATGTCACAGGACGGTGGACCTTTGATTTTCATTGACATTCTGACAGAACCATTAGTCCTTTAAGTGGAGGCAGGGCAACCCCTGTTAGAGTTAGGGAAACCTAGGTTTTCTCTTTGTTTTCATTTATGATAAATGCAATTCCTAAAGCCATGCCACCTGTGTGTCAGTTACCTCCTTCTGCACCCTTAGAGGGCAATCTGGTGAATCCATCAGTAACATGGTAACATGTGTGGAATATACTATTTCATAAACTACAACGTTTAATGCAAGAACTCTCTAAGATGCCATCACATCAAATTGGATGGAAACTGGGTTTAGCAGTTAATCCTATCAGACTGACCCCTACATTAATATGCCCAATGGGCACAAAGGCATAGGCATAATTTGATGTCACTTTTGGAACACTGCCCAATCACGTACATTGACCAATTAGATTGGAGAAATTATACACAAATCAAAAGGGAATATGTTATGGTCTATTAAAGACCAAACCACTAAGATTCTTAAGACACTCACTCTGACTGATGGAGAAGGAGAAAAAGGAGAATTGAAAACAGGAAGGATATCTGTCAGAAGTTAAGTCCCAGGCATTGTGCAGTGAAAGAGACAGCAGCCAAGCTGTGGAGGAAAGCTGAGACCATCTTGCTGACTGATGCCCACCTGTTCTAGAGGTCTAGAATTGAACAAGTCCTTAAGGAGGGTGCTCACCTGTCTGTGAGACAGCCAAAAGAAATGTATATGCGAGTATGTTCTAAAAGGTGAGTAATCCTGAGGGCATTAGATTAAACAATGTCCTTTTTTCATTTGTAGGTACTGAGGGGCGGTGCTATATAAATTGACTGTACAGCCTGGAAAATAAGTAAATATTTCAGAAGTGTATGTGCTTCTGGAATTATAGGTTTGTTTGATGAGAGAGATCCTATGGTGTGTATATGGGGAGATCCTTGGACTCTTTCTGTACAATGTACAAGCACAGAAAAGCATATGACATATCACTATTTGGATACCTGGACAAAGTAATTTAAGTTACTTCCTGGTTACGCCATCAAGCAGGATACTGTTTTTAATGCAGTGTTGCTCAAGACAAAAGGGAAAGGGTGATTATTCACAACCCATTTCCCCACTTTTTAAATTGCCCACTGAAAGTGAGAAAGGTACACCTTTACATGGTAATCATAGAAACACCACTAAAAGGAATTTAACCCACATGTTACATGGTAATCATAGAAACACCACTAAAAGGAATTTAACCCACATGTTGAACATTTTTCCTTTTCACAAGTAATTTACATGCAGGAGGGTCCACTGCCTTTTTGCAATTGAGTTTTCTGAAATTCTGACTGGTCTATGCAGTAAGCAGGTGGGACCTATTTTCAATTTACACCCTGGGCGGGAGACGCCTCTAAGCGTGTTGCTTGGATTGCAGGCAGTATCTACCGTTCCAAGCAACCTGATGGCTGCTTCCATCGCCCGCCATCTTCACCCCCACCATCCTCTACCCCTCCCTTCATTTCAATTTCCTGTCCCTTCCTCACTTGCCTTATTTCTTCAGCAGTACTCAGAGTTCGTCCTGGCCGCCATGGAAATGGAAGTGGGGCTCCATGTGAAGCCCTGCCTTCTTGATCCATGGTGGCCATCTTAAAGTATTTTGTTTCAGTTAACGGTACGATGCAAGGCGTCCGTTCATTGAACTAAAATACATTGGTCTTGGCAACCTGGGTTTTCAGATTTCAAACCCGGGGTGCTAATATCCATAACCACCCGTTCCATAGGCTGGAACGGGTTGTAACGACATGGGACCCTTATGAAAGGCCCTCGCTATGGTCATCCCTATTAACTCAAGCCGTTACCACCCATTGCAGCCTGTGGAACGGGTGGTTATGGCTTTAAAAATGTCAAAGTAGAGAGAATTGGGTAGTCAGGGATGTTTTGAATTAATTGCTTTTTGACAAAGCAAAGGTTCATCTTGGACTGTCATGCATTTTTCCATGATGCATGTGCGCACAGGGCGAATTAAAATTAAAGATGCATATGGTGATGTGTGTTACAAAATTCTCTTTTACTGTAGCATTGAAAACTGAGGTGGGTAGTGTATTGATCATCTTTCATCATTGGCATTGGAATTTCATGGATAACTTGTTTATCTTTAATCTGATTCGAATTATTTCTATTTTGTTAATAAATGAACCACCTGTGCAAACCTACGTTTTTCTTGTCCCAAAAGGGGCAGGGGAGGCTGTAAGGAATAAATACTGTTAAATTGGGGGGCTCCCAGATTCACAAAAAGAAAGTTCTCAAAGATTTTGCGCACCTGGTTTGGGGTGGGTGGAAAGTTCCCCTGAATTAGATGTAGCCCATTTAAAACATATTACAGCTTTAACAACTTTTATTAATGTGTCCTTAAAGCTGCCGTTTGTGTTTCAATGCAGCTTCATTTAAAGCTACCCTGTTGTGTTTATACACTTGCTGCTGAGACCCCATGTTAGTATTTGAAACATTATGCATCAACCTATTTCTTCAAAGCTACTTCAGATTCTGATTTTCTACTTAGGGTTAACACGTCTGCAGCATAGAATCTGTATAGAATCTTTCCCTTCCCCCTTAAGCACTCTCTTGTGCACCCACTTCTAAAGAAGCCCTCAGCTTTTCCTTCCTCTCCGTCTAACTATCGCCCGATCTCCATCACTCCTTTCCTGGGCAAACTCTTGGAGAAGCTTGCCATCTCCCAGCTTAATCTACATACAGAATCTGTTGGTTGATTCCATGACCACCAGTCGGGCTTCAGAGCTGCCAGAAGCACAGAGACTGCTCTCCTGAATACCCCTGAAGACTTGCTCTCCAAACTTGACTCTAATCTCCTTTCTTTCCTCATTCTCCTCGATCTAGCCTCCGCTTTTGACACGTTCAACCATGCCATCCTGCTCAATCGCCTCTGCGACAACCTTGGTATTACTGATCAGGCCCTGGCCTGGTTGACCTCCTTTCCCACTGATGGTCCCTCTCATATACAACTGGGGTCTTTACTCTCTTCTATCTTTCTCTATCTGTGGGATTCCCCAGGGGGGCTCTTCAACCACGACCTGGCACCTCTTGCACACTGCATCGCTACTTTCTGCTTCAATTTTGTATGTTATGCTGATGACACTCGGCTCTCTTTCAGGATCCCCTCAGCCACCTCTGCTTCTTCTCTCATATCAGACTGTCTGGCCCGTAAGACTGAGATCCTCCTCATGGGGACACCCGGTCCCTCTTTTCCTCTCTTTGGCTGTCCACTCTGGGCCCTCTTCCTGCTTTTTCCTGTGAGGCTAAGAACCTTGGTGTCCTCTTCGATTCCACCCTCTCTTTTTCTCCTCACATCTCAGACGTCTCTGAGAAGTCAAACTATCCGCTGCACCTCCTCAGGGGTATTCTTCCTTTTCTCACTTTTCCCCTGAAGCTCACTGTCTCCAGAGCTCTTGTCCTCTCTAGGCTGGACAATTTTAACAGCCTCTTTCTAAATCTACCTGCCTCTACTCTTCAACCTTTACAACTTATCCAGAACAGGTCTGCGAGTCTTGTCCTTGGCCTCAAGCCCAGGGATCGTATTTTTCCAGCTCTCAAATCTCTTCACTGGCTTCACGTGGCTGCAAGGATCAAGTTCAAAACCCTCTGCATCATCCACAAAGCTTTCTGGAGCCTGTGACCGCTCTACCTCCAACTTTCTCTTCCAAAACAACTTCCTTCTCGAGCTCTCTGCTCGTCAACCTCCGACTCTGAGGGTCAGGCGCTTCTCCAAACAGAGTTTGGGGCAGATCTATCTCCTCGACTGGGGCCTTCCTTTGGAACAGCCTCACTGCCTCTCTCAAACTTGAGTAGAACCACCTCCGGTTCCGGAAGCAACTCAAGACCTTCCCTTTCGCTTCCGCTTTTTCTCTTCCTCTCCCCTGCTGATGCACCTGACTGCTCCACGAACTGGTCATTTGGTCACCCTCTGGCATCGGGCCCAGGCTCCTGTGTGTGCAGTTGCCCTTGCACTGCCTCCGGGCTCCCCAGCACTTAAGGGTCTGTATCTGCAACCCTACAGTCCTTTTTCTCTGCACTTATGAGCCACCCGCTGGATGCACTTGTGAGTGAACTGCACTTCTCCCCTTCCCTCTTTACCCGCACTTGGGCATTCTGAATGACAAAAGGCCTAGTAAGATCGTTATTTTGTCATCCCTTTGATTCCCGCTCCTTGTCTTGTCGGGCCTAGAAACACTTGTGTACGGGCGCGTTATGAATGCCACATCATATATACATAGAACTATCCCAACATCTGCCCCCTTTTATTCAGAGAACACTGATAAACGTGGGGGCTCTGCAGACACTCAACCCATATCTAATCTTCTCTGCTCTGCACAAAGACTGTGCATCATTTCCAATCCCGGTTAAATAAGTTATGGCAGAATTGGTCCATAGATGTAGGTGAGGGAGTGTCTGCATTCTCCAAGGGAAGCGGCCATCATTTAAGATTATAATTTATCCAGTACAAATACCTGCACACCTTCTATTACTCAAAATATACTTTTTTCATAATAAGAAGCAGGCATGACTGGTGCGTAGGTATACAGAGAAAAAAATATTTTTTTTCACATAGTGTGAGGGTGTAAGATATTGGGAGGTAATCGGGTGAAGTTCTTGAGAATCAGTCTAGTAGTGGGATAACAAAAGATTAATCCAAAGATAATTTTTATTGGCTTCGTGGTCTGAAATGGATTCTACCAAATATATCTTTTCCGATTGTTTCTTTGCCAAGAGGGATATTGTGTTTGATTCATGAACAGGAGTCAAGGAATTAGGATGAATGTAAATGGAGAAAACAAATAGAGAATCTATGAAAGATGAAAAAATGGAAGGATACATAGGAAATACGGCCTTCAGTTAGGCTAATTCACCAATCTAAGATGTTTGTTATGTTAGCAGTAAACACTAAATGGCGCTTCCAAGTTAAGCTGCTATGTTGGAAAATTAAGGGCAGTCTGGATATGAAGCATTCCTTGGCAATAAATCTCATATTCTGGATTTCTGTTTTAACCATTACAGGATCATATGTCCCAGGATGTACAGGGACTATTATCTTTATTTACACATGTCCTCAACTTGCAGGAACATCTTGGGAGAAATGCCACACTGTGGCACACAAAAGTACGGTTGGCTGTTGCAAGCGACTCGGAAAGGACCTCCCTGGATTTGCCGATCTTTGGAATTGTAAACTTTCTTCTTGCTGCCCGGCGAGTCTGCATGAAAGCGGACGTCTTTGCTGTGCACACGGAGGTTGCCTGACCTTCAATCTGGAACTTGCCTCCTGATTGGGTCAGCACTCCTTAGCCCGCCCCTGATCCCGCCCCCTTTTCACTTTCAAATACACTGTGTGCAGCGCACTCGCACACGGAAGTACACAAAAGTACTGTTGGCTGTTCGCTGCTTCGAGGATTTGGGATGCATGGGATTTTATGATTGAGTCCTACTACACTCGGATATTGATTTAAGATCTGACTCCGACCTGTGCCCGGGTAAGATAAACTTCAATAAGATCTCACATAGTAATGGCAAACTCTATGGTGTGTTGCCCTTTGCTCTTCTTCGCATCAGGACCCTTCAAAATCTTGCCTTACTGGCACACTTGTATATTCTAAGTTTGTCTCTTTTGTTTACTAACTTAGGATTGCTAGCCAAAGTTAGCTAGATTGTTAGCTACTCACCCTTACTAATCAACTCGACCCGTGCTACCAATTTCTGGAACTCTTACGACATCCATCTACTCCAGTCATGATTGCAGGCGTACGGAGTAAATGCAACGACGTGGGTATTATGACTCTTACATCCTCTAGCATTGGCTCACTTGTTTGCCATGGCCGCACATCATACGTTGAACCTGTTGCTTTAGAAATACCGACTTCAAGTACTATTGAGGAGGCCAATGTTTGCCCAAACTTGGCCCCATATGTTGTCATGATGCATGCTAACGAAACGAGTTCATCATCTACTCCTTGTCCTGTAATTTCCCATGACGATAGAAATATGGATAATTCTCCAGAGACTCCCTCAGATGAACTACATGGAAGTTGTCCTGAGGTGCCCCCATCTAATCCATTCACCAGTGACCAGCATGATCTTACTATAAAAAACATGGCTGCCCTCGACGATCAAGTGTCTCGTGCTATAGGCACACTAACTCCACTTCTCTATGGCCCAATCAAAAAGTCCCAAAGAGCTCCTTTACAGCCATTTGGCGATCAAGACTTTCTAAATGAGCCGGAGAGATAGTGCAGACGTCTCCATTCAGCCCTTTCAAATTGACCCTTTGGATGGCCAAATGGACTCTGATGAGAAAGACACGCTATCTCCACATACCTTTCCTGTAATCATTAAAATATCGATCTACTGGACAAGGGGCATGACCTGACCCACCTGGAACTGAAAGACATAAAAGGCACCCTTCACCATCTATGCTCCAAAATGGACAAGATAGAAGGCTTTATCATTGCTGATGACACCCTACAAGCCATAAACAGTAATCCCACTCAGGCTCCCCCGGTTCATTCTGAAAAAGCTACTCAATCTGGTGATGAGTTTAGCACTGACCCCCCCACAATCACCAAGCACTTCCCTTCCCTCCCTGCCATGTAACTGCACGTCCGAATTAAAAGAACTCAAAGCCCTAATTGAAGTGATGAATACTACTATCTCTTCTCAATTGATTAAGCTGATTCCTCTTGCTGACGGTCCGGATAGTCCTTCAACTTTGGTGAAGGTATTTGACGAACAGCTGGAGGAACATGAATCCTCCAACTTCGAGAAGAATTTCCTGTTTATGTCCCGTCGCGCAAAAAAGTTGCACCTCAGGGCAATGAAAAGGAATGCTAAGAGGACAAAGGAATCTCTAGTTAAAAAGTCTGAAAAGGATGTAACTAATAACAGTATAGCACCGAGACCCGAATCTTCCCAGATTTCTGAACAAGAAATGGTCATAGCAATTTCCGATGAAGAAAGCATTAACCTTCAGCAACTTTCAAAGGAAAGTCAGGAAGCATTAATATCAACTCCAACCACTAAGTTTAAATTACAATCCAAAAACAGAAGGATAGAAGCTATTCCGAAAAAACCAAGGGCTTCTGCGAAAACTAAAATAACCAAGCCTCTTCTCGCTGATGTTTCTACCAAATGCCCACAAGTTAATTCGGAATCAATTATAACTGGATCAGAGGCCAAAGTGACCGATGAGATGTCTCTTCCACCCTTGAAATCAAATTTGAACAGCTATTTCGTGATTATAGAAAGAAGCTGTACAACTAGGAAAGACGTTGCACTTGAACATCCTATTTCCAATAACGGATCGAAAATTAACACCATTCTACAACTGGTTCTGAGAAAATCCTACAGTGCGGCATGCACTGAGCCCCCATGCTGCTCAGGGATTCCCGTAGGGAAAAATACGACTTGTAACAACAAGTTCTCAAATATGATCAATGGTAAAGGAAAAGCGTCAGTATTAGATATAGATTCTGACCAGCTCAAGGTTAAATCTGCAGGAACCACTTCTACTAAGGATGAGTTGCTCCTGCCAGACAACGAGTTGGAAATTGTACAACCTAGTTCTTTGAAAAGGAACAGTACCACTCGTAAAGAGGAGGCAAAAACCATCTTTGCCCCTACTCGCATTTCTATACACGGCCCAGCTTTGAGTAGAGCCGTTCCTGTGTCCAACTCTAAGGACCTCGCAAACTCTCACCAAAAATCTCTTTACACTCTGAAAAAAGCTTTGGAGGAGGGCACGTTGGGTATTGAAACACTCACTAAGATGTTTCATGTTCTGTCATCGACGATGACTAGGGAGGAATCATTGCCACCTCCATGTATTGAACAAACAATCCCTGTGAAATCCCACCATGCAATATTAGAAATACTAAGAAAGGCCCGATACATCGATTTGAATGCTGAAACCCAAAGTAAGATGATATCAACACTTGTATCGCAGATGGTGAAAGGGGATGCCCCTCCTCCCCTTCGAAGCGAGGTGAAAAACCCTGAGAACCCGCCTGAGGTTGTCAACAAATACCATCTTGTTGGCCTCGAAGGTAATAGGGACTCAACTGCATGGAAGCGCATTAATCGATCTTTTATCCTGTCGCTCTTCTCTCGCATCCCACAACTCAGAATGGTTAAATCTGAAGACATCCTCAGAGTGCCCATCGCTCAGACCGACAATTGTATAGCAGTATGCTACCTGAGCTCTGAAACGATATTGAAGTTTCTTTGGTTCAATCGTGATGAGCTCAAAAATCAAGGTCTAAAACTATTCACCTTTGAATTGGAAGCAAAAGCCAACGATTTTCTTGCCTACATTGACCGTGCCGTTGCTGCGAAAGCAGCAAGTAGTACTGATGCTCAACAAACTACCGGTAGCGTTGATGGAGAATTGCACGCACTTCTAGCGTACATAGCGATAACAAAAGGTATTCCATGGCTCGAACCAATGGTCACTGCTATTTTAGTATCTAAAATGTCACCGATCTCCTCGTAGCATGCAGAACACAGCTTGCTTAAGGTTCTTTCATGGAACACCTGTGGCTACGTTAACTTCACGAGATGGCATGCATCACTACTGACTAAAAACCAACCAACGATTCTTTTACTACAGGAGACTATGAAATTGACCACATTTACCATACCAGGGTTTACCACTCATTGCAAGCTTGCAAAAAGGCCCTTTTCAGGTCGTCCCAGTGGTGGCCTTGTAATTGCTATCAACAATTCGGTCAATCTCCTGTCAAAGTGGGTATGGGAATCTGCAAACCTTTTGGGTGCACTTGTACAGAATAAATCGTCAAAAAGGATCCCTTCAATTTTAATCATTTCTTTATACTGGAATCCCGCTGCATCCCTGATTGAAGCAATGCTTGATGAACTGGATGAATGTTTAGAGAATATGTCCAGTAAATACCAACCCCTAGAAATCATCATTGGTGGGGACTGTAACTGTATGGAATTGAGTGAATGTGGTCCAATAAAGCCCTCATATCTTTCACGGGGAAGCGGTGCGCAATTCAGAGAGTTACTAAAGAATTGGGATATGGATACAGTTGCAAGTAATGAGGTGAAGTCTCAGATTACATGGTTGCGTGGATCTAAATCATTGACAATCGAGTTCATCTTAGTTACTCGAACCCTGTCCACTCTTATCTCACCCTTGCAATGCAGTCATATTCTAACCAGTGACCACGCACGTATAAATTGTAATCTGAAATGGGAATGTAAACCATTGGCTATGGAACCAGCCCTGGCACTAGTTGAGATCGACCGACCTCAAATCTCCATCAGATGGAGGCAAGGATTGTGCCAGCAATTTGTTAACTATGTATCACGACAAATACAATCATCCCGACTTTTCAACAGTGAATCTGAATCTTCAAGGATGAATTGTTATTTTGATGTGATAAATAATGCTCTCTCCTTTTTCAGTAAAAAGTATATTCACAGTGATCATCCCCATCCGTTTGATTCCACCTGTAAGACCCTAAAACGAGAGAAAAACAAGGCACTCAGACAACTTAAAACATCATGTCTTGGAGTAAAATACTCCCGGTCTATCCGGGCACAAATTCTGAAGGAATATAAGAGGAACCTGAAACATGCTCGTATACTGAAATATAATAGTGAGAACTGTGACCTTATAAGAGCTATAATCACGCATGATACAAGAACAATATGGCGTACGATTAAAAAGGATGATAAAGCAATCCCATTAACCACATCCTTTTGCATATCTGAACGAGTATGGTGTGATTATATAACAACGAAATACAACATTCCATTGAGATTTGAATCTGTCCCAAATGTACAATTGTGTTATAGCAGGATCGCCCGCTTGAAATGGACACAGGAAGACCTTAAATGGGCAATATCAAAAATATCTTATTCGAAATCAGCAGGCCCCGATGGCCTTCCTCCTTGCCTCTACAAAGCTGACCCTGAGTTTTGGATGGATATTCTGAAAACTAAATTTGACTCAATTATTAATACTGGTCATATTCCCCCCTCATGGACTACATTGAATATTGTTCCTATATTCAAAAAGGGTGATCCTTCTCTTCCACAGAACTACAGACCTATCTCTCTGATTGATACAGATGCAAAATTGTTCGCCATTCTTCTTCTACACGATCTCGAAATATTCATTGAAGAAAATAGCCTTTACTCGAAATACCAAACACATTTCAGAAAAGGTACGAGTACCTCGCTGAACGCAGCTGTCATGTCTCATCTGATCGTGGGTACAAAGGGAAAGAATTCTCAATCCGTAGATATGGCCATGATGGACATGACATCAGCTTTGGATAATGTGGTACGAAACCTCCTGTGGAACAAATTGAGATCTATGGGAATTCCTACAGTATTACTTTATTGGTTCATCAAACTCCATACTAACACTTTGTATAAAATAAAAATCTCTGCAGATGGTAGAACAACTGATCCCATTAGTACGTCCATTGGTCTCAAGCAAGGCTGCAACCTAGCGGCAACCTTCTTTAACCTTTATCTTTCTGACCTTGATAAGGAATGGGACCACAGCAATCTGTTCTGTTAAAATCAGCTCCCTGCGACTGAAATGGATCGCGTTTGCAGACGACATCATAGTCTTTGACCCCACGCCTGCCGGGCTGCAAACTAAGCTACTGCTTTTTCAGTCGCTCACAACCTTATTCCAAACCCTGCAAAAACAGCTATTTTAAAGTTTGGCACTAAGCAAAACAGTAAGGGATATCGATGGGAGATTATGAAAACCCAAATCCCATGTACTTCTAGTGCGATATATCTGGGTTACAATTTGACTGATCAAAATTCAATTAAAGCATGGACAGATATAATCAAAAACAAGTCGCGCCCTCTATTATCCCAATTAAAAATGATTTACTCAAAATACTGCACATTTTCATTAACACCCATGATAGACTTCTTGACACTAAAAATCGAATCCGTTATTCTGTATTCCATTGATATGTGTCTAAGAGACGTCACTCCAATTTTGAATTCTACGCAGGGATCACTGATAAAATCTGCCATGCACCTTCCTATGTGTATACCAAATGCAGTGATACGTCACGAGCTTGGGTTGGTCGCATTATCTACACGTTGGAAATGGCGTCAACTATCAGGTTATGTAAAGTTTCACTTTGCACCCAAAAACTCTTTGTACGTTGATTTGAATAGTATGTTGAATTCTTCCACTTCTGCCTCCTTTAATGAATAATATATTAGTATGCAGCACATTTTGAACTCTTTAGGCATTACTATAGAAGATGTACATCAACGTCCTGCTTTTGCAAAAAAAGAAGCTTTTTGAACAGGATTGGAGGAGCACAATAGAAAGTATACCAACATACCACATGTACAAAGAGTATGGTGCCTTTCTCAAACAACGCATTCCCCGATTTGACCATGTGGTTTTATTTCCATGCAACCATACCCGACAATCTTACATTAGGTATAGATTGAATTTATAACATACTAGAAATGGTGAACCAAAGGTAACGAAATGTCGTTTCCCTTCTTGTAAAGAGCCGATTGAGTCCATGAAACATCTCATTCTGGAATGCCCATATTTCAATCTAATGAGGACCAATCGGCTCTCGAAATTTGTGAACATTGATTTTGAAGATTGCATGCAATTTTTCTGGGTACGCATGATGCAAGGTACACACAAACCTTTGGTATTTGAATTGGTCAATCTGTGTAAACACATTGAAAAAGAGTTGCTTAAATTTTAAGAATTAGAGGGTATAAAGTGTTCGACACGATATCCTCTATTTTGAACCTGTTTATAATATGATATAAAGTTGAAATGTTGTAAATGTAAATATTTTAATGTTTTGTTTTTGTACTCTGCTTTGTAAAGGTTCTACAATTTCTTGTTTGTAATTGAACCAAATAAAAAAAGCCACACTGTATGCAAACTATACTTTCCTATGAACCTACCCATCTCCCACAGTCCCTGCTTGTGCAAAAGGACTGATCAGATCAGCTCATGCTGCCTGCACCCCCCCCCCCACCCTAACACCAATTCACACCTGGCAATATTAAGTGCTGAGGGCCTGGCCAATCAAGGGCCATCAGAGGAACTTTGTATTCGGCAGAAATCTGTGCAGTTCCCTTAGGGACCACTGCAAAAGATTTAAGACTACAGGTGTTTGGCAGTAAACCCACTTGGTAGCAGTCTGTACCACACAGATTCACTTGGCAGCTGTGGCTGAGCAGTCAGACTTCCCTCAAGAAGAGTTAGGCAGTATACAGAGTATGCACAATAGGTCAAAAGAACACAGTAGAACAAGCAAACACTGACCAGAGCTTAGTGTAAAACAGATATAATTATTTATTTAAAACACATCTAGTTAAACACACTAGCACTAATATCAAGCAATTCAAAAACACGCTAACTGAAAGATGTACACTCCCTTCAACGATTATTAGACAAGTCTTAAGTAAAGCAACACTTATTTTCAGACAGCGGTGAGCGCTTAACGAAGATGGCACTCTAATCAATTGGTTTACAAGGGAGAGAAAGGCAGAGCAAAGATAGAAACAGATCCCAACACTTTCAGAAGAACACAGTAGGAGGAGAAGGCAGGTTAAAACCGTAAAGTCAAAGGTAACAAGGCCGGACCCACTTTAAGGGGCCCCGGTCGAAATGTGTCCAAGGTCACACGGTTCAAAGTGCCCAAAAGTCTTGCAATAAGTTCAGAAAGAGTTGGACCAAAAAGAAAGGGACCAGTTAGATGGTCAAGGCGGCCAGCCCAGTCCAGAAGGTTAAGGGGTTATTGTTACCTTGTAGCAATCTTTAGAAAGGGAGGCCTGGCGGACACCGTACCTTTAAAATGGTGAGAACGCTCCAGCGGGGGCAGTTGTTCCTGGCAGCGGGTGCAAGTCGGTGCTTCGTCCTGAGGAAGAGAGGATCTCGTCGGGGAGGAAAGCAGGAGTCTGTTGCACTGCCAGGGAAGAAACCAGCCGCAGAGTTCTCAATTAAAAGGAGCGGTCCTTTTATTTGCGGTCCAGTGGTAAGTGGCTATCCGGTTGCCGGGGTGCTTGGCACGGGCAATTCGACCACAAGACATCCTGGGATGCGAGAAAATAAGGTAAACTGGTTGTGCCCACCAGTCAGGGGAAGAAGACTCTCCAGCAGGGAGATCTCCTCTGTCGTTGGGAAGGTTGAGTCAGTTCAGCAGGGCTCCACCGGTGGTGTCGTCGTAGCAGGTCGGCTCAACATGCACCTGTAGTAATGTAGATACAAAGCCTGGCACTAACTGGGAAGGAAAATTGAATTTGGAGGAGCTGGGGAGAGCACAGGAAATGAGTTGTTACCAAAAAGGGACAGTAGAATGGAGACAGGCCAGGAGTGAGGGAGCCATGGCAAACCTCAGGCAGTTTCCAGAGCGGAGGCTCACTATAAGTACGTAGATTAGCACGTCCACCACAGTGCAAAGTGTTAGGGAGAATTCTCTGTTTAGGCTGAATTTCCTAACCTAGTGAGTCCCCCAGCAGCTTTGCTGGATTTCTGGAGTTTGTTTTTTTTCTCCTGCCAAGAGTGAGACTCTTTTTCCCCCACTCTTGGACATGATTTGTGGTGTTCCTTTGAATGCTAATGTGTTTTATGGGCTATGGGGTCCTTTACTCCATAGGGTCTCATGTGTTTTTCCTATATGTGTTACACAACACCCTCCGTGCAGTAACACCAGGGTGTCATAGTGACCCCCCACCATAGACTCCATACTCTGGGACTGACTACTGTCTCCCAGGGCATGTAAAGTCACCATTGGCTTTACTAGTCCCAAATTATGAACAGAAACCAGTACAAACCATCGTATTGTGGACGTACTGGTCGGGGCAATTCGATTGCCCCGGGGTCTGTTTGAGGGGGCACGTCTCCGTCCCCCCTGATCGAGTTTTGGCTGGTGGCAGTGGATACTACTTTTTATGGGATTTTCCCATTGTTCGAGTCTACCAACTTTAATTATTTAATTCTTATAGCCTCGAACATACCGCCGGTTTATTTATTTAATATTAATTCGCTGGTCGATATTTTTTGCCAGAACTCGGTTTTAAAATGGCGTTTGTGTTCTCTTCTGTGACTCCAACCCAAGTCGAGCCCTTTGTTCCACTTTTTGGCGGGCTTCTCCACAGAATCCTCCAAAAGTGGTGCCACTCTGTCTGGGTACCACAGGGGTGTGGGAGGGGGTTTAGGCACCCTGGACTGAGTTACCTTGGTAATTCAAGTGGCACTCTTGTGTGATTGGCCCAAGTGGTGAGCCGGCCGGCTCACCACTAAGCATGTTTGATTGACAGCTAGGCTGAGTGAATGGGGGTGTGCTGCATAAAAGCAGGGCTTTGGGGACTGGAACTTCAGAAGTCGCCACAGGTCCTGAGAATCAGACGAGGGACAAGCTGAGCCGACCTACCACGATGACACCACCGGTGGAGCCCCACGGAACCGACTCACCACTTCCCCACTACAGAGAAGATCTCCCGGCTGGAGAGGCTTCTTCCCCTGACTGGTGGGCACAACCAGTTCACCTTCTTTTCCTCGCATCCCAGGACGTCTTGTGATCGAATTGCCCGTGCCAAGCACCCCCGGCAACCGGATAGCCACTTACCACTGGACGGCGAATAAAAGGACCGCTCCTTTTACCTGAGAATTACGCGGCTGGTTTCTTCCCTGGCAGTGCAACGGACTCCTGTCTTCCTCCCCGACGAGATCCTCTCTTCCCCCGGACGAAGCACCATCTTGCATCCACTGCCAGGAACATCTGCCCCCGCTGGAGTATTCTCACCACTTTAAGGTACCGTGTCTGCCAGGCATCCCTTTCTAAAGATTGCTACAAGGTAACAATAACCCCTTAACCTTCTGGACTGGGCTGGCCGCCTTGACCATCTAACTGGTCCTTTTCTTTGGTCCAACTCGTTCTGAACCTTTTCAAGACTTTTTGTGCACTTCAACTGTGTGACCTTGGACACATTTCGTTCTGATCCTCTTAAAGTGGATCCGGCCTTCTGAACTCTAACTTCACGGTTTTACTTTGCCTCCCTCTCTTGTTGTGTTCTTGTGAAAGTGTTGGGATCTGTTTCAAATGATACTCTGCTTTTCTCTCCCTTTTTAAAACGAATTATTAGAGTGCTGTAGGGTGTCCTGACCCACGTTTAAGCTACCCTGCTACAACATTTGGTGCTGTGGGCTTAGGAAATTCAAGATGGCGGAAAACCCACATGTGCGCCGAAATCCAGGAAAGCTGCGCAGTTGTGCGCACACCAAAATGGTTACCTAACTTGCCACCCACCAGGGTAAAGAAAGGTCTTTGTTAACAAAATCCACTTTTACTGATGTCAAAAAGTTGCTGAAATCGTGACTCATTGGACCACTTTAAAGATTCAACCCTTTTTGTGGGGTTCCACATAACCATCTTACTGTAAGGAGCCCCATCAAAACAATGTTAAGCAAGGATTTACTACCATGTAAGAACCATTCCTGTTTAGAATGCATTAATCCAAGAAAATCCCAAAAATGGGTGCAGTACCAGTACTCACCACTATCCAAAAGCCGGCGTTTTAAAACCCACTGTGTGTTTTTCTGAAGGCAAGCAAAATGCCTATTTCAAACCTTGCAACATGTGCAAAATATTCACTGAACACCAGCAGACATTTGGCAGAATGGAGTTTTGTGTGCCTACAAAATCTGGGAAATGAAGAGCCCAAAAACAATGCTTATAACAAAAATGCTATGGAGTCAGCAGCTTAAGCCTAACTGCAACTGGATTTAAAACCACCAAAATCGAAAATGTTAAATTAAATGAGTGACCTATGTTTGGTGTCACATGCCTTTGTAACTGTTGAAATGTCATAGTTTTGCACTTAGAATCAGCATTCTAGCTGCATGTGTAAAATTACAAGTTATTTTAAAAGCAACAAAAAGTTAGCTGAAGGTCTGGCTTAAGGAACTTGATTTTGCCTAGCAACGGATCCCATCAGGAGTGAAACTTGAGTCACAACTATGTTCCCAGGCCAATGTTCCTTTTGCTGCCCACACTAAGGATATGCCATCTATCTGATAATTGAATTTCCTGTGCTCTGCCAGAGAGTGAACAAAGCCCTCTCCACTCAGGCAAAGGTTTTTATTACAGACGTCGTAAAAAGTGGCTTCCTCCTGGAGAAGCTGGGAGGGGCACTGCCTGTGAGAAGCAAGCTGGCTTGGCAGAAACTGGAAAGACTGGTTTCTGTACCATGTGACCTGAAAAGACACACCCCTGCAGCAAGGATATGGTTTTATAAAAAGGGGGATAATTCATAGTGCGGACATGTGAAAATGTTATAAATGATACCATAATTCTTGTGATTTTTCTGCCCACAGTTTAAGACGTGGTAGGAACCGGTGGTATGTTCAGGGGGGTTTTAGCGGAAAAGTGGATATTACTCTAAATGTGTGCATGTTAAAAATCTGAAACTTCATCAGTTAATGTCCCTACCCCCTGCACACATGTATGTAAAGTTGGGTCCATGTCGGAAATTGAAAAAGCAGTTAAAAAGTCAATTATGTACACTCTTTGAATGCAAGCTCCGAGAATGAGCAGATTTGGACATAGACATGGCTAAATTCAGCCACACCATGTATATGTAATTTCACACAACTGTGTAACTCTGAAGTATGGATTTTGATCATATATATATTTGGGTGCACAGATCATAAGGGAGGATGTTTCAAGAGATCATAAAATGACATCAATCTGACTCACAGTTCAGTTTGCCAATCAAGCGGAGGAATGGAAGCCTGACCAATGACGAATGAGAGGGGCAAGTCTAGTGATGCAACACACACACCCATTCTCAAGAAACATATAAAAGCAGAGAGTCAGGACACATAGGGACATTCAATTTCATCTGCAGCGGGACGCTCTGCCGGAAAAATCCATACTTTACCTCCATCAAACCTCCAGAAAGCCAAACTAGAGACTTCAATCTATCCAGAGCAGAGACCAGACCAGAGAGAAAGCAGTGCTGTGCCTAGCAGAGACCAGACCAGAGAGAAAGCAGTGCTGTGCCTAGCCGAGACCAGACCAGGCGCTGTGAGCAGAATCCGGAAAGACCTGACCAGACTGAAGATCGTGACCAAGTCGCTTTCCTGTTCAAAATCTCTTGTGAGTACTTAGCAAAACTCAGAACACATCTCTTAGTTTAAATTCATCTAATTCAATCTATTTAACCTAAGTAGAACTGCCTCCTATCTGTCACATGTCATTTCTAGTAAAATTTGTCATTTTGAAAAAGTGTGCGTTTAAAATTTACAAAACCAAAAACGACCTTTACTAAATTACTCATATCTCCGCAACCGTTTGGGCTAGAGACTTGCAATAACTTTCATTTGGAAGCTGAGATCCCAGGCATTCCTAGGACCCCAAAACGGTAGAGATAGTCCTTGCGGTTCCTTTGTAATAGCGCTCGGCGCATCCGCGAATTTTGCCGCGATTTGCAATTTCTTCACATGTAAAAAAACTGCTGCTGCCTGATTTCATTTGCCAGAAATTCGTTTAACCTGCTAACTATCCCTGCATCATTGCTAGTGTGAGCCTGGACTAATATTAACTAGATACCACTCATCCTGAACCTCTAAAAGGGAATTAAGAGCGTTTCCAGCATATTTCTCATTCATTGCTAGCACCTATCAAAGCATTTGCCTGTGTTTTCAAACTTCTGTTTAAGCTTGCTGGATTGAACTGATTACATTGATTGCATTTCTGAGAACTGTGTGCTTCCTTCCATTTCCTTGCATTGCATAAAGAGGGGGGGAGTGAATAGCCAGAGAAAAGTGATTACATTGTTTGGTTGAAATCCTATTGAGTATTTTCTGTACTGCATTCATTGAATATTGCATCCACCTGAGCTTACATAAAGCATCCTCTACCACATTATACTTTTGTTCCTATTTACCAGTGTGCTACCTTATCCATTTCATGTCAACTCATTAGTGATTATAAAGAAGTGTGCTAGTGCCAGATTCTCCATTGTTAATCTTTATCATATCAGATTAAGGGTGATATTCAATTATTAATTTATTATAAAGTGTCATATATATATCTATTGTTTAAATTATCAAATAAACCTTTTAAACTTGCAAAACAGAACTACTTCTTGGCTCAGTGGGGTCAGGGGGATTCCAAGAGAGGGGTGTTATATAGGGGTAGTCATCCAGAACGCATGAACTGGACCTAAAGATATATCAATAAGGGTTTTCATTCAGTATTATAGACTAGGCGTTGACTTAGCTGTAGTGTGGAATTGAATCCTCTTACAGTGCCATCTGCGTTAAGCGCTCACCGCTGTCTGAAAATAATGAAAATAAGTGGGGCTTTACTTAAGAATTGTCTAATATTCTTTTAAGGGAGTGTATATCTTTTAGTGGCCGTGTTTTTGAACTGCTTAACATTAGTGCCTGTGTGTTTTACTAGATGTGTTTTTAAATAAATAATTATATCTCTTGTACACCAAGCTCTGGTCAGTGTTTAATTGTTCTACTGTGTTCTTTTGACCTATTGTGAATACTCTGTATACTGCCTAACTCTTCTTGAGGGAAGTCTGACTGCTCAGCCACAGCTACCAAGTGAATCTGTGTGGTACAGACTGCTACCAAGTGGGTTTACTGCCAAACACCTGTAGTCTTAAATCTTTTGTAGTGGTCCCAGAGGGAACTGCACAGGTTTCTGCCTAACAGTGATACCCTGATAAAATGGAAGCAACTAGTCTTAAAAAAGGTGGATCAGGAAGAAAATAATTAGACCGAAGTCAAGGGTCTTGATGCATTGAAGTTGGGGGGGATGCTTTGCGGCACTATTGTAAATGTGTGATCTACTTGTATTTCTGAATCTTGAGCCAGAAGCGGCTTCCAAAGTAAAAGTTACAAATTATATTAATGGAAAGTGTTATCTTGTGCTTTATACTGTAAAGCCTTTTTGCATAATATCTAGTTCAACGATTAGCACCTTTTACAGCAATCTAGGTTACATAAACTTTATGTGCTATATGACCAGTCTTTTTGAACACTTGTCACTCTATTGGGGTCATCTCGTCTTTCTCAGAGTCCTCACCAAATCATAATGTAGTTGAGTTCTCCCAGGAACAGACTTTTTTCAATGCATTTGATTGTTCTTCTACCGATCGTGTTGGGCTTTGCCTCTTTAAAGCGTTCTCAGTTGGCTATTGGAGCGCTTGATGACTTTGTACTTAAAGGATTCAGTGAGTTGTAGATTTAGACAATTGTTCAGGTCCTAGACTGTGTAGTAAACTCCATTAATGGCGGTTATGCTCAAATAATTGTGAACTTGCAAAGGAACTAGCAGCAAAAGAGCTCTTACCAATTTCTCCTCGGTTTTCAGCACTGTACAAACAATTGTCACGTCAGAATAAGTTAGCCTGCAAATGCCTTTCCTCTGAAGTGCTGCTGCTATGCTATGGGGGAGGCGCACCCGAAGTACGTAGATTAACATGTCCACCACAGTGCTAAGTTTCTCTGATGGCCCTTGATTGGCCAGAACCTCAGCACTCAACATAGCCAGGTATGAATTAGTGTTGGGGTGAGCGGAGCAGGCAGTGCGAGCTGATCAGTGCTTTTGCACCAGCAAGGACTGTGGGAGATGGGTAGGTTCATAGGAAAGTGAAGTTTGCATACAGTGTGGCATTTCTCCCAAGGTTTTCCTGCAAGGTGAGGACCTGTGTAAATAAAGATAACTAATCGTCCCTGTGTATCCTGGGATATGTGATCCTCTAATGGGTAAAACAGAAATGCAGCTATGGGCTTCTGTAGTGCATAGAAACGGGAAGTATTAAACATGAATAGCAATATGAACAGTGCTGTAAACACTACAAAGGCTTGGTAAATAGAATATATAATAAACTAGTAACAAATGCAGAATTTATTTACTGGTGTCGGACACCCAAGAAAAAGAGTACTGTATTAAAAGCTAGTTTTAAATCCAGTTGCTTTAGGTGACCCTTGCCAGGTTTAACGTGTAGTGTACTTTCGCTGCATTTTGAGCAGGATTCCTCATGGAGAAAACCATGAGTGACCAAGCTTTCCTCACAGCCTTCACTCTGCCACTGTTCAGTCAGATGCATTAACATTGGTGAGTGGAGCCTTCATTCGGCCTGACACGTTGCACATGCAGACACCAGGCTACGCTGTGGGATTTCTTTATTCTACACCTCAGTGGCTGCATCCAAAGAGTAGCCATGGCAATCTTATAAAATGACCTGACCGAATGATTATGGTCCTTGGGTCAGCAAAGTATGCACATCTTTGACAATAGCACATTTTTTCATTAGCAATACTAGAGTAAATAAACAAGCATACCACTGTATAGCATCGACTGCCCCTCTCCTTTTCCTAACTGTCAACATGTTGTTAAAAGTAGATTAAACCAAGTAAATATTGGTTTCCACTTTCTAGTCAGGTGTTTATTGTTCATTTCGGAGCTCATTTTCCTCTTTTTTTCCTTGGCCCACTGAGCAATTCTATCGGTACACGTGGGCGCTTGAGCTGCTAGGTTGGGAATTACTCTTCCATTATCTTGGAATACAAATATGTTAAATGATTTCTCTTCTCTGCATTTACCAGAAGACAAGCGATTGGAATATAGTATCTTTGAGAGAAATGTTCCTGTTCATATATCTTTGATGCTAGTCTTTCATTCTGCAACTAGAGGTCCCTCATCTCATTTGCCAGAACTGCAATCCTGTTATCCATGGATGAGATCTCCAACTCAAGGGAATCAGCATTTACATAAAACAAGCTGATTCTTATCTGTACTTAATAGTTTTATCTCTGCAATGTCTGCTGTGACCCTAGTCCGCATCTGACCTGTTATTCTCTGCCTGGATTGGTGACAGAGGTGTGGGGGGCATGACCAGCGGGGAATCCTTATCCAGCTCTCACAACCTGCTAAGAGACAAAAAGTATGTGGATATCTTTCTTTGGGGGCTGATTAGCCGCAGTAAAAAGCGGGGTCTCATCTAGGTGCAGGAGCATGCTTAAATTGAAGACTGTTCACTATACCAGTGCCATTGGTGGAAAATGTAAGCTTGATTCATGGGTTTCCATTCAAAACTTGTGTAAGAATTTCTGAAATAATGAATCACCAAAGAACACAACCTGAATTAGTTGAACCCCATCCCATCTCTCCCTTTCTGCAGTAGGATGTGTGCCTGTCCTCATCTGTGCCAGTTCAAATATTCTGGTGCTGCCTTTTCCTTTTACAACATGATCCGTTCCCTTGATTGCAAGGTTTGAAATTGCTGCGAGCTATTTAGTTCCTGCTTCTAGCCTAGGAGAGCCTGGTTAGCTTGTAAACTACTACTACCAGGAGCTACCTATGGCTCCTCAGTCCTGCTGGTGCCTTACAAACATTTGTGTCTTTAACTTGGAGTATTTGAGAATGTTAATAAAGAAGAATTGGAATTTATCAAATACACGTGTAAACACAATGGAGCATACATAATGAGTTAAAAGTTAAAGTAGCATCTCCTGGCTCCCCTGCAGTAACTCCTGCCTACATGGTGATGCCCGACACCCAGGAGTTGGTTTTAGATCCTGCTCATCGAATCTTAATTCCGAACCCTGTGGTTGTCTCGGTTTCAGTGAGTGCCATTGAAATCATCCATGAAAGTTTGTAAATGGATGTTAAGCCATTTGTCACCTAATGGTTGGTTATGTGTGAGAACGAATACGTAAATTAAAATAACAAGCAAAATCATGCATGCAGTAAAAATAAATCAAGAATGTGAATTACTTCTGCTTTGGATATAAACTCATAACTCACTATTATGAACAATTGGATGTATGATGTGTGCTTTAGGTATTTAAATAATTGCTTTTGCAGAATCTGAGAAGAAATATAAGAAAACTCACAATGACCATCTATTTAGCTATACAGGTACTGAATGGCATGTTCAACTGCATTTGAATATCAACTAGCTGTCTCCAAAACAAGTGTACATACATAGAAAAGTAACCTATATTATATTTTCAGATCTTTCTATCCAGTGTTCTTTCACATCCAGATGCTATGGGAATTAGTCTTGTTAGGTGAACCAATTGTGGTCATGGCACCCTCGCCTTCTGAATCATCAGAAACTGTTTTGGCACTCATAAGGTCAGTATTCCTAGTATCAGATATACACACTTGCCCTTGACATAAACTTGTGCTTTCATAAACTGCCAGTGTACAACGTACCTCCCAATTGTGTCCCCTGGATTTTGACACCTTAAACTTTCCATTTGTTTAAAGTGGTCTTTCTTTTTTTACTGTTGACTGTAAATTATGTTTATTGGTTTGCCAAATGGAGTTGAAATCTCCTTTCATTGGTCCAAAATGACCGCTTATTTAGTAGTAATGGTCTGAAAAATTGTATTTACGTGCTGTTTAATAGAGATTTTTTGAACATGCTGGTATGCCTAGGCGGATGCACAAAAGACTAGGGAGGCTTGGTACACAGGGCTTATTTACACACAAGTTATATAATTGAAAAAGCAATAGCAGAAAAGCTATCTCGATACCAAGTCTCTCTCACAGAATATTATGATGTCTCGCCTCCCAGTCGGTTAGTATGTTTCTGAAACCTTTAGACTGGTTTCCTGAACCCAGTTGCCAGTACCCATTCCAAATGATTCTCCAGGTACCTGTTTAAATACAATATATACAGTTTAAAATGCCAGTGTGGCAAAATGTACATAGGTGAAACTACACAAGCAACAAAGGAATGCATTGGAGAACAGAAGTACGACAATAGAAATCGCAATTTTTAATCACTTGTGTCAAGATATTTTGCATAAATGGTCCATCAAGTAGCACAACTCAAATTCCAAGTCAGAGAAGTTTTATACAGACATCCACGTGGTGGAACGGGGAAAAAAAGACTTTCAGAGGGAAGCATTCTGAATTTTCAAATTGCAAACTGTTTCCATCAGGAATGAATGAAGAGTGGTCACTTGGTTGCTTCTTAACACATTGGGTCATAGACATTTTTCACAATCTGCAAGATGTATTTGTTTGTGACCCACGAAGGACATAATTAGATTTCGTTTTTTTAGTAGTGTGGTGATCGAAGTTACACCACACAAACAGGCGAGAGCTTGGCATCGTGTAAAGTAAAACCACTTTTTAGTCTTAGTCCTATGAATATACATTATTATTTTTGTTTATCCAGCACGGTTGGTTAAATTTTGCCGTTACATATTGTGAAGAATCTAATGGGGTTCTCCCCAGTAACCTGATCTGGCACCCTCCTCATGTGGCCAGGGAAAGGCAGACGCTTCCTGATCCCGACCCTGGGGGTAGTGTGCTGTGGGAGGATCACATGCGGTGCGGGGGACAGACCAGGAAGACGGGGATACCCTCCTTTCTAACTTTCCCCATAATCCCAACTTTTGTATGGCTCTTTGCTAAACTAAATCAGTTACAAAAACCTAACTTTGTTGAAATACATGTCCCAGAATCCTAGAGGACCTGTGACGAGGAAGAGGGCCGAATAGGTATGTAGATGTTGTAGTACGGCAGTTAAGACTAGTATCCATTGCAGGAGTTAGGCGATTGAAGCTAATGGCTCACACCTGCAGTCTATTGTCAAAACTGTGAGTGGGGAAAAAAGACCCCAGCAGGAAGGCAGGAGAGAGAGTAGCAGGAGTTGAAAAGCTGGCAGCAGCAGCAGAGGAGAAGCACAAGGCTGGCGAGTCACGAGGAAGTGGGGGTACAGAAGGGATGCCTTCTTGGAGACAGCAAATTACATCTGCAAGTTCTGAGTGTGTCCCAAAATCTGTATTGCAGAGTTCCTCATTTGAACTGAGTTGCTGTGATTGCAGGCTGTGACAGTGCAGGAGCCTAAGGCCAGAAGCAGAAGGCAAGCCGGGGGGCTTGAAATTAAAAGGAACTCGCAATTAAGGTGGCCAGACTGGAGACACCCGTGCTGGAGAAGGGTGTGGGTCCCAAGTGTGTCAGAAGTAGTTGCAGTGGTCAAGGAAGGCGGGGAAGCAGAGCAACCCGCAACCACAGTGTCCTTGAAGCCAGTGAGTGAATCCCAACATTCAGATTCACTCTACAATCCTTGCTGGTAACTGTAGCTAGCTCCGAAGTAACTCACATGATGTTTAAAGCGAGTAAAAGTTGTTTGATAGCTTCAAGCAGTCTGTTAACAATGGAATTATAGTACTTTGGTTTATACTGAAAGCTGTAGTATTCGTGTGAGAAGTAAAGAGCCTTTACATCCATTATTGAACTATGTTTGGATTACTGAGTGGGTGCGTGTCCTTAATTGTGAAGAAGGAACGCCTGTTAAATCCATTCTGAATATCTGACATTGACGATGTACAATAGTTACAAGTGATACCAAGTGAAAATTGCATCAATGGAACGTTGTATGTTGAAGCCAATTGTGTTTCTCGAAGGAAGTATAACGTCTCCTTTAACGCTATACAGGAATACTATTCTTTTCATCCCTTTAAGCTTGAAATCTACCTTAAGAGTGGTCGCGTGTGCCCAATTATGTTTTCACTTTGAATACTGAACCTTGTATTGTCGAGAAGAACAAGCAGTACTCTAGTCAAAAAGAAACCCCTCTCCATAGTGAAACCAGCCTTGTTAAAATAGATCTACCGACTCTGTAAAGTTGTCAACTGTCCAGTAGCTCAAGATATCAGTGTGGCGTTGTTACCTGAAGCTGAAAGAGTGGCAATATGGCTTCTCTGTAATTACTGGAGCACAAGAGGTGTGAGTAAAGCAAGGGAAGGAGAGCTGGTTGCTTGTAAAGAATATTCAGAAGTTAACTTGTAATGCTAAAGACTGCTCAAGCTCAGAGGAATCCAGTCTTGTGGGCAGAAGGTTATTCTTGTGGCAATCAGACAGACACAAGAGGCTGTCCCTTTTTAGGAAGTTATTGAAGGGAAGAGTGCCTTGCCTACCTGAAGAGGTCGCAGTGTCTGGTTATATTTTGTCTGACAATTCATAAGTACAAAGCAGTGGTAGAAATACCTGAACTCTGGTGGGATACAAAGTTGTCCGCACATGTCACAATGGAGTGGTTTGAAGTAGTGGCATACTGTGGGACAAGGGTGACTGTTCTCACAGTAACAGCAGTAGAAGGGTGGTTTTAAAAGGGAAGCAGCAACCAAAGAGAAACATCCTGACAAATGTACCAAATGTACTGAAGAAGTCCAAACCAATTGTAACCCTATAGTCCTGAAAGCAAATATTACATATTCGTTTGAACTGTCAAATAATATTGAAGAGAAAACAATTTATCGGCATAACCAGGTTTACCATTGGTGCTATTTTCTTTGCTGGAGTTGGAAGGGGGACATTTTCAATCAATACCAAATAACTGTTGCCAGTTGATTTTTGTTTGAACTTTTGCTTTGACTTTGAACTGTTTCAAGACTTTTCTTTTCCTTTGAACATTTTGAAGTTGACTCTAAAGCCTGGGGAAAGGACCCTACCCAGGGCAGGTGAAGGCCATCCAAATATTGTTTTAGATTGTTTATCTTGTGTTGCTTTATAATTTCCTATGTATGTTTGTTTAGAGCAAGGGCCATTTTACCCATTTTAGAGATTGTTCCCTTAGCTTTTAGGCTAGGTGGGGAATTCCTCGCTAGAGTAGGACTAGCAAGGTTTTATTTGAAAACATTTACTTTTAATAAAATGTCATACTTTGAGAAAACTAAAAGCAGTTGTTTGCCTCCCATTACTGACGCCTCACAATCTACTGACATCAATGTTTTAAGATGGTCGTTCTGTAAATTACTTAGTACACTTTAGAATAGTCTTTTTTGCATGTTTACAACCAAGGGAATAATACATGACACAAAAACACAGTAATGTTAATATTTCACTTTGAATAAATTCCTGTTTGAGATTCTCATGAGTAATCTCCTGCTGTGCAGCAGATGAGGCCAGTTGTCTTCATGGTACTTGGAGACCTCGACCCTTCCCTGGTGATCAATGGGCTTGGTTTCACCACTGCAATTAGGAGGTTTGTGAGCTTTCTGCCCATGCCGTGCCACCTAAACCTTTTGGTTGCAACAGGGCCTGGGGACAACTGCATGTGCCCTCTTGGAAAGCTGTCCCGCATACCCTCCCGGGTCTCTCTTGCCACCCTTTACCTTGTTGAGGGCTTTGACATGTCACCAGGGTTTCCTGCGATGTTGGATGTTCCGTTCGACTTCTCTGACGTCTTGCTTTCCCCGTGGCTGTGCGACGGCTTTGCCAGTTGTCTTCTGCTTTCTTCCTCCTCTCGACACTGCTGTGCACTGGCCTGCTTCTGGAGACCTCCCAGTCATCTGACGCAATGGAGAGCCAGAGTCCTCGCAGTACTCCCCCTCTGCATAAGCGACAGAGGTTTGTATCTATCGCGTTTGCTGTGCAGCGCACATGCCAACCTCTGCGGCTGCCCGAGACCAAGTGTTTAGTCCATTGTCTGTTTACACAAGGTGGCCAGCAGTGTCTGGCCCCATTGTATCAGTCCTTAGTCTCTTTCCCATGTTTCATCTTCATTGCTCCGCGGGGCTAACTCGTCCAAGTACTTGGATAACCTAGGTTCCTCATGTTCTTCTTTGTCTCAGTACTTTCCAGAACCTTAAGATAATCTGCCTTATAACATTACATAGGTCTACTGTCTACAAAGAGGTTAGCAGAGGCTAGTGTATATGAGGGTTTTATGTTCTCCTAAGGGCTGTACTCTAGATGGTCGTCCTTATCCCTAGAGGGTGTAGTCCCTCCCCATGAGATCCTTTCCCATTATACCACTACCAGGGGTACTATCTGGTAGTGGTGTCGCCTCTCTGGCCTTAAGGCAAAGGTCTCCCCCGCAAGAAGAATTGATGACGTCTAGTGAATCGTCACATAATGCTGACACTTGGTACACTCACGAATAGTCCTTCAGTGTTGACTATCACGGGAATATCAACATGAAACAAAAACACAGTAGCGTTTGATTTTCACAATGAAAGAAGCAATGATTGAGTTTCCCACAAGGAATTTAATGTTCAGGAAACCAGGTAAGCTGATCCAGAGTACTGTAAATAACAGGTGGTGTGCTTATATACACAAATGGTGAACGGGCATACATGTTGCGACAATGTTTTTTGTGGACGCTAGTGAAATAACACAGGTTTCTTACGTGTGGAAGTTGGCAGTTTTGTGGAGATTTGTCATATACAGATGCCGCTCTCTAGGATAATTGTTTGATGTTATGCAGGAGATGCAGTAAACCGCCACTGGAAGTTGGTTATAATAGATATCACACATTTTTATACAACTAGTGAATGGGCGTATATTTAGTTATAAAGTCACTTACAAACTTTGATGCTGCAATGCACGGTCAGCCCATGGCATTCATTTGTTGATTTTGTGGAGATTTAGCTGTAATTTAGGATTACGTTTTATACACATTAGTTTGAGAAATATAGTGTGTTTCAACTATTGTGTGTTTTATTTAAGTATTTGAAAGGTATAGGTTTGGGTTGATTACCATTGATGTGTGGACTGAGACGCAGGGAATCCCACATTTTATTTTCGGTAATCCAATAAAATTGGTAGTTATTGTGTTAGAGTTAATATGATAGAATGCAAAAATACCATTATGACATGGTTGGTGAGATCTCAAATTAAGAGATGTACTCCTACGTCCTGTCCGTTTTCATCCATACTGTAGCGGCGTCCCTCGTTAGGGATGAGAGACTGAACCTTTTTCACTAGAAAAATCATCTTCCTTTTAAATTTAAATGTGCGTGGGGGAGTGGCCCTGGAAGCATGCGCTCCCCCAACTCCGCCGACCGGCGCACTTTTCAGTCAGCTTTTCCGTGTTGATGGGAACGGACCGCTTTCACCAGCGCTCCTGGGTTAAGCCTCTGGCTTAGTAATTCCACATGCTCTTCTCCGGATAAGTACTTTAGTCTTTTTTTTCTCCTTTCAATTGTTAGGTACTGCTTTGTCCTCTCATGCCACTCCCCCTTCCGACCCGCACCCTCCCCCCCGACGCATGTCGACGACAGCAGGCTTCAGCAGGTGTCCAGCCTGCGTGGGTCCCTTCTCAACTTCCGACCCCCACACCCTTTGCTGACTCGCCCCAGACCATAGCTGGGACGGCTGTACCGCATGCGACTATCTGAAACCGCTGTACCGGTGCTGACGGGGGAACCACCAACCAAGAAAAGGAGAATTGAGAATTCACCCTCCACCTACTTATCACCCTTCGCCTCCCTCTCCCCCACCGAGAGATAAGGTGGATCCAGACACGCCTACGACTGGCACTGGCACGGACGACGGCAGATTCGGGGACCACCCGTCTCCAGATCTTTGCCACCTGACGAGATAGGCTTGTTTCCCGCCATGGTCTCCAGGGCATCGCAGCTCTTCCAGCTCGTTCCTGAGGAGAAGAAGAAAGAGGGTTTCCTATACTCACGCCGCAAGGCCAAGAGGAAGACTGTCCTTTCGGTCTCACTCCTGGATGCCATTTGGTACGAGGGGTTGGCCCTCATGAAGAACCCTTCCACGGCCCCGGCGAAGAGGGAAAGTTATGAGAAGAAGTACAGGGTGCCTGACTCTGCGCCCAAGTGCTTGCGGACCCAACAGTCACCGGACTCTGTGGTATCAGCAGCAGCCAAGAAGTATTCTTCGGGCTCTTCCTCTACGGCGACTGCCACCCCCTCAGACAGTAAGGGGAAGAAGTCGATGCCATGGGTCAACGAGTTATCACATCAGCGGCGACGACCATCAAGACCGCCAACGCTCTTGCCATTGTGGTGCGTTAAGACTGGGAGCTGTGGTTCAAGATCACTCCCCTTTTGGACTTCCTTCCTGACGACAAGAAGTCAGAGGCTTTGGAGATTCTGCAGGAAGGCGACGTGGCGTCGGACCACACCATCACGTTGGCCACGGACATCGCTGACATGGGCAACAGCGTTTGCCTTCGCCGGCAGGGCTGGCTTAGGGCCACCAATTTTCGCCAGGATATTCAGTCGAGGGTGTTGGACATGCCCTTAGACAGGGACAATTTGTTCGGGAAGGCTGTAGATGAGTCTCTTCAAGCCATCAAGACGAACACAGACAGCCCGTGCCTTGGGTATGCTTCAACAGCGACGGCCGTCCTTTCGGACATCCGGTGGCAAATCCCAAGGATCCTCGAAAGGTTTCAGTGGAGGTGCCTCATCTTACTGTCAACTCTCCTGCTCTTCGGCCCAGGAGAACAGGGGCCGTGCTAAGTCTGGAGGAGGATGTCTGTGTCGCTAGGGTCCCCAAGGCGGCGCTTTGCCATCCAACCAGGATTGAACCGGCCGTGGGATCGGGCCCCCACCCGTGCACCCCAGTGGGAGGCTGGCTGGCGAACTTCACCAGCGTCTGGAAGACAATCTCCACTGACCGATGGGTGCTGGACACTCTCGCTCACAGACACACCCTGGAATTTCAACAGAAGTATCCCTGAATACCACCGGTGGCCCGGCAGGAAAACCACGTCCCGCAGCTGCTGCTGGCGGTGCGGGCCATGCTAAGGAAAGGCAAAAAAGGAGGCAAACCTGGTTTGCTGTGCAAAGACCGAGCCAAGAAGGATGTTAACAAGAAAGAAATTGTGATTTAACCCCAACCAGAGCTGAAATAAAAAGTATTTGGGCTAGCGGGTTTAAAGTTCGAGGCTACTAAAATAGCCTAAAACGTTACCACGTTATGTAATATAATTGCGATAGGAAAATTAGGGTAGGTTCCACTGCCACCAGCCAAGTCTTAATGTAAAGGGAGCGAAACAATGCTCCAAGAGGCACAGATAAAAAGGGCTAAGAATTAACCCTTTCCAATACTCCATATAAAATGGGGGGTACTGGATCTGTGGTTAAAGTGACTATGTAAAGTTAATTGCAACTTCCCCCTTTTCTGGGGGACAGTAGTCAGCCCCAGAAAATGGAGTCTGTGGGAAGTCTCAAAGACAACCCTGTGTCACTGCACTGAAGGTGCTGGGTAACACAAAAGTGTGGGGCTACTGAAGTGATGTCCTCCAGAGTCCACAATCACAAAAACAGTTGAAATACACATGGCAAAACACAGGTAAGAGTGGGGGAAAAGCTCACACTCTTACCAAGTGGAAAAAATAAACTCCAGAAATCCAGCAAAGCTGCTGAGGGACTCGCTAGGTAAGGGAAATTAGCCATAGAATGAGAATTCTCCCTAACAGCTGGCTTTAGCTGACCGTCACAGATGCATCCCTGATGGGTTGGGGCACTTGCCTGTTAGACTTGACTGTGAGTCTCTGGAGCACATCCAGTTTGTTGCCCACCTTCGTCCTGTCCTTGAAAGGGAAATATGTGCTGATCCTTACTTAAAGACAGTGGCCATGCACTGCCTCAACAAGCAAGGTGGTGTCTGGTCCTAACCTCTGTGCAGAGAAGTGATGAAACTTGGGTTTTTCTGTGCACTGGAGAACGTCTCTCTGGTGGCTGCTCATCTTGCCGGAAGAGAGAATGCCACGGCTGATGCGTTGAGCAGACAGACCTCGTCCTCCCACTAGTGCGAGCTTTGCCAGGAAGTTCTAGAGATTTTCTCCAGCTGGGGGGATCAAAGATATCTCTTCGCTTCCACTGTGAACAGTAAGTGTGAGGGCTGTTGTAGCAAATTTCTTCACCAGGGGGCTCTTGAGGGATGCATTGACGGTTAATTGGACATTCAACCTCCTTTGTGTTCCTGCCTATCCTAGTTATTTCACTGGTTCTCATGAGATTGCACCTGTTTGAGATCACGTTAATTCAGATCGCTCCAGACTCTGCCCTAAAAGGTAGTATCCAGAGTTTCTGGACATGTCCATCTGAGCTCTCTTGTGATTTCCGAGGACCGTGGGTCTGCTATCGCAATCGAATTGTGTCCTCCACCCCAACATCAACAGCCTGAACCTTCATGGTTGGCTACTGAGAGGAAGGAATCCCAGTCAGGAATGGGCTTTCATTTTGGTAGGCGTTCCTCCAGATATTTCTGGTATACAGTTATGTCCTTGCTCTCCTCCATCCTCAATATCCATGTACTGCTATTGGAGTCTTTTCCAGATGAGAAATGTGTGGGAGGAAGGTATCCATTAGATGAACAAATTACTTAACCTCGTAATTTTTGTTCTGATGGATATTCCTCCTCTATATCCTATCCACAACACAGCTGTTCTTCTGAAACATTTTGCTGCCAGCGGGGACAGCATGGCTCCACATCAGCTCCACCTGACGCCTGTATGCACCACGCGACAGACATGACCTCAGGGCCAGTATATATTGTGCTGCGCACCCTGACCTCAGTACTACCCTTTTTTCCTAGCTCGGACGCTGAGGGACTGTGGAACTGGAGGTGTACTGGCTATCCATCAGGAGTGACAGGTAGGTAGGACAGTGAGGAATCCGTGGGAGGAACATCATCACAAAGAATATTGCAGAGAGGATAGTCATTTTTTCTTCTAATGGATTCCTTTCTCAATAGACTCTTAAAGCAGCACAAAGATCTGGCGGAGGGAGGAGAGTAATGACACCACCTAGACCAGAACACTTTGGAGGAAAGTCCTACCAAAACGGGCATCCTGGCTGGAAAGCAAATCCAAGCAGTAATACTTAGCAAATATCTGCAGTTATTCCCAGATTGCTGCATGGCAGATGTCCAGAGGTGTCAGCCACTCCTCGAGTAGAATGGGCTCAGACTCACAGGCACATTCTTTCCAGCCAGATCACAGCATTCCAATTTGTAGAGAAAGATCCACCTTGACAGGGTGTTTGGTGCCAGTGCATGGCCCAGCATAACCAATGAAAAGCTGGTCATATTTCCTGGCCTCTTTCATCCAACAGATGTAGTAGCTGTGGGCCCACACCAGGCTCTCTGATGGAATTGTTCCTCTGACTTGGAAGGATGAGGCAGAGGAAAAAGCACAGAAAGATGCTCTCGACATAACCTCTTTGGAGAAGCCTGATTGCTCTCGGTGCCAGCAAATTGATGTGTTCCCGAGACTTCAAGGGAGACCACAGTCGGTTCACTCAGTTCCGACAGGTGAGTGACCCAGCCTGTCGGAGATACTTGGTGACTACCGTCACCTGGGACCAGGGTAGATGAAACAACGTGCCTCTCCGCAGGTTCCCTCTCGTGGCTTACCACGCAAGAACCCAATCCACCTGCTCCTAGACCTGCAGAAGGTCCAACATGTGACACTAAAACTGCGACCATTGTCTACGGAGGAACCACTGAAGCGATCTAATGTGTGGCTCCGCCACCGGAACCACTAGGATGCATGAGGCCCAGTGAGTGCAGAAAAGCAGAGGCTAGGACTTTGTCCTGGGATTGGAGGACATTGACCATCCGAAAGATGTTTGCTACTCCGTTCTGGGGTGGGAAGGTGAGGAATTTCTTCAAGGTACTTGTGGATTAGAACTCTGCGCCCTCTGTATTGGTTGAGGCACTTAGATTATAAGGTCGCATTGACCCAGGTAACAATGGAGTCCTTGATTCCTCTACTCCATTAGGAAGGGGCAATTTTGAAAAAAGTTACCCTTCGGGTGTACTCATGCGCCCAATGGTTTGATTTCTTTTTTAAGAAAAATTCTTTCACACAGTATCACATTTTTAAAGAATTTAATGCCCTATGGTGATGACACGTGTTTCGATGTTTGCAACGTCTTTCTCAAATCAGGGCTTCAAATAATAAGAAATTTGTATTTGAGCATTCCCAATTGTATTTAACCAAAATTAATAAATTAAATAAAGCATAATTGGTTGCGAATATCACAATCATTGCCATATTGTTTGGTAAGTTAAACGGTAGAAACATCAAATTAGCATGTTATTTGTAAAGCAAAATAATTTTAGCAATAGGTTGTTCATTCATAAAAAAGAAAAATAAGAAAAATCGACATGGCCATGTTTAGGGAGGATGAGAGGGGTAGGAGATTTGTGGGAAGTCCAAGAGAAATAGAAAAAGTAGAAAAACAATTATATTTCCATTATTGAGTATAGTACAGAGCTTAAAAACCCCTTTGTCAACTTTATCATGAATGGCTTATTTTCTCTCAACACTTAGAGATGTGGGATGGCTTCCCATCTTCAGTATTGTGATATACATCTATTCACAAGGGGCAAATTGTGTCTTTGGGTGTGAGCTTTCTGGGTGTGCTTTGTTTTGTGCACTGGGGTTTCTTGTGTCCAGATGGGCTTTGTCCTAGTGTTTGTGTTTGGTGTCTGGGTTTATTGGGTTTGTAACTTGATTAGAGAGTGCTGTGCAGTTTGCGTGTTTTCGTTGGTTTGTGAGCACTCAGACGTGTGTAATGAGAGGTGTTGGGGTGTGGAAGAGAAAACTGAGATGGGTCATGTGTTTTTGTTAGTCTCTGGCTATTGTGTAGCTGCGTTATAGTTTCTTTTATCTTGCGGTTCCTTTATTTCGAGGTTTACCATTTGTTTGAGGTTTGGACATTCTATGTGGTTGGAGTGGTCTGCTTGCAAGGATGGGTTGTTGTGTATCTGGTCAATTTTCAACTCTCTGAGTCAAATAGCCAGGTTTATAGCCGCTTCCTGAACGTTGCGTGGTCTTGGGTCATTCTGAGTTCCTTCGGGATCGATTTTCATAGTTTGGCTGTCACATAGGTTTGCTTCTAGTGTCTTTCTATTTGCTGGTCGGTGCTAGAACGTTTTCCTATGGGATTCCTATGGGATTGCACCATTATAAAACACTTCCATGAATTGGGCCCTAAATCTCTTCTGGGTTGGTATCAAGTGATTTATTTGTTCAGAGGAATTCAGCTCCATGTAGTGATTATATGGACAATGCAGAGGGTTTTGAAGTTGATACACTGGTAGTCGGTGTAGTCTTCAGTGCTTGGCTGATGTACACTCTTCCATTTAGTCTCAGCAGTAGTCTTGCTGCTGTATTTTGGATATGTTAGTTTTTTGGTGAGGCGTCCAGGCTTTCCTAGCTAGAGGCTATTTCCATAGTCTATTCTTGATACCAAGGATATGATCATGAGGGCTCGCTGTAGGAAATTGAGGTGAATTGCTTTTATTAACCGGAGGTGGTAGACATTTTTTATTTTTGGCTATTGCATGGCCTTGTGGTTCCAAAGTGAGATTACTGTCCATGCGAATTCCCAGATTTGTTGACGCCTCATGCCCTGCGGCCAGTTGAGAGGTGTTTGTTAGATTGTCTCATGGGGTGATCATTATTTGTGGGGTTTAGTTTAAGGTTGCTTTTTGCAATCCAGGATTTTATATCAGTGAGGCATTTATTGAGGGCATTGTCAAGGTTGTTGTTGGTATTTATCTTGTAAATGAGTTGGGTGTTGCCTGCTTAGTTGTAGGCTGTCCGTCCAGGGTTCGAAATTGAGATTAGAGAGCAGGAGCTAGAACTAGCTCATGGGTGTCGGGCATCACCCTGTAGACAGGAGTTACCAGACATTATCCTTTAACTTTTTGTCCAGTTTGTATGAACCATTGTGTTTAAATGTATATTAGCTGTTTTCTAATTCATCTTTATTAACATTCTCAAATACTTTGTTAATGTCAGGTTTATATGTTTGGAAGGCACCAGTTGGCCCTAGAAGCCAAAAGTATCTCCTGGTGGCTTTTAGTTTCAAGTTAACCAGGCTCTGCTATACTAGAAGCAGGAGCTAAATAGCTCCCAGCTTCCTTCAATTGCAAACCCTTCCATCCATGGGTATGAACGAGCGGCATTACTGGGATCATAAAAATTATGAAGAGGAGCAGGGAGAGGCTTGATCCTTGTGGTACATCGCAGGTCATGATTTTTGTGTTTGATGTGAACGGTGGTAGGTTGGTACCTTCGGTTTGGTCGATGAACGATTTCAGCCATTGTAGTGCAGATCTTTGATTAACAGATTCCTCCAATTCCTTGATAAGAATTATTTGATCATGTCGAAGGCAGCTGATATGTCAACTAGCATGAGGGCTGATTTGGATATTGTTGTCTGCGTTCATCTGTGTCGACCCATGTGGAGCAGAGTGCTGACTAGGTTCCTCCCATTGGTCTGAAACCAATCTGGGATTGGTCAAGTAGTGCGTTGCTTTCCACATGATTGAGTCGTTCTTTGTATGCATGGTCCTCCAATATTTCCGCTGGGTAGTGTATGTTTGATATGGGTCTGTAGTTGGCAGGGCCATCAGTTTTTCGCATCTCGTTTTTAGTTTATTTTCAAATTTGTTTATTGGCATTTATTATTTAATACATTTACAGGACACCAGATATGTCCGTAATTCGAGGATAATGAGCATTTCAGAATAAAACATTTAACAAATTAACATTACAACATTAACAATCTCCCAGTGTTTTTCCCGTTGAGCTAATGCCGCTTGGTGGAGCAGGGGGAGGGGGGTCCAGATGGTCTGGAGGGGGGGAAGGGAGGGGCCCATGCCTGTGAGAGCCCAGTGAGGTAGCAGCAAAATGGTCACAGGTCTTGCCAATTCAGTTCATGGGTCTGTTTTCAGTGGATTCATACCAGTTCATGGGGGCTTGTCATCTGAGGGGTAAAACAGGGAGTCTGTGAGTTCTTTCCAGGCCTCCAGGGTCATACTAGGGTCATCTGTAGATCTGGCTACACTGTCCTCCCAAGCCGTTGTTTCTGCTCGTACCCAGCGTTTCAGCTCAGAGTGCCAGCTTTTCTGTTGGGGCCCGGCCGTTTTCTTCCAAGACATTGCCATAGTCCTCTTTGCCAGTATACACATAATGTCCATTAGTCTGGTGAGGTGCTTGAGTTTGGCCGGTCTAGAGTATGTGCCCAATAGGCAATTCTCCGGGGTCCATTTGTATCTAGTCACCCCCAGATTATCGCTTGTCTGCTGTATGGCAGTCCACAGGGATTGTGTCTTAATGCACTTCCAGAACATGTGGATTAAGTCTGCATTATTCTGTCCACACCATGTGCAATTGGAGGGCGACATATTGATTTTTGCCAGCCTGGATGGGGTTAAGTATGTTCGGTGTAGCAGGTTGAGTTGTACTTGTCTGAATCTGTGGTTTCTGGAGACAGACTTGGGAAATGTCAAGGCCCTTTCCCATTCTCCATCTGACAATTCCCAGCCCATGTCCGCTTCCCATTTGCCTCTCAAAGCGGCACTCCGTGGGTTGGGGATGTCACTTAGGTGGCCGTAGATCTGGGACACCGGCTTCCAACCTTCACCCAGGGCATAAAGTAGTGTAATCAGGGGGTTTGATTCTGGTTCCTCCGGCCTTGACGTCCACTTGGTTCGTGCTGTGGTTCTCATCTTCTGATACCACAGGAACTGGCCTATATGAACTCCATCTACTTCCTGAAGTGTTTCAAAATCTTTAAAAGCCCCATCAACAAACGGGTCCCCCCCCATGAGTATATCCCATTCCTTTCCCAGTGTCTGAGGTGGTGCAGATCTGCGACGGAGCCGCATAGGTCCGAGAGTAGTGGTATGTCCAGGGAGTAGTGGCGCTTAGTGCAGGTAAGGGTTACTGTCCTGTGCCAAATTTTTTGTCCTAGGATGGCCATGAAAGGGGCATTTCGCATCAGGTGGGAGGGGGCCCAGATGAGTTCTTTCATGTGCAACGGGGATACTAGGGTCTGCAGCAGGGGGGTCTCAGATGTGGCTTCATCTGCTAGCCATTTGGTGACAAAACTAAGCTGTGCTGCCAGGTAGTACTTTTCAAAGTTTGGGAGTTGGATTCCCCCCTGGGTGTACGGTAGCATCAGGGTGGAGAGTGCCATTTTGCGTCTCCCTGGCCCCCACAAGAAATCCCGGGTTATCCTTTCTAGCAGGCAGAAAAAAGGCGCATTGATATAAAAATGTATATTCTGGAACCCGTACAAGACTCTGGGAAGGACAATCATTTTAATTATTGCAGCTCTTCCCATCATGGATAGGGGAAGTTTCGCCCAGAATTGCATGGATTTTCTCAGGGCTGGGATCGCAGTCTTCGTATTGTGCTCATGCATTAATGTAGAGGTATGCATTATGTGTATCCCTAAATACTTGAATGAGGTCAGCTCCCACTGTATTCCTACCGCGGGAAGTTCTGTTATGTCTTTCCCCTTGAGGCCTGCCAGGGGGAATAGGCAGGACTTCGCCCTACTGAATTGTATACCAGAAAACTTTGCAAAGTTGTCTAAGACATCTAACATCGTGGGCACGTTGTTTTGTGGGTCCCTGACGTACAGTAGTACGTTGTCTGCGTAAAGAGAGATAATATGTTCAATACGCCCCAGCTGTATCCCGGCGTCAAAGAATTGTCTTCGGAAGTATATAGCAATGAGTTCCAGTCCTAGTACGTAAAGCATGGGGGAGAGCGGGCATCCCTGCCTAGTGCCCCTACATATGTCCCAGGCCTCTGATATGTATTTTCCTGTTTTTACTCTGGCCTTAGGTTTGGTATAAAGTATCTTGATCCATCTAATGAACCCTGGGCCAAAGCCGAAACCCATAAGAACCGCCACTAGCCACTCCCAAAATATAGAATCGAACGCCGTAATGGCATCAAGGGACAGCAGCGCATGTGTCTCTGTATTAGCCTCCGTCTGAGCAATAATCTGTTGTACTCTACGTAGGTTCATGGTTGTGTTCCGGCCTGGTATGAAGCCACACTGATCCTCGTGCACTACATCCCCTATGATATTGGCCAGTCTATCTGCTAATACCGTGGTCAATATTTTCACATCGTAATTAAGCATGGCTATTGGGCGGTAGGAGTCACATTTGTCGGCAGGCTTATTAGGCTTGATAATTGGAATTAACAGGGTCTCCCTCATGCTGTCAGGAAGTATCCCTCTCTCATGTGCCTCCTGAAAAACCTCATGTAACAAGGGTGTTAGGGAGGTCTCATATGCCTTATAGAACTCAGTGGGTAGTCCGTCACTCCCGGGGTTTTAGCAGTGGCCAGTGACTTGATTGCCTCTGTTATATCCTCCGCTGTGATATCTGCGTCAAGAGCTTCAGCCTGTTCAGGGGTCATTTTGGGGAGCCCTATTTTCTCCAGGGTGTCTATGATTTGCTCTCGGGGTACCTGATCCCTGTGAGAGTAAAGGTGTTCGTAAAAGCCCTTGAAGGTTTTGTTTATATCTTGCTGTGTCTGTACTACCTCACCACCTTCAGTCTGTATCATGGTGATCGTGTGTTTGGGGTGTTCTTTCCTACATAACCAGGCCAGCATTCTGCTAGGTCTATCGGCTTCTCTGTGCGTTCTGTTTGTTTTGGTGGCATAATCAAATTTGGCTAGTCTTTCCCATGCCAGGACACATTTAACTCTAAGTTCCTTAAGGTTATCTTCTCTTTGGTGAGTGTTCACCGGGGCAGCTTCGAGTTGCTCAACCTGTCGTTCCCACTGATCTAATTCACCCCTCAATTGTTTCCTGATGCCCCCTGCTTTCTCGATGATTTCTCCCCTCGCCACTACTTTAAGAGCGTCCCACATCGTGCTCAGGTGGGTAACACTCCCCGTGTTCCTCTCAATGAAACTATCTATAAATTCATGCAGTTCTTCCCTGAACGCCGGGTCACTTAGGGCGTCTATCGGCATTCTCCACATAGGGATAGGGGGTCTGGGGCCAGTTTGATTCCATTCTATTAAGAGAGGCGAGTGGTCAGAAATGGTTCTTCCCAAATGTTGTGCTTCTTCTATTTGTGACAGGTGTTCTTTACCTATGAAGATGTAGTCTATCCTCGTGTGAAGATCATGAGGTCGCATCTCGTTTTTAGGGGAGGTTTGACGTAAGCTGATTTGTAGGATTTTGATGCTATTAGAATGTTTATTGATAGATTAATTAGTAGACGACTGGGCCATGGCTCCCTGGGAGATCCGTCAATGTTGGTATCTTTTTAAAAAAAAAAAAAATTAGTCTTTATTAGGATTTTGAGTCCTATTAGATAATAAAATACGTAATAGTAGAATAAAACGTTTTAGACTACTTTTTCGTAATTAACTTCCTCATTCCCCCTCCCCTACTCCCCCATATTTGGAATACTCTTAATGGACACGATGGGTCTTATAATATGTCTAGTAGTCTGAGATGTTGAGGGCAGTATTGTTCAGTGTAGTCTCTGTGGAGGAAGTCCAAAATCGTTGTCCATTCAGTAGAGAATTTAGGTCTGTCCCCTTGAATTGAATTGGTGACCCATTCAAGGGAGACAAAGTTCCATAGTTAGTTATACCAGTCTCTAATGCAAGGTGGGTCTTGGGATTTCAATTTCTGCGCTACCACAATAAGGGCCGCTAATTGGATCAGATAGATTGCCTTCCTTTTGTGTGTTGGCCATATATCAACGTCTGGTTCTGCCAGGCCCAGCAGGTGTTAGCCCAGCAGTCCTTTGCCTTGAAGCCCAAACATTTGGTGCATTTCGGCTTTTGCCTCTTCCCAAAAGGGTTGCAGTTTCAGGCACATTCCCAAGATGTGTAGCCAGTTGCCTCCCCCATTGCGTTCCCTCCAACAGGTTTTCACTATGATTGGGGTTATTTTATGCATGATATGGCATTCATAACGTGCCTATACACAAGTATTTCAAGGCGCAAGGAATGGGAAACCTAGGGAGGACAAAACAACGATCTTACTAGACCTAGTGACATTGAGATCGTGCAAGTGGAGAGGGGAGGGGGAAAGTGTAGTACATGTAGTCTTCCTGGGGTATAATGCCATTGGAACATAAGTTTGAGCCAGAATTCTCTTACCTGTAGGGATCTGGTCGTACAGGGGATAACATTCCAGAGATTTGATCAGTCTGCGTCTGAGTGTGTTGGTACCAGAGTTTTCTCCCACCTGATTTGGTATGATCGTTTTGGCTGAGGGGAAGTGTCCGTCAGGAATTTGCATATTTTCAAGATCAGGTGTTTATCCCCTTGGTTAATGGTCAGAAATTTCGCCAACGGTGTGAGAGGCCTCAGTGCGGCAGCTCTAATTGCAGCGACCATCAGCCAGTGACTGATTTCAAAATACTGAAGTTTGTGTGTTTCATGTAGGCCTAGTTCTGTTTTACATGTGTTAAATGATTTGATCTCGTTCCCCTGGAACATATCCCTAAGTTTGGTACACCCTATCTTTTTCCAGTGGGGGAAAGCGAGTGCGTCTAAACCCGGTGTGAATTGTGGGGTTGGCAAAAATGGGAGTGAAGGGAGATGGGAAGGTTGTGATCTGGTATTTGTGTGCCGTCTGGTACCAAGTGTTTTCAACTAAGTTTGTGATTTGGCTCATATGCTATTGTTTGGGTTGTCTGATTTCTGTAACCATAGTTTCGAGGGGATTGGGTCCTCCGACGTATTCCATATCTATGACGGGTAATGTCCACAGCTGTGCTGCTTCGGAAAATCTTCGGCGTCCTGCGTCGATGACGTCGATGCGCCATCCCCGAGGACGACCTCCGACGGCCGACGTCACCCGATGTGATAAGTAGGACGCACGACGCCCGTAGCCTCAGCTGTGTTTTTTTCCGTGAACGTGTTCGCTTCGTGAATCTCGGTACGCCTCGACTCTTTGGAGTTTGCTGTATTCTTCTCGGTTCGTTGAACCTGTTCGGTTTTTGTGAAAACCTGTTCGTGACGATGTCTACTTAGTCTTCAACCCCGCGCCCGGGCTTCAAGAATTGCAGGGACTGTGGATCCAAGATGTCGGTCACAGACTCGCACGATGCCTGCCTCTGGTGCCTCGGGGAGGCCCACGATACGGACGACTGTGTCGACTGCCAGTCGCTCACGGCCAAGGCCTTGCGGGAGCGCAAGAAGAAGCTGTCGGTAGGTCGGGAGTCTAAGCCCCGGAAGTCGAGGTCTACGGGGCTTTCGACGGATGACTCGAGAGGCGACTCTCCGCATCATCGAGTGGGGTCGGTCGGCACCGGTCGAGAGACACCGCTCGTACGCCTTCGGGCTCGGTTGGTCGGCACGGCTTGCGAGAAAGGTCCCGCTCGGACAAGGGTAGCCGTTCTCGCCATGCCCGTTCCAGGTCCTGGTCCTCGACGCGCTCGAGACCGCGTGATCCTGTGCCGTCTTTGAGGAAGACGTTGACGCCTGTGGCGCCGAGGTAGTCAACCATTTCTCTCGAGGCTCGGCCTCCGAGGGGGTCGTCGACGCTGTCGGCGCCTAGGTCATCGAGAGACACACTCGGAGCTGCGTCTTCGAGGCCTGTGTCGACGCCGTCGATGCTGGCGGCGCTGCAGCTGACGTCGACGCCGATTCGCTCGGCGCCGACTCGTTGGGTGCCCTTGACGCCTTTCGAGGCGGTGGTGTCGGAGGGGCCCCGTGGCACGGGGTTAGCCCCTAGAAAGGCTCTGGCTAAGGTCAGGCATAGCTTTGGTCCCCAGGTGTCTTCCTCTCACCGCCTGGAGTACATTTCAGAGGGTGATGAAGGCTCTGATGAAGGCTTGGTTGCGGTTACGGTACCAGATGAGCTTCTCTCGTGCCATAGCCAGTTTGATGACCTGAGGCAGTCACTGCATGATGCCAGTGGACTGGACACCCCTCCGGAGGTGGAGTTTTGTAGGCCGGAGCCTGGCACTCATGCCGATTCTTCGTACCGGCGCCTTATGTCTCGGGTCACCAAGTACTTGGGATGGTCGGCTCCCCCAGGGGAGTTCGTTCAGGATGATCTCACGGACATCCTTGATCTTGGTCCCCCCGTCCCCCCCCACTGACCCGGTACTGCCGTTTCATATGGCTCTGCAGAGAAGGGTGGCGATGGCTTGGACTGCTCCGGAGAGTCTCCCGGCAGTGGGCAAGTCTTTGTCACGAAAATACCGTCCAGCCAGTAGCGACCCCTGCTACTTGTCCAGGCACACCACTCCGGAGAGTTTGGTGGTGCAGGTGGCTACGGCCACGGCAAAGCAGGCGTCATATCCTACCATCCCTCCGGATAGAGACGACAAACGTTTTGACGGCTGGGCGAAGAAAGTGTTTTCTTCAGGGGGTATGGCGCTTCAGGCGGCCAACTCCATATGTGCCTTGTCTCGTTTCACACACACTATGTGGAACTGTGTTGCAATAGCGGCTGAACATATTCCCGAAGTACGGGATGGTTCAGGATGGCCAGGATGCCATGTGTGAGGCCGTTCAGTCGGGTTTGGACATGGCAGATTGTGTCAGCCGATCCATGGTGGCGAGCACCGTGATACGCAGGTTTGCGTGGTTGCGGAAGTCTGGGTTCGCTCCTGATGTGCAGTCGCGGCTCCTCAACATGCCCTTTGACGGTGAACATCTTTTTGGAAGCAAGGCTGACGAGAGCCTTGAGAGGTTGCAGACCTCCAAAGCTGCAGCGAAGTCGTTGGACGCTGCAGTTCGACAACCTCCACCTTTTCATCCTAGGGGACAACAATGGAGGGGAGGTTCCTTTCGCTATTACTCGTCCTTCAATAAAGCGAGAGGAGCTGTCAGTCAAAGAGGCCACTGTAAGAGTGCCAGAGGTGGAAAACAGGGTACTCGAGGTGCCAAGGCCGCTCGGGCAGTTGCCTCTTTGCCCTCAGGCAACGCTGCAGCCGTTACCACTCAGTCATGAGGCCGGGTCCCATGGTTCGCCGGTTGGGGGAAGGCTGGCGCAGCATCTTGTAGAGTGGTGTGCCATTACTTCAGATGTGTGGGTTCTGGAGATCATAACCCACGGCTACTGTCTTCCTTTTCGGCAGAGGCCTCACAACAATCCACCTGGGAACCTCTCTTTGAAGAGTCCGGATCCGCTCCTTGCGCAGGAAATTCAAGCCCTGCTGGAGAAAGGCGCCATAGAACTGGTGCCTGTAGCGGAGAGGAACAAGGGATGGTATTCCCCTTATTTTTTTATTTTGAAGAAAGACTGGGATTGAGACCCATCATGGACTTGCATGGTTTGAACAAACTCCTACGGAAGGACAAGTTCAAGATGGTTACTCTCTCTCAAGTCCTCCAGGCCTTTCAACTTCAGGACTGGTTGATGTCTCTCGACCTCAAGGACGGTTACTTCCATGTCCAGATCCATCCCAAGCACAAGAAGTACCTGAGGTTCGCAGTTGGCGACTCACACTTTCAGTTTCGGGTCCTGTTGTTCGGATTGACCTCTGGTCCGAGGGTTTTCACCAAGCTCATGGTGGTGGTGGCAGCGCATCTCAGGAAAGGGGGGATTCACGTCTACGCCTACCTGGACGATTGGTTGATCAGGGGGAGCTCTCCCGAGCAAGTCCTGGATCATCTGTCCGTCACCTGCCACTCCCTTCACAAGTTGGGCTTCTCCCTCAATTTAAAGAAGTCCCATTTGATGCCAAAACAGCTGCTCCAGTACATACGAGCAGTGCTTGACACATCCCTGGGGCTGTGTTTTCCTCCCCAGGTGAGGGCTCTTCACATTCAGCAGATGGTGCACAAGTTTCAGCTTGCCCACACTCTCCCAGCGTCAGAGTTCTTGAGACTGCTCAACCTCATGGCATCCTGCATTCTTCTGGTGCCAGAGGCCAGGTTGCGGATGAGATCTTTGCAATGGGCGGGCACTCAAGCTCCAGTGGTCTCAGTCCTCCGGCAGGATGTCGGACCCTGTTCAGGTGCCGCCCTCGGTCGCCCAGGACCTTCTGTAGTGGGCCGTTGAAGGCAATCTGATGAAGGGGGCCCCATTTTGGCTGCCCTGGCCGGGGGTGAAGATCGTGACGGACGCATCCCTCACGGGATGGGGAGCTCATGCCAACGAGTTGACAGTCAGCGGTCGTTGGTCTCCGTCGGAGTCCAGACTCCATATCAATCTGTTGGAGCTGAGGGCCGGCAGGCTAGCCCTGAAGGATTTTCTGCCGACTGTGCGAGGAAAGAGTGTCCTGATTCTAACGGACAACACGGTGGCCATGCACTACCTTAACAAAAAGGGGGGGCAGGGGTCATTTCCTCTGTACAGGGAAGCGATGCAGCTCGAGTTCTGGGCCATCCAGCAGGAAGTTACGATCTCGGCTGTTCATCTGGCCGGAGACGGCAACGAGACGGCCGACTCTCTGAGCAGGCAGAGCACGATCTCTCACGAGTGGGAGCTGGCTCAGGAGATTCTCCTGGAGATCTTCGCCCTTTGGGGGACCCCTCAAGTGGATCTCTTCGCCTTCGGGGGTTCGGTTCCCGGATGATCCTCATTGCTCCAGCGTGGGCCCGGAGGACGTGGTACCCGGACCTTCTCGACTTGTCCATCTGCCCTCCACGTCGTCTTCCCTACCGGGACGATCTGCTCTCACGGGAAGAGGGCCAGGTTCTCCATCCAGAGGTCAGATCCCTCAACCTTCACGCTTGGCTTCTGAAAGGCTGAGGTATAAGGATTGGGACCTCCCTGAAGACGTGATGGAGGTGTTGCTCTCGGCCAGACGGCCGGCAACAAAGTCTCTGTACCATTGCCGACTGGTGCAGAGTTAAGAATGTGGATCCTTTTGAGTGCGACATTCCCATGGTTCTGTCTTTTTTGCTTTCCTTGGCCCACAGAGGCTTGCAAGTGGGGACCATTAAAGGTTACCTGGCGGCGCTGTCCATATTTAAGTGCTCGTCTGAAGAATGTTCCTATTTAAGGATTCCTTTAATTTCTCAGTTTTTCAAGGGGCTCACTAATGTGTTCCCTCCGTCACCTTTTCTGGTGCCCGGTTTGGATTTGAACCTTGTTCTTAAGTTTCTTATGGGTGCTCGTTTGAGCCTTTGCATTCTTGCCCTCTGAGGCTGTTGACTCTGAAAACTGTTTTTGGTTGCGGTTACTTCCGCTCGCAGATTGAGTGAGTTACAGGCACTTTCAGTTAAGCCACCCTTCACTGTGTTTCATAAGGACAGGGTTGTCCTTAGAGTTCGTCCTTCTTTTCTTCCGGAGGTGGTTTCGGAATTTCATTTGGGCCAGAAGGTTGTTATTGCGGCATTCTATCCTCCTCCGCATCCTGGTAAGGAAGAGGAGAGGCTCCATAGACTTGATCCTAGGAGAGCGTTGAGCTTTTATATTTCACGCATGTTCCGGGTCAGAGTGGACGATCAACATTTCATTGGTTACGCTGGAAAGTGTTTGGGACAAGCTGTGACGAAACAGACTTTGTCTCGGATTAATTTAGCTATCTCCGAGTGTTACCGCTTGGCGCGTAAGGACCCTCCGGCTGGCTTGCGGGCCCTTTCTACTAGGGGAGTGGCTGCCTCTACTGCCCTGCAGAGGGGTGTTCCCATTCGTCACATCTGTGATGCAGCCACCTGGGCTTCAGTACATACTTTTGTACGTCACTACTCCCTCAATTCCATCCGAGGGCAGGATCTGGCCTTTGGCAAGGCAGTCCTTTATTCCGCAATTTGATTGGGCATGCTAAATTTGTGTTTTAAATTCTTTTCCCACCTCCTTGCTTGGTACTGCTTTGGGAGTCTGTCATATATATGGAATACATCCAAGGACCCAATCCCCTCGAAGAACAAGTTACTCTCTTACCTGGTAACGTTCTTTCGATGGGATGGTCCGACGACGTATTCCATATCAATGACAGGTAATGTCCACAGCTGTGCTGCTTCGGAAAATCTTCTGCGTCCTGCGTCGGTGACATCGATGCGCCGTCCCCGAGGACCTCCTTCTTCTGCTCCATTCTTGGGCCTGTTAGTGCTCTCTCCATTTGATTTCATCTTTTGTCTGTGATTCCTGTGAACCATGTTTTTATTGCTCGCAGCTCGGCTGCTTGATAATATGCTCGAAAGTTGGGCAATGCCACCCCTCAGCGTTTAAAATGCTACTCTAGGGGTTTTACTCTTCCATATGAAATTCGGAATTAGTTTATGTAGGTTTTGGAAGAAGGCGGAGGGGATTGGAATCGGTAAGGCTTGGAATAAGTAGAGCGTTCGGGGGGAGGATGACAATTTTTGAGTTGATCCGCCCTAGCCATGAGACTGTCAATGGATTCCAGTTTAGGAGTTGGGCTTGGGTGTCTTCTAGGAACGGTTTGTAATTTGCGTGGTAGAGTCCCTTGAGTGTGTGTGTGTGTGTTAAGGTCACCCCCAGGACCTTAATTCCCTTTGTGACACATTGAAATTGTGAGGATTACTTAGCCCGTGCCAATTCATCTTTTTCTAAGTGACAATATTTAGTATTTCAAATTTAGTTATGTTGATCTTCAGACCATCTACTTGCCAAAGATCTCCAATTCCAGTATTGCCGCCCGGGAGGGAGGTTATGGGGCTGGTAATAGCAGCAGCATGTCATCGGCATATGCCATGGTTTTGTGATTTTTCTCCCCCCAAATGCGATCCTTTTATTGTGTCTGCGAGTCGCATCTGTGACAGTAGTGGTTCCAGGTGTATTGCGTAGAGGCGTGGGGAGAGAGGGTATCCTTGTTTTGTGCCCCTTTACAGGAGGAAAGGGTTGGAGAGGTGTCCGTTTTATTATTAGTCTGGCCATGGGGTTGTTGAGTTTGGCTTTGATCTGATTATAAATTTGGGGCCAAAGCCCATTGCACTCAGGGTCTTATAGAGAAAGGACCATTCGACACGATCAAATGCTTTTTCTGCTTCTAATGAAACTAATGCAGTGGGGATCCCTTTTTTTATAGCTATTTTATGTATTGGGTGGCTGGCTCTCCTTAAGTTGTTGTGAGTTTGGCGATTTTTAATGAAGCCCAATTGGTCGCAATGTATTAGTTTGGGCTTATTGATCTCTAGTCGGTTCACAAGTATTTTTGCGTAGATCTTTGTGTCCGTGTTTATCAATGCTATCGGACTGTAAAAGCCGCTTTTTGCAGGGTCTTTCCCTGGTTTAAGGAAAAGGATAATCTTCTCTTCCTCCATTGATGCAGTGATCCTGCCTGCGCTTATACATGTGGAAGAGGTCTGTTAATGTTGGTTAAGATTGATCGACATTTTTTGTAAAAGGTGGCCGGGTAGCCATATGCACCCAGTGATTTGTTGAGTGGGAGGTTTGCGATTACTTGGAGCACCTCTTCTTTTGTGATCATTTGTTCCAGTTGGTCGCGGTCCGGGATGGGTATTTTTGGTCAGTTGGGTTGTTTATAGATACCCGAGTTGTACTTCCTGATCCGGAAGATCAGATGCCTCGAGAGCAGTATAGTAGGAGGGAAATTGTGCCGTTATGCCTTCTATCATCATCACCCTTTTCCCCTTGTGATCCTCTACCCCCAGTATTGTTTAGGCTGCTTTTTTCTGTTAATGTTTTCTGGCTAGGAGTTGGACTGCCTTGTTCTCTTTAACGTAATGTCTCTGCTTCATAAGACTTTTTTCTGCCTGTTTGCTGTGTATGAGGTCAAGTTTGCATTTTTGCTTTCCTAAATTCGTGATAAAGGTCGGGGCTCTAGTCCTTCTCCATCCGTTTCATTGCTTCGGACGTCGGATTCAAGGTCTAGTTCCGTTTTTATTTTCTAATTTTCTATGTGTGCTTCGAGCGCAATAGGTTCCTCATGCAATGTTGCTTTAAATACATCCCAAGTCACGTCCTCCCTCGTTACCCATCGCCCACCCGGAGTTTACAGTTAAGAAGTCTTTGATTTTGAATTCAATGTCATTGCTGATAACCGGATCTGACAGCAGCTCGTTGGGAAATGTACATGTCCACAATCTGGGAGCTTGCTTGGGAAGGGTCAGATCTAGGATTATCGGGATGTGGCCGGAAATCGTGATAGTGGGTTTCGATATGCGATATGGTGCCTATTATAGTGGCCAACTCCAGATGGTATGCAGTGATGAAATGGCGGCAAAGATGTCACCTATATAAAAAAAGTGCGGCAAAAATGCTGTGGTTTGACTCAGTAAAGGTGTACCCCATTAAACCTTTTAAGGGTTGCGTGAGTGTCCCCCGCATCCTTTACATGGATTGCGGTGGCAAAACCACAGCCTTATTACTGCAAATCTTTGTAACCACGCCCATTTTTGCTGCAATTTTAACACATGAACCCTCCAGATATAGTCCATTCTAGAGAATGACTTATGGACATGGGAGTAATGTGCAAAGGCAGTTTCCTCTCCCTTTAGGGTAGGCCAGACATCCCAGAGTGTCAGTTGCTCGAATCTCTTTTTAAGGGATAGTGTAGGGGGGGTGTATTTTGTGGTGGAGCCTTCTGTCTCTTATTGGGTTCCATGCGATGTTGAAGTCTTCCATCAAAATCATCTTTCCTTTGCTACAATGCTAGAGTTTTGTCGGGACTGTTTTTAGGAACCCCGCTTTCCTGTATTTTAAGGTGTAGATAGATGCTAGTGTGAGAGTTTATATACCCATGTGGATGATTACCAGAATGTAGCAGCCCACCTTGTCAGCTTTTGTATGTAGGATCTCTAGTAGGGTACTTTCTTTTATCACTAGAAGGACTCCAGCTCCTTTCCCTTCAGCTTTTGCCTGGATAATTGTTGGGTATTGTCTGATTTTCAGTTTGTGGCGGTCTTACTGCTGAATGTGTCTCTTGTTTGTTTATTACATTTATAATGCGCACCTACTAACCCAAGGACTTGAGGGTGCAGACAAGACAAACAACATAGATATAAATATAGAGCTGTGTAACCAAAACGGTTAAGATATGCAGCGTCTAACAATTACCCCCTCAAAAAACTTCTAGATCAGGAATAAATCATCAGGAAGAAGCAAGATAACAATACTCTTGGGGACCCACCCAAAACTATTATTAGAGGATCAAATTACAGTTCGAGGTCCCTTTGGGCAGATATTTGCATCGTCTAAGAAAAGCCGGTAGGGTGCTTACCCCCCAGCCCACTAGAATACAATCGGTATTGGATAGTGAGCACCAGTTACTCAAGTCTATCCTTTTAATGATCAATAAGTCATTGAGTCTGACTACTCCTGGCCCTGTTCTCTGGCGCAGCCATGCAAGGGTCTTGTAGCGCAATGCATCTTTGGTCTCTTTCTCTTTGGTTTTCTGAATGTTAGTTATAATGAAATTTCTCTGGTCCATTGCGAGATCATGGAAATTCAAGTTCCTTATCGTTGGCATTTGTGATTTCTTTAACTGTAGATTTCATGAGGATATCCTTTTCAATTTGGTGTTCATGGCTGTGGGCTGTTTAACCTCTTTATGGCCTACATTAGGCTCATGCACAGAAGAGGGAAAATCAGTTTCCTGTGTTATATCCGCACTAGAGGATTTTGCTCATTCCTTGAATGTCTGAATTGGCTCAATGGATTACAAAGGATCCTTGATGACATCAGTTTGAGTAGCTTGATCTATCATTTCCTTTTGTGTGGGAGTTTGGACGGCAATATTTACCCTTGAGTCCTGTGACAAAACATCAGCACTACAAGGCCAAAGGGTCTGAGAGGCAGAATTCACTTTTGGCAGTTGTGAAGCCGCTACCCAGTCGTTTAATGCATCCACCAAAAGACCAAGGTCAAATGGTTCCTTGAAAAGGAGTAGCTCTTTCGCAATATTGGCCATAAGCTCCGGCCATTGGGAAAGGGACATGTCCTCAAATGGATCGGGTTTGGGTACACACCTCCCTTGGGGGGCCAGAAGTGGTAGGGTAAAAGGTGTCTCAGTCTCTGCACTTATCAGTAGTGGAGCATTTGTGGTTAACACTGGCCTCCTGTCATCCATTTGAGGGCTAGCCATCGGTGCATGCATTAAGTTGCTGCTGTCGGGCCCTCCCGTGTGGGGTACTGAATAGGGCTGCTCTTCTCCGCTTCCGTGTCTTGGCGCGATGTTTCCCTTTTTTTTTCTTCCTTTTTATCCTTTTGCTATGGTCCCCTTTCCCTGGATCCCCCAGGTGCAGACATACTGTGGGCCTCTTGTGAGGTGCTTGCTGTGTGGTAATCTGCTCCCTATGGTGCAGAGAGCTTGTGCGTCTCTACTTTGGCTCTAGAACGGGCCACCTCCCGCTGAGATGGTTGCCTGCTAGTGCCACCCCGCACCCCCCCCCCGCCCCTGGTGAAGATAGGAGGGCTCACCTAGGAATTACAGAGCTTTCCCTGGAGGCCCCGTGTGTCCGCTGGGTCGCGTAGTCTGGAGTTAGAGCGTTGGGGTGTCCCGCCTGCGTCCGCTGTTAAGCGGCATAGCTGGAAGTCTGGGGGGGGCAAGCTGCATGGTTCGCTGCTCGCTGTGGGCGTAGTGCCCTCCGTGTCCTGGGGCACTGATTATGTGGGCGAGTGCAGCAAGGTGATTAACCCTATGAGTGGGTGAGAGCGGTTGCCTCCCTAGGTCATCGCTTCCAGGTTGCTTTCCTCTCCGCCTCTGGCGCAGACCCATTGGGTTTGCTATGTGGATGTCTGGTGCGTTGCTATCGCGTATATCGAGAAGCTTACTCCTTATCTTCCTGAGTGACTGCTGAGGGGAAGTGATGCACCCTGCATGCTTATGCCATGTTGGTGTGTGGGTAGGGGGCTTTTTCGGCAGGCAGAGCTTGACGTTTCATGTCTTTAGTTGATGGTGCATAAAAGGAAAAACCACAGAAACATCTACCCGCCTACACACATACTAGGTATGTCTAGTTGCACAGAGTGCTACCTATCATGTCGATTAATTAATTACGACAGAAATTGAGAGATATACATCTTTTAATTCATAAATACAAAATACTCAAAGAAGTTTATGTTAAAAAGAAAGACAAAAATGCATTTTGTTTGTACATAACATTACATAAAAGAACATATACTGAAAATCAATTTTATCAACCAGTTTGTTTAAACTTAACACAATCATCATATACCGGTGATGATGTGGGGTTAGTAGAAGTGTAAGGTGAACATCTTGTCATTAAATAAGACCTCAAACAACAATTTACTGTCCTTGACTTTGTCGACACCAGAAAGTGTGTTTCTAGGTCCTGGCTAAAGTTAATCAAACTCTGTAGCTGGATTTTTAATGCTATCAGGCATGTGCTGGACCCGTCTTCAGGACTTTTTATACAGATATCCAAAATTGGAATTCAGAAATAGTTCATTGGTTGATTCCCTTCGGGAGTGACAATCTAAAAACCAAAACGAGAGACCGTATTGGTAACAAAATAAAAACAGAGTATTGTATCTCTATAAATGTGCACATGCAACTAATTCAACTAACCTTTTTATAATTTGATTGACGTGTGTGGCCTTGATTTGAATATAAATGGGGACGCAATTCGACTGTGATTTCTTCACAATAGTTAGAGCTGCAAGAAACAAATGCACTTTTTGAAAATATTTGTTTATCATTTTCCACTTAATTTATTAAGTAAGAGAGGTAAAATTAAACAATTAAACAAGCTGAGAGCAAAAAGCAAAAACAGGGAGATCTTAAGCAATGAACAAAATAAATTGAATAAGTATCTCAAGTGGCACAATCTGCTGTTATCGGTTGCACTTCAATATTATCTGAAAGGCATTAGATCTATGCTGTGCTTTTAAAGGAAGCGTACCTCTTAATCCAAGCAGAATATGTTTGTGTATAGCTTTGTTTGGTCACGGACGGAATTTCACATGTTCTGTCCCATCGTGTCGGAGTTTGGGAATCGCCTAATCTATCAATGAAAGTGCGAAGATGTAACCGCCCATAAAAAGCAAGCAGGATGCTGTCTGTCCAAATATCACAAGCGCGTTGTTTAATAAAGGTACCTACATTCAAAGCTTTTACATAAGCGTTCTTGGTCCCGGGCGCTGTTGTTGGTTTGGCAGGGGTCGCGTGTTGTTGCTGCCAAGTCTATGCGCGCTCGCATCTCGAAAAAGCTAGACTTGCGCTGTGTATGTGGATTTGTTAAAAAGCGTCCGCCATCTTAGAAAGAAAAATGGCGAGGGCGACCAAGACGAAAAAAGGCTAGAATGCCGAAGCACATTGTAGAATGTGTGCTATATTGAGATAAACATCCATGGTTGTTAACATTTATTCAAATCGCAAAATTGCCATTTATAATTTATTGTAGTTCACCAAACAGTCAGCATGTTCGTGGGATAAATGGGGAAACACTGCTTGACATTTATGTGGCCCTGTCCTTTGCTCAAACAGCTATACAATAACCTTGTGTGCACGGGTTGCAACATTACACATGACAGAATGAATTTATTGGAAAAGCAGTAGCGTTCAAACATATTCCAAACATGAATATTGAGTGACTAAACATGCACTAGTGGATGTGCATATGTTGTGCCCTGCATATATTACATATGTGCCTCCTTAGTTTACAGGCCATGGCATGCATGTAGTCAAAAGTGACCTACTTATGCAAAAACAAACTCCATTCGATTCCATTGTTGAGCCCAGCTTGGACAGTGTTCAGATTGTAAATCCATTTCTGTTCAAGCTGTCTCAACTTTCGATCACGGTCCCCTCCACAGGGGTGTGTTGGCACTGTTTGGATAATATACCACTCAATGTCTTCAACAGTGTGTTTTGCTTTTACAAAATGAGCTACTAAAGGTTTGTCAGGCACTGAATTCTTGACACATGACCGATGTTCGCAGATTCTCTGCTTTATAGGTCTTTTTGTCTTCCCAATATATATTAGCTTACACGGGCATATGATGGCGTAAATTGCCCACGGTGTATTACAATTGGTGAAGGCTTTTAGATGCCAAATTAGGCCTTTCAGGTTGACAGGTTTTACATTTTTTGTCAAACGACACACCGAACAGTTACCACATTTAAAATGACCGCTCACTGGTGGCAAATGCCACAGTGTAGTCTGTTGTTGGACTGGAGTTGCCCTTGGCACTTGGTGTGTACCAATTTGTCACGTAAATTTGGCATGCGCTTGAACGCAAAACGCGGTTTATTCATAGAAAAATCTTCCGTTTGAATCAGGGACCAGTTTTTCAAGATGTAGCGACGAAGGTCGTTGCTAATTGGAGAAAACGTGGAGACACATGTTATTTTGTCTTCTTGTACTCGTTTTACCAAACATTGGTCTCTGTTTGTGTTCCGTGCTCTTTTTAATGAACGTTGAATGATATGAGCTGGATATCCTCATTCTTTTAGTTTTTGCGACAGGTGATTGCTATGGAAGTCAAAGTCTTCCTTTGTTGAGCAATTATGCTTTATGTGCAAAAATTGGCCAAATGGAAGATTTTCCCGCAATGATTGCGGATGAAAACTTTTAAATGACAACAGTGTGTTTTTATCTGTTGGCTTCTTGGATAGAGTGGTTCTTAATGTGTCTTGCGATGTTTTATAAATCTCTAAATCTAAAAAGGCTATGTTTTGATGATTTAGATTCATAGTGAAATTTATGCATGGGCTTTGTGCGTTTAACCACACCAGAAATTCTGTCAGAGTTGTTTCGCTACCATGCCATAAGAGGAACACAGATCATCTATATAACGATGCCAAGCTTTGATGTTTAATTTGAAAGGATTATTTTCATGATACACAGATTGTATTTCTAAATTGTCCATAAATAAGTTCGCTAAATCGGGAGCAAAGGTGGCACCCATGCTTGTTCCGTGTAGCTGCTGGTAAAATCTATCTTCCACCATAAAGAAGTTGTTGACCAATGCTATTCTAATGCATTCGCAAATAAACTCAGAAGGGACCGAAAGGTCTTCTCTGGTTTCAAGATACGAGAAGATAACTTGAATACATTGCAATTGGGGAATGCTGGTGTATAGCGATTCTACATCCAAGGTGACTAAAATATCATTTGTATCCGTGGCAAGTTCATTGATGATCTTAATCATGCTCGTGGTGTCCTGAACATACGACCTAATTTTTAATACAAAAGGTTACATTAGTTGATGGTGGCCATCTTTGAATCCAATGTTGCCATCTTTTAATAGGTTGCTGAAAATTTTTGCTGAATGTTTTCTTTTAAAATCAGTTGTGTTCTGCTTTTTGGGCTGCTGGTTTCTGGGAGGTTGTTTTGTGGTCCTGCGTGGTGTTTCTATGGCCTGTTGGATTGCTTGTAATTTTTCTCTTTGGTGGACTATGATGCTGTTGCTTAACATTTGCGAGAGTACGATGTTACTGCATGAAGTTGTTGTTTTTTCCTTGATTCTGTACATTTCTTTGTGATTGGATTCCCTCGGTATAGTGTGCTTTTCTTGGCTTTCAAAACTACTGATTTTTTATAGCAGAATTAGCAGCTGTTAATTTTGTTCATTTGGTTGTAGTTTTTTCTCCATCACTGTTCTGGGTTTGTTTTCTTCAGTACTCTGTTCCTCTATGAACTATCTTGCTGAGACTTTTTCGGTGTGGGTATTAATTTGTTGAGTGCATCTGTGATTCAGGTGCAAGTTTCTCTTTAACTGTGTGTGGCATCATTTAGTGTAGTTGGGTTGTGTCTGGTTTAGTGGTTGTGTTAACCTGTAACGCTCACCTGACTCCCACGGAGGCGCTGGCCTGGTTCGCGCTGCTGTGACCTCTTCTAAGGTGATGCGCAGGGTTCGGAAGACGGACTGGACCGGGCCCCCAAATCTGGCTTGTCTGGCTCGCAGAAGTATCCTTCTGTAGGCGAAAATAGGGGATTAACTGTCTGCGGGGTAATGCAATCAGCCTCCCACTTTCCCCTCTCACCCTCCTCGAAACCCTTCTGTGATTCCTCGTAGCTTCTCACCTTAGGGTCTGGAAGGATGAGCTCTCCATCCTGCTTCTGATGCAGGGGCGCGTTGGTATCCAGTTACTTCACTGGATTTTCGGATTGGTGAGAACCAAACTTGCTTGGCTTCCAGGTAAGTTTTTTGATAAGAGGTTGCCCTTGTGTCCATACATTAATGTACTAATGCTAGTGTCTTTTTCCCCATAGGGGCCAGGGTACGGAATGCCGGGGAACAGGCACCGACCCGAGATGAGAGGTGAAATCCTTGTAGAAATCAGGTAAGTCTTTAATGAGCGTTTTTTTGGTAATGTCTTTTCATTCGCTCATTAACGCTGATGTCTCTTTTTCCCCTTAGGGGCCGGAGTCCGGAAATGCCAGAATGCGGCGCAGACCCGAAATGAAGAGGGAATGAATCAACAGGTAAGTCTTAACATGGAGATTTAGCTTTCCTTATTCCCTTCTCTCTCTCACCTTTTGTTCTGGTCTTTTTCTCCCTAGGCGCTGGGGCGTGACTGCGAATCCGGATGATAGCTGCTGAACATGGAGGCGCCCTGTAAAGGTGAGTGGAATGCGGCGCTGCAGCGATTGACGCGATGACCTTTTAAATAAAAGTCTTCCTTTTCAGGATTGTCGGCGAGATGTCTCCGGGATGCGGATTTAGCAGGTAAGGACTTTTCCTTCTTCTGTTCTCTTCTTCTCTTCCCTTGCAGGTGATCCAGGATGCTGGCAGGCGTGGCAGAAGTCAGGATGCAGGAGCAGACACGTTGAGCATCCAGCTGCTAGATGCAGAACAACGCGAAGCACGTGTGGCTGTTCGGGTGGGGTTTAAATAGCCTTGGAAGAAGTTCCAGGTATGTATCCTTCCCCGGCCACGCCCGGATGGTAAATTAGTCCACAGGTAAAGTAGTTCCTTTCAGGCCACAAGGAGGCCGGGATCCTGCAGCATGGTCTGCATCAGGTAGGTGCACCCGAGCACTTCCATAATGAGCCTGGCGCCTATGGCACTGTCCAAAGGGCCCCTATATGGGGTTGCTGGGTCCTTCCTTTGGGACTGGATGTCCGCTTTCGGGGACGCAGGGCTTGAACCGGCTCCCCGGGAGCGGGCATTATGACATAACCTTTCTAGGTGAAGTCATTTCCAGTTTCTTTTGTTTGTTGCTGGGTGTTTTATGTTTGTGAGTATCGTGCGCCTCAGGATTTTGACATTGACAAGCTAACTAATGTTGTAAATCATTCGGAATCTTCAAGGCTTAAGAATGAAGACTGTACTGCCATGTTCCCCTCCTGCCTTGAATCGCTTTGAAGCACTTCACTTGTGTATAAGCTCTCTACAAATGAACAATTACAGTGAATGGGATCATATGATGGTCACTTCAGTTGATTGGTACCGTTTGGGTGGCAGTCGGGAGTCCATCTCTGCAAATGATTGCATTGAGGGTGTGTCGAGCTATGTGAGTGGGTCTGTTCACTATTTGTTTGAGATGGAGTTTCTAGCAGGGTGTTGAGGGATAATGTTAAGGTTTTATTTTGTCTTTCAAACGAAATGTTGAAGTCTCTCAGAACAATGACGTCGTGATTTACAGATAGTTTGGCTATGGCATCATTGAGTTTTGTGGCAAAGTTAGGGCTGTAGGTGGGCGGAGTTATGTAGTTCAGAAGGAAGAGTAGTTTGAATTGTTCATTGAGATTGAGGTTGACTAGAAGCAATTTGAAGTTTTCGATGTATGTTGAAGGTAAGAATGTGGAGCTGATGTGATTTTTGTGTGCTATGGCGATTCCTCCTCCTCCTTCTGGTTTCTCTGTTAGATTCATTGTGTTAGTAGTAGTTGGTTATGGCTTCATAAGTGATTATAGATGCATGGCTCTAACACTACAAAGTAAAGAGGAGAGCTTCAGTGCTGCCTTCGCTTCAGAGGTCGTACATTTCTGTTTCGTGCTTTGCCATAGATCGTTTGTTTACTGGAGGTTGGTAATGGTTGAGGTGTTATGAATTATGGTAGGGGATTCTGTTTGGTGGTGGTGTTAGTTTCCTTTTCATAGCTGTGGTTGTTTTATGACTATTGTCGGTCGGTGATCTATTGATTTGAAATCAGCTGTGCCTCAAGCTATTTGGGTGGTACAGCCTTAAAATGGGAAGGATTTATCGTTTGTGTAGTCTGTAATCTGCAATACTTTGGAGAGATTATGGTACCGAATCCCGCAGTTGCTGAGCTACACAGGGGCAAATGCCTCGTCGTGGTTATAGGACCGCAGCAAAGGATGTCTGATTTGTCAAGGCCTCATAGTGTGGTTGGTTCCCCGGGACAAAAGCCCTCCCTTTTGTGATTGTTTCTTAGTCTCAAAGGCCTGTGGTAGGGAAATTCTCAGAAGTCGTCGGTCGTGAAGTTCAGAGTGGCTGAACACAAAGCGATAGTTACCCTGGAGGCGGGGGGGCTTTTTTGTGGTTATTGTCTTGTGGTCACTAACCCTCGTGTTATGCTATATGATATGGCATTTATAACGCGCCTATACACAAGTGGTGGGGAATTCTTAGTAATTTGCAGTCAGTGGCAAAGTTTGGAAGCAGTCGGTCCCAGGGGGAGGAAACCTCCCCGTGGTGGTTGTCTTCTAGTCTAGAACCCTCGTAGTTATGACATCTCAAAGTTCAACAGTGGTAAAGTTTGAAATGGGAGAATTCGAGGTTGTAAAACCTTACAATGGCAAAATTCAAAAGCGGCAAAATTCAAAGTGGCAAGTCGAGGCTGCAAAATGCACAGATGGGAAGATTTAATGTGACAAAACTCAGTAGTGGCAATATTTAGATTGACAAAAAATTCACAGGTGTTAAGATAAAAGCTGCTGAATTCAAAAGCAGTAAAATTGCGAAGTGGCACAATTGAAGGTGGCAAAGTTCAAAAGCAGTAAAATTCACAATGGCTAAAAGGCAAAATAGCACAGTTCAAAAGTGGCAAAATTCAGTGGTAAGATTGTCATGCGGGCAAAGGTTAAGCGCAAATATTGGGAGTCCGTTTTTTTTTTGTAGCTCCATATATTGCAATGCCTCTTACCTTATTGTCTGTGGTCCTCTGGGTTGGTGACAGGTGGCTTGCGTGCAGCGCTGGGTGCCAGGCAAACAGGGATTGCCCTTATGCACTGCCCTGTGCCAGCTGCCTGGGCAAGATTTCCACAGGGATCTTCGTTAAGACTGTGTGTGACCCTTTCCGACAGCCAATCTGAAATGGTGAGGGCGGTATGAGAAATGCTGGTTGGTGAGTAGAGAGGGTGAAAAGTGCAGACTAGACTTTTGAAAATTGTAAAAAAGGTAGCAGGTGCCCCTCTCTCGAAAGAACATGGCATGATAACCTGTTCTGTGGTTTTTACCCACTATGACAGTCCGCAGCCATCGCTTTTAGCTCACTGGACTTTTCACAAAGGAGGAATAGCCATTTGCATATCAGTCTTTGTTCCGCCCACAAGAGCAGTCCAGCACCGAAATGCCGGGCAAACCTCCTTTGAACAAGAGTACCAACAGCAACCCCATACACATGTTTCAGCCTTGTTGGGCCTCATCAGTGAGGTGGAGCTGTGCCTCTCTGTGCACAGTGAGCAAGGGGTCCATGTCTGGGTTCCCCCAGGTAACTTAGGGTGACTAACCCAGTGCAAGCAGTCCCGTGCTGAGCTGTCAAAATACCCTGAAATAGTGTTAAGTCGAAAACAATAATCTCACAGGAAGCGAAAAGCGAAACGCAGTTCCCTGAAATCTCAGATAACAATGAATATCACAAAATGTAAATAATGCACCAGTCAGAAAACCCTGACATACCTCAGGACGCCGTTTCTAGCGACGGTGAACAGCCTTTCGGCAAACGTGGTGTGAATAAACTAACTGCCAGCAGATGCTTTAATATGATGCAGAACAGCACACATGGGAGAGTCGAGATACCAAGTGTAACTTTAACTCTATCACCGGCTGCCATGTTGGAGTGGCAATCAGTTCATATTCCTAATGCAAGAACCTATATTTTGAAAAGCAATAGTTGTATTAGGAAAGTGTTAATAAAGATTAGATTGGCACCTTTGCATACAATATTGCAACTTGCCAAGTACAAAAAGTAAATTAGCCTAGTAACAACAATTCGTAAGGAAACCACAAAATAGATCACAAAAGCTGTGGTTTAAAGTGAAAGGATTGCCAATGCAACATTGTAGTAATATTAAAATATCCAAAGGCTAGTGTGACGGTGACCCAAGAATTTGAAACAGAATTACAAGGCAAAGGCCTGTTATACATAAACCCAAATTTACAGCCACTGCCGCAGAGGACAAACCATAGGAACATCTATAAAATCAGCCTTCCACGATCACGGTATAGCAGTTAAAGCAGCCTTATTAAAGGTAGAAATATGTTGTGTCTGACACAGGAGTAGAAATGGTGTATGCTAAATACAGAACTAGGGAACGGACTTATGTAGCCAATAATATATATGTGAACAAGTCAGTAAATGGAATAAAGTCCTCCCTGAAACCATATTTGTTCTTGGAGAGGGCTCGCCTAGGAATGGAAACATAAATGAATCATATACCTGATCTTCAGTACTGGCAAATCAATCCCTACTTAACAAATGCATGCAGAGCTGGGTTACTACACAAGTGACATAGATTCTTGTGGCGGAACGCAAAGAAACACTAAAACGCATCAAACACATGGTCAGAGTTCAAACCATGAGTAACACATCTGTATTTACAGATAAAAATAGTCTATTGTTTGAGTTTTATTTCTCGCTCTCTGCCTCTTTTGCCACATCTCGTAATCATTAACCCGGCAAATCTCAAGCCCTCTTTGTTGTCCAGCTGCTGTTTAGTTTGCCAATCTGTCGCCAATGGATAATTGGTATCTTGATTTCCAATGGTGCTTAAATGTTCCCGAATCCTTCTGTCTTCGTGCTTCCAATGTATATTAGTTGGCATACACATACAGTACACAATGTACAACATATTTGCTTCTTCAGCGTATACATTGATTAATCTGATAATGCCCAATTGAACCAAAATCGATCTTGTTGGTATTCAAAACATAATGACAAGCCGAACATGAGCCACAATTATTTTGTGGATGACACTTTTTCTGTTTTAATGATTTTTTCTGGGTGTTTTGGTGAATTATTTCTCTTTATATAAACATGTGCTAAAAGCCTAGAAAAATATCCAGCAGGTCGAAACGCGTGTTGGCCGTTTCTCTTTTTTTGTGTCTATGTTGAAAAACTCAAATATTTTTTCATACCTTATATTTGATAATTTTCACCATTATTGTGATACTTATTTAGCCAGAGCAATTTGGTAGTGATACTATGCGTGTATCTATTCACATTTGAATCTGGTTTGGTACCAGATCTCACTTCATTCACAACTGCAGCCGGCTATTTTCATTTTACAACAGTGCATGGAATTCAGTTGCTAGTGCCCAGACTTTCTTATTGATGGTAAGATTGTTATTCCTCTTTACAGGAGACATTTCAAACTAAGTTCAGAGTTCCACATGTGCCATCTGTGATGAATGTGATGTCATCACTCATTTCCCGTAGGTGGCCTCTCCTCATGTGACCAGGGGACGGCAGCTGCTATCTGATCCTGACCCTGAGGGAGGCTGTACAAGGGAGGATCACATGAGGGGAGGTGACCCTTGGGGAGTCGGACAGACATCATCGGGTGAGACACGGTATTCCCCCCTTTCCTTTTAAGAATGTCCAATCCATCCCTCATACCTTAATGGCCTAGTGTATCAATCCTCTTCAACACACAAGACTTGCTGTTAACATCATTCAAAATCCTGTAATCTGTAGAATGACCAGAACTGATTTTCAAACCCATGTACATGAAGCCTTTGAAAATACTGGGATGAGGAATGGAGTTATGAGGATCGCTAGAGCATGGAAGCCAACGCTGCACTCTAGTCGTTGGAAAGAGGCACGCATTGCTGGGACATTTAAAATGCCGGCAGTTGAAGGAAGGAAGGGAGAGAGAAGCTGATGGGAGCAGTGGGCTCCAATCGGCTGGAGAGAAGGTTTGGAGAAGTGTTTTCCTGTGGATTCCGACTGGAAGGTTGGTGCATGGCGTACAGTCCAAGGAAGAATGTGCAAGCAGGGAGAAGACTGTGTCAGGCCGGGGATGTGTCATAGAGGGCACCAGCGTCGTGACGAAACGAGATGCCGATTCAGGGGCTTTGCACCGGTGTGGAGAGCTGGAGTGCCAAAGCCACACTGCGCTACTGCTGGAAAATGCTGTGAAGGGGACACAAAGCTAATGAAACCCGAGAGCGACGCAGACGGGACGAGAAGCCTACAAACAGGCCTCACACTGGCGTGGAGAGCCAGGGTGCTGCAGGAGCACTGTACTTCTGCTTGGGGAAATCTGCGCCAGTAACGCGGAAGCTAGAAAGAAGACCCGAACGAGAGCGGGTGAAGCAGAGCATGAAACACGATACAGGGGAGCCAACTGTGGAGGGTTGGGACACTGGGGAACTGTTTTAAGAAACCAGAGAAGGTAATTTTTACTATGGAGAGTGGGAAATGAGATCTCCTTTGTACCTCCTCAGTAATCTTCATAGTCCCAGTATGTGGCAAACTAGAAAAATAATTCAAGAACATATAACAAAAGAAAAGAGAGTAAGAAGGTGGAAGAAATCAAGAGAAGACAGATATCTCGTATGCTGGGATATGCACCCACATAGAGTTGTGCGGAAGCCCTGGCCGAAGAATATAGTAGGTAAAGTAAAGTGTGTAAAAGTGAACTGCATTGAAATAGAGTAAAGAACCTGGCTCGAGAGTACACCAGGTGCCTTGCGAGTCTGGCACTCACAATCAAGTTTTGGTGGTCTTCTTTGAAAGGAGAATCCCTAGGAAGAGCCATGCCTTTGGGATTTGATTAATTCTGAATGTCATAAAAAAAGTCTGGCGACGGGAGTCATTTCTCCTGCAGTGAAATGTGAAAACAAGAGGTGAAAGCTATCCTTTTGGGCTACTAAGAAGTTGTTTCTTTGAACTTTGGTTATGCTGTGAAAAAACCTGTGGAAGGGAGCCATTCCCAGGAACTGTGAACACCATCTACTTGGGTTGGAGTTATACCTTTTTGTTGAACTTGAACATTTGTGCACTTTCAAGGCCAAAGACATATCATTCACTACCTTTGAGTTAGTTTCTAGAAGGCGAGGGCTAGGATAGGATTTCAGACACAGGACATTTTTGCTTTCGACATCTTGACACAGGACTTAACCTTAGTTTTGGTTGAGGTAGAGAAATACCTCCTAGAATTGGGATAGTGATTCTTTTCCAACCCTTTCATTATTTAAATACAAGTTTATAGCAACCAGTTTGGAACCTCTGTCTGATTCTCTTTCCTGGTTCCTCACGTATCCCAAGATCCTTCGCATTAGTGGTTACTGGTGCATGGGGAAATGGCAACATGTATTTTTAGTCTCCTGGACAAAGTTGCATCTGACTGTCCCGTCAGGGTTGTTTTGAGCCAATGGTCCCAGCACTTTATGAATTGAGATGCGCATTTCGGTACCCCAAAATGGGTATATTTGTTTCTAGTGCAGAAGTATCTTTTCATCACCACCTCCGGTAGTAATGTCAGATTCCTGCAAGAGATGGAAGTGGGTGTAGTCCAACACTGGGGTCCAATTCTATTTAGACACGTTGGTCTCCCTAGTAAGCCATGACATGCATGAATTGGAGGGAACTTGAGATTAGTTTGTTGGTGTTGCTCTTCTGAAAGTGTCCAACGTATTAGTCCAGATGGAAAACTAGTAGCATAGACTTGTAAATAAACATGGAGGGTGCATAAAAGGAATACATAAGCAATTCTAGCTGCAGACAGAGAGCTTTGGGCATCCTTTGAACTGGTGCAGGAGTATTGCCAGGTGGATTCCCTTAGGAACTTCCTATCCTCATTTCTGTCTCTCACTGGAGGTGTCCACTACACTTGTCACAGAATAGGCCACCTCTGGATGGATCGGTGTACCAGCAATAACTGCTTCAGGTCTGCTTGAGATGCTGGGACTTCCAAACTTGCATGATAGATGGAATAACTATTCCATGGCAGGAATGTTGTTTGTTTATCTTGGTCCTACGCCTGATAAATGTACTAGAAAAAATCAAGTTGGACAAGGCATTGGTTCTTTGGATTAATCCAAGATGACACAGAATTACTGTGACCTTTGATGTATAGGACTACTGCTTCAGCATGGGCAATGCGTATCCTCCCAGCTCTGCTCCTGCAATTCTTCCACAGAACATGAAGTATCCTCTGCATTTCACGGCTTCAAGCTGAAATATGGGCTCAATGAAAAAGGGTTGTTCGGATTGGGTGGCATCAGAGGCCCAGAAACGCAGATGTCCTACTACACTTAATCCCTATGAAAAGCATCTGGACTCTTTTTGGTCCTGTTGTAATCACATTGATCCTTTCCACTGTGACCCCCCTTAATGACTTGTGTTAAGAACATTTAGAGATACTTCACGGGGTATCTCCGCTGTTGAGTCCTGCTTACTGTCTGTCAAGCTCTTTAGAGAGATGTCTTGCTTTGGCTTGAGCCCTTACACATGTCCTTAATCCACTTCAAGACTGTCGCTTCGAACTATTGGAAACAATTTTCAGAAAATGTTTTTGACCTGGAAAGTATACTGCTGGTGGCCATTGCTTTAGCCAGGCAATTGGAATAACTGGAGGCTTTTGCCTTTGTGGAATCATACCTCCATTTCCTCCCTGATGAGCTATTTCTGGGACCTTCTTAATTTCTGCCAAAGGTAGTTATCGTTTTCCATATGGCAGAGGAGATTAGTCTCCTACCTTTTGTCACTTTTGAATGTGAGCAGGACAGTCTGAATTTATCTTGAAAGCAAGGCAACTTTCTGTAAATCAAAATTGTTTTTTAATAATGGTTAAGGACATACATGCCAACAGCCCTCCACCCCAAAGTAGATGGATCAGTGAGCATATTATCTTTTCCTGTGATCAGCAACCGGCTCAGTTGCATTAATATATTCAATGTCGCACCACCAGGAGTGTTTGTATCTCTTGACACACTGCAGAAAGTTATTTCCCTCACTGAGAATTGTAGGGCAGCAACAATGGCTCCCCTTTCTACGTTTGGTTGCATTATGAATGTAATGGGAGCCTTCTTTTGAAAAAATGTTTGACTTCAGTTTGTGGTGCCCTGCAGTTGACTATTATAATGTAGTATTGTATGATTTAATGGATGCTTCTGAAACTATGTATTGGTTTCTTAGATCAATGACTGGGTGATTGTTCTGTCTCAAGACGAAAGGACTGGGATGAGTAAGAGGGTCAAGGTGTTCGTGTCCAGATTAATTAACGGTAATCCCCATTACTGAGTCCTTCTTTCCCTCGTCCCAGTCCTCCTCTATCTCCCATCCTGTATCTGATCCAGCCATGGCTAGATTATAACAGGAAGAGAGGAGGGTGGGTAGAGTAGATCTAGTTCATGAGCTTGGGTAAATAGGTAGAAGGATGATATTTTCAAAGAAATATAGCTTGCAAATTATGTTTTTATTGTGGTCTGATACTTAAATGTTAAAGGACTGGGTGAAGAACAGTATTACTTGCAGTAATGGACGGGTAATGGAGATTGCAGTTAAGCAATCTAGGAATCTCTGCTGCAAAGCCCCAGTTGTAAGAATCAACAGACACTGACAACAGAAGTCTGGTAGTAGAGGATGGGGAATTGTATAAGCCAAAATGTAAGGGCTCAAGCAGGTCTGAGCAGCATAAATGCCCCTGAGATCCTGGACTATTCAAAATGACTATAGGAAAGATTGGTAGTCACTTGCTGTCCAGAGAGGATCAGATGTCATTACTTACTATCAGAGAGGTGTTGTTGTGGAGCATGGGCAATCAGCATGACTCTCTCCTCATGCTTGGTCTCTACAGTATTTGACAGCTTGGACCACAGGACCATTCTCCATACTCAGTGTTTGGGGTGTCAGATTATGAATTGAATTGGTTCAAATGCTTTCGTACTGCCTTAATTGTGTCAGTCTCCTACAGCCGTACATGACCAAACTTGGCATTTTGTGTCGTACCTGTAAGAAACCTGAGGGTATTCTCCTAAGTAAACCCTGAGAATCTCTTATTTAGGTAGCCAGTCAAGGGCTGGCGCTCTCAGATCGCAACCCTGGGGCTGGACGAGCGAGGGCGGATCACCTGGGTAGGGGAACCCGGGGTTATGCTCGGGGGGAGGAGGGGAATGCCCCCGGTGAGACACGGTATTACACCAGGGAAGAGGATGAGGAGGGCCATGTTCTTGAGACCTTTATAGGCTATTCCAAATTGGCCTCCCTTCCCCACAGTCCGTCTCCCTTACCTAAATCCAACAACCCCTCCTTGTCTGTGAAACCAATTAGGAACCCAAACAGCATTACCACAGGTAACTACATCTCCCTGAGTCCCTATTTTCTGGTTACCTACCAGAGTACTCAGTCATTCTTCTCCCCATCCCTCTTATCATTTCCCGAACTCCCAGTTGAGCGACAAAACACTATAGTTCCCACAATCCCTCATACTCATTACACAAACCCTACAAAGCTCCCCACAACCCCTCGGATGAGTGATATTTCTTTTGACACTTATTCACCATCCTGCCCAGCAAGCTATAGAGAAACTCAACCCCCAACCCCGTTACAGACATGAACACTTTCTCAAACTGTGAAAGACAACGGACTAACACCAGAGGCTTTTACTTGACATGTCCCAACATAAAGGTCAGGCAGAGACAGGCAATTGCCGATGACTACAGACACCCGACTGCACTTTCCTTTCCCCACAGGCATGAAAGGTTGTTAATGACTCCAATCAAGCATTCCCACTAAGTCAGTATCTTGTCTGGGATTGCTCAAGGGAAGCCCTTATTTATATATTTTTATGACAAGTTATTATCTGGATGATGAACCCTTGTATAACGCCCCTCTTAGGATCCCCCTGACCCCACTGAGCCAAGAAGTAGGTTTGTTTTGCAAATTAAAAATGTTTATTTGAAAAATTAAACAATAGATATATATCATACTTTTATAATAAATTAATATTTGATATCACACTTAGACATATGACAGTGATCAACAATGGATGATGTTATACTAGCACACTGGTTTAATTAGTTAGGAGTAGTATAGAGGATAAGGTAGCTGAGAATGCTTTATGGTTTCAAGGAGATGCAAAGATGAATAAAAGGCAGTACAGAAATAAACTTGATATGATTTCAGCAAAAGATAATATGATCACTTTTTCTCCGACAATTCACCCCTCCCCCCACCCCATGCAATGCAAGGAGATGGAAGTAACGCACAGTCTTCAGGAATACAATCACAGTACAATACAAATTCAGTCCCCCCCCCCTAGTTATAGCACCAGGGATGATTTTGAAACACAGGCGAAAGACTTTCAGGTGATTTGCAAGGGAGTGAAATATGCTAAAATTGATTTTAATTCCCTCTAGAGGTTCAGGGTGAGTGAGAGATACTTTAAATCAGTTCAGGTCCACACTAACAATGATTAATGAGGGATTATCAGGTTGAAAACGGATTTCAGTAATGGAAGCAAAGGACAGATCTTTCTACACGTGGTTGAAATGAAGCAAAATGTAAAATCACGGCATTTTTTTCGAGTGCGTCGAGCGCAATTACGGAGGCGCTATAAGGAGTAGCAAGTCGGTTTAGAGCTTTTTGGAAAGCTGGGAATCTTAGCTTTACAATAAAAGTTGCAATAAAATTTTGTTCCTAGGATGCACGGTTCCAAAGATACAGACGATTTTGTAAAGGTAGCTTTTCAGAAATTAAATTACAGTTTCGGAATGACAGATGTGCTTTGAAAGGTTTCAATCAACAGGAGGAACACACATTTCTTATGATGCAGTTCTAAACAGGTTCAAATGTTTTGAATCAGATTATTTTAAGCTAAGAGATGGGTTCTAGCTGGGTACTTGCACTATAAATTTGAAAGGAATGGCCTCGTCACGGATCTGGTCAACAAGTTTAGCTGCGGTTCTCTCTGCTCGCGCGTCAATCAGGCACCGGTTCTGTTCACAGCAGTCTGGTCTGGGTCTCTGGTTCTGCTGGTCTGGATCAAGTGGATTCTGGATACCGCACCGCTTTCTGGGTACTGGTTCTGTTCTGGATACACAGGACTTTTAGCAAGCAGCAAATCGCACAGCCAGGCGGTTGAATAGTTTGCAAAAGATTTTGAGGCCTGCTGAAGAGTTCAGCTCTTTGGAGTTTTTGTTCTGGAGTTAGTCTGGATCTCTGGAGTTATGGATTCTGGAGTTCTCCGTCAGCGTGCTGCACAGGAATTCAGTTGAAGGTTGGAAAATGAATATCCCTGTCCGGCTTCCAGTGGCTCTTTTTATGTCTTTTGAAAATGGGTGTGGATGCTAACTTTCTATGCCCAACCCACTCATGATTTGATAGGTCAAGGATTTCTCTTTGAGAAGGGAGCAGTGAGTCATCCTATGTCATCAGGTGTCATCTTTATGGCATACAGAAAGAACACTCCCCTTTGCTTTTACCTTAGAAAATCATTTTCATAACTAAACATATTTCCCAAATATACAAGTGGTTGACATTACATGTACATATCATATATTACGTCGGGTATTTTCGTTTTTAGGTGGTTTACCAATATTGGATTTTTACCAAAAATTACACAGATGTACACCGCCTTTCTACACATATTCCAGTAAATTTTCATTTTTCTAGCGTGAACACCGTGTCTGCAATCTCCATAATTCATGGGGTTTTGCCTCAGAACATGGTACAGAGTCCTAACACCTCTTAAAATGTGCACAGAAAAATCACAAGAATAATGATATTAATTATATAATTTTGACAAGTCAGTACTATGAATTATCCATCTTGTTAAAATTATGCTCTGGCCCAGAGGGGTGTGGTTTCCCAAAGCACATGGTGGAATTTCTGGTTTGTCCACTTCCTCCAACTCAAGTTGCTCACAGAGGCACTGCCCATCCACGTTTCTCTCAAGAGGAAGCCATTTACGAACCCCCCCCCCCCTAATTTAACATTTGCCTGATCCTAGGAAGGCTCATTGTTGTGTTTCCCTCCAGTCCCCAGCTGCTCCTCCCCTAATCCAATCAGAGAGGTGTCATCTCCCTTTGGTGAGGGCAGGAGAATGCAGGCCAGGCCTGGGAACATTTGTTGAGCAAGTTTCAACTCCCGTCGGGGGTAGTTGTCTGGCAGATTCAATCTCTTTAAGCCAGGCTTCAGATAAATGTCACTTTTGTTCCCAGTTTTTCTTCATCCAAATCAAACTTACAATTTTTACACATGCAGCTAGAATGCTGATTTTAAGTTCAAAACTATGACATTTAACAGTTGCAAACTATGTGACACAAAAGTAGGTCACTCATTTATTAGATTTTAGTGGCTTTCAGTCCAATTTCACTTAAGCTGCTGACATCCACAGCTCAGCCAGTTTTGTTATAAACATTGTTTTGGGCACTTCATCTTTCCAGATTTTGTATGCACACAAGACTACATTCTGCCAAATGTCTGCTGGTGTTCATTGAGATTTTTGAATATCTTGCAATGTTTAAAATAGGCATTTTTAGCTTGCATTTCAGAGAAACAAAGGTGATTTCAAAGCGCTTTTTAAGCTAACAGGCACTGCTGTTTTTCCTTTGGCACCACGTTTCCCTCATGGCGCTTCTGGCCCACCACGCTCGCACTGTTGGGTGGCAGGTTAGGCGACCATTTTGGTGTGCGCAAAAACTGCGCGGTTTTCCTGGATCCTGGCGCAAATGTGGGCTTTTCCGCCATCTTGGATTTCCTAAGCCCACAGCACCAAATGTTGCAGCATAATAGTTTAAACGTGGGTCAGGACACCCAACAAGGTGGAGCATGAAAGCGCACTTTGAGCAAGGCCAAACACACGAGGATGCAACTATTCCAGGATGGCAGTTCAAACAGAGAAGAAAGGCAGAGAGACCTGAAAGGACGACAGAGGTAGGTGCCCTTGCCCTTTCCAGCCCAGACCTGCAAAGCCTCAGTGAAAGCAATCATAAGACTGAGAACTACAGCTGGCGTGTGGTGTAAGAAATGTCAACGGTGAACAAGGCCCTCCCGCGCTGATAGCCAAAGCGGGGAGATGCGATTGCTACCGTGGTGACATCCTTGACTCCCGAGGCAAGAAACTCACAGTTTAGCACAGTCTGTGAATCAAAGGTCTGACACATTAAGGAAATAAAGTGTACTGTGTTACTTTGGCAAGTGTGAAGCTTACGAATAAGGGTCACCAATAAGACACCCGAGAGCATTGTATTAGTAAAATTGTGTGAAGCCTGACTGAGGGGTGAGACCCGGACGTGGGTAGAAAGAGAGCCTAAGGGGTCTAGAGTAAGCTTCTTGTGAACTAAGGCAAGTGTGAAGCCGATAAAGGGATGCCAAACGGAAAGCGAAGGTAAGTAAATTCTGCATTGTGATCAAGCAAAGTGAACTGTGTATCTGGCAAATGTGAATAAGCTGGTGGATGCCTGCCAATCGGGGTGAAGCATAATACACCCGAGAATATTGTGTTCACAAGAGTGAACCCGAACGAGGGATGTCCACAGTGCATGATTGTTTAAAAAGACATTCATTCTCTTGAATGGTACAAATTGCTGATATTGTGAGTGAAAGCCCATAGTGAACCCGACTGAGGGAGGCCCACATTGCAAGAAGGACCAGAGCCCGGATAAGGGGGATCCAAGAGGTGAAGAGCAATCGCCCAACGTAAATGATTACTCAAGGAACTGTTGTTTATTGTCCATCAGGCCCTGTAAGGCAAGAGTTTCCATAGAAGTGATTTGGCCCCAGAAGGTCCTGATATCGTTGAATGGAACTGTAACCTAGTGCTGGAGAAACCCAGGAGTGCGCTGTGCTCCGGAGTTCAGCCTTGTCCCGTGCTAAAAACGTGGGGAGGGAGACCCTCAGCTATACCCTCCTGACATCATTTCATGAACACTTCACTTTTTCCTGTGAACATTATCCCACACTTTTTTTTAGCATAGCGGTAAGGATTCGTTTTTTTAGAATTATTATTTTTTTTTTTTAGTATAGGCCCTTTTGATTTGACTAGACTCCACTTGGACTGTTATTATTTTTTGATGGTCGTAGCTTGTTCCCATCTTAGATTTAGATCAGGCGTTTATCTCACCCATTTTACAGTTTAATAAACACCCTTGGACTGTTTAATGTTGCCACCATGAGTTCCTTACATACCAAAGGTTGACCTTGTCCAAACTTATATTCAACATTTATACTCAATATCAGGACTTCTTAAACAGTATGTTTGCTTATCCCTGTTATGCAGTTGATTACTAGTTATTTTTCAAATTGATAATGTAAGTGTGCTTTGTATAACTACAAACTTAGTTTGCAATTCCATTAAAAAAAATGGGATGCAGCAAAATATTTTGAGCTTAAATAGTAGCAAATCTGTGTTTTCCATAATCTACACAAGTCTTGCCTTTGTCCTCTTTTGCCACGTAGCATCTTTGGCTTAATCCCCTCAGAAATCCCAGACATAATGTTTATCACAGAAACCTGTTTCTCAGGCGACTTACAACCCATTGCATGCAAGGCTTCCCCCCGCCCCCCTGAATACACTGATCACCCACAACAGGTCCCAGAGAGGCGGCAGAATTGCATTCCCTAAACAAAACCCCACCTAACCATCTCACACTCCGAAGCACTGCCTTGCAGTGCGGATTGCGAATCACTCCTAGTTAAATTCTCCGTCCCCTGCCCCATACACCCAGTCTCTTACTCATCTACAGGGCTGCCGGCAGTGTCAGACACTTTAACACCCTTTGTGACTCCCTAGCAGCCTTAATGATCACCCACCCCCCAGTCTCCCTACGTTGAGACTTCCGACAGCCCCATTGCACAACCTTTCCTAGAAAACCTGGATGCCCTCAACATGGCCCAGCAGACAACTGGCCCCCCACCCACACTGCTGGACACAACCTCAACGCCATCTTTAGCTTAGCCAACCTCCTCTCCACCTCTCGCACTCAACCACTCATTTGGACAGACTACTCAGCAATTCCCTTCTCCCTCCGGACACCCTCATGGCCCCCAACCACAATTTAGGACTACCACCAACCCACCTTCACATGTCTGGATCTTCTACCTCTCCACTTTAGATCCACACCCTCACGCCAGGGTCCCTTACCCAGGTGGTTCACCCCCCTGCCCCCTCCTCAAATCTACCAAAACACAAAATCACTCCCTAGAATGCAGATGGCCGTCCAACCAATCAGCCTATGCCCACCATCAGATCTTGAATCCTGTGTGGCCAAAACATCCTATTACAAGGACTGAATCTCCATCTGCTGCAGCAATAGCAAGGAGCTTCACAAGATCATCTCTGAATTCATGACCCCCCTGGTCCCTGCAGCTCCCTCCCCACCTTCACTTCCCAATCCCTATGCAACACCTGCTCCGACCATTTCCACAAGATGGTGTACTATCTAGCTACCCTCCCACGCCATCCACCTGCTGCTGCAAGTGAACCCTCAGACCATCTCCCCTTCCTCTCCCCGACTTCCACTCTCTGCTTTTTCTCCCCCTTCTCCAGACCAGAATTTCTAAAACTGTTGAGTCATCCATCCGAATCCCCTAATGACCTGTGCCCTGCCTCCCCCCGCCAATATATCTTCACTTCAACCTGTACAGGTGACATTGCTAGATCCATCCTTAATGCCTCCCTCACTTTTCCAGAAGCCTTTAAAACATCCCATGTCCAATCACTCTTGATATAACCCTCTCTTGACCCACAGCAACCAGCGAACTACAAACCAATCTCTAACACCCACATCTTGGCCAAACACATTGACCGCTCTGCCTACTCTCATCTCAACGCTTTTGACGAAACAGACCTCCTCCTTGACCCTGCCTTATCTGGCTTCAGACTCTTTAAAGGAACGGCATCCTCCCTATTCTCTATATGGGACGAAGTCAAAAACACTGCAGTCTCTGAGGGTTGTGCTGCTCTCATACTTCTTAACCTATCAGCAACCTCAACACCATTAACCACAGCATCCTCATTGACATGCTTCACTCCCTTGGCATCAGAGACACTGCAATTATCTGGATCTCCTCCATCGCTCGACCCCCTCAGTAACCGAGTCGCCCAAGGCACCTGTTTGTCACCTCTCCTCTTCAATCTCTACACGAGTCCTCTACCTGCACTCATCTGCTCGCACAACCTCACATGCTATTACTACGCTGATGACATGCAAATCTTCAGAATTCCCAGATTTGTCACCACCACACACCCGAACCTCGCAGGCTGCCTTGGACATTGAACGCTGCATGACGTACAATCATCTCCTACTGAACCCTGGGAAAACGGGGATCATGATATGTGGAAAGACAACCCTCTTCCCACAACCTACCCCTAGGCCTCCTGACTGCCACATCCGCTGCAGTCAAAAACCTGGGTTGCTGGACACAGACCTGAAACTATCCACAAACATTAATACTGTGTCCAACCCATGCTACCTTTACCTATGTTTACTCAGACGCATCTTCCTTTACCTGTCCTACCCCCAGACTGACTGCAATTATGTCCATTGTCCTGTCTAAGCTAGATTATGCAAACGCTCTACCTGGGCGCCCCAGTCTACCAACTGAAAAAGCTCGGAGTCCAGAACTCTGCAGCCAGACTCCTTGCTCTTGGCTGAAGAGAACACATTTCCCCCGTTCCCTGCACTCTCCACTGGCTCCTTATTGGAAGGCAGGTCACTTTCAAAGTCATGTGCATCACTCACCAAGCACTGCACAAGATAGGGGTGCTTTTCTGTTGTAGTTATTTAGTGCCCAACACCCACCCAAAACTGAGATCAAGCACTGCTCTTCTTCTAGTGATACCCCCTCAAAATCAACCAATTTCGGAGGCTCCACCTTCTCTGTCCTGGCATCCACCATCTGGAATTCACTGCCTCCCATATCTGACAGACACAAGACTACACGGTCCTCAAGACTTGGCTATTCCCACCAGCATCATGAACCGAATTGTATCCCATCATATCCATGGCTGGAAATCCCTAGCCAGCCATAATGTGGGAGGTGGGCAATATGTCAAACCTGGATGGTTCCTGTGTGTGGGCCTTGGGCCACACTTCGAATCTGACTAGACAATATGTTGCACTATATGATATATAAATCCACTGCTACAAGCCAGGTAAGATGGTAAGGGTAGGAAAAACTGCCTTTCAGAACAAAGACGTTGCCTCTCTGTTTGCCTCACTTAAACTGGTATACTGCGTAGTTGCCCTTAGTAATTGCTATGCCGATTCCTCTGAAACAGCATTTATGCCACATTTGTTTATTTGTTTGCACACCTTACATACCGCATATGTTTAATCCCTGAGTGCACATCAGCTTCTGAATATGCTCTGAAATCAGACCACACTCACAACCACCACTACATATGTATTGCTGAATCGAAGTGTATGACATGCTTTTGAATCTAGGTGCATATTAAGTATAAGGAAGTCTTGAATCTAGGTGCATGATAAAAGCATTCATTAGGAATCTGCGTAAACTTTAGGATCACCTGATGTTTTGAATCCGGGTTCATTTTGGTTTTATAAAATGTTTGAATCCAATGTATTTATCCCCATGATATGTCAACTTAGCTGCTTACAGAAGGTCTCTCCTGCCTCACATACTACGTACAACACCTCTGGCACTAGAACTCAGCTGTCTCCCATGATATATGTCGGCCTAGCTGCATATATAATGCCTCTCACATAACCTCCGGGCTTCCTCCCCGCACCCATCACCCACCCACCCACTCAACATGGGTCACTAGAAGGGACTTGGCCACCCCTACCAACCTTCATACGAGCTAAGTGCACACGCACTCTCCTTCTCTTCGGTCCCCCAAGGGTGTTCAACCTACAGTGCGTTAAGACCATACCAATGGGGAAAGGTGCTATACAAATGCCCATTAAATTACATTACATATAAAGCCCCTAGACCTTATTTTCGACATCCAACTCGACATGACAGCAGTTCAAACTGCTACATCTTACTTTTCAATCTGAATTTTCTTTATTTAGTTGAATCACTTCAAGACATGATCGCTAGAAATATTGTGGGAGTTAAGTTGGATCAACATACATGGCGAATCGGAGTCGTGCTATGACAAAGCACAAACATTTTTGAAACAGTTTAAATATTATAAATCCAGCCAGGCAATGAGTTCTTCCCATTAGAAACCATGGTTTTATCCTGGTTGCAGCTGGTTGAAAAAAATGTTAGTTCAGGAAGTGCACATTTAGAATGCTGTACCAGAGGATTTAAGTACAGAATCTGGTTACCTGAGTTTCTACTGTTACAAACCATAGTATTCAGGCAACACTTTCCCGAAACTCAGGTCTTCTGGCTTTCTACTGTAAGAAGGATTTGTTGTCTCTTCTTGCCCAAACATTGTAATACTTCTGGGCAATTTGTGCTTTATAAGAATTGTACCAAGTAGGGTCTGGTAGCCGGTATCAAGCACATGTTGAGGCCGTCTGAGGAGGAGAAATTGTGCCGTGGACAATTTCACACTTTGATTGCCTTGCCAACTTCCACCAGGTGAAACAGATGGGTCTTTCACAATGTCTGCATCACCCCAGAGGAGGAGGATTAACCACTTGCAGTAACTGAAACCCTCGTAAACATGGCAGCTGCAATCGCATCATCAGCCCAAGCATCTCTGCCATCAGAGGCATGGAGAACAGGATAAGCCACGTATACAGACAGCCTGTCACGTCTGTGGGACTGTTGGATATTGTACAGCGAGCAATGCCAGAGCAGAGGGACCGAATCGAGTCAGATGTGTGACCACTGCGCACAGAGCAGGGTCTTAATATGTGAAACAATGAATGCACAATCCCCAGCAATGCAGATCAAATCTAAGGCAAGCTACAGCACCAAACATCCAGCCAGACAACCAGTGAGCATACCAATGCTGCATTCATACTGAAACAGACTTAGGATCAAAGTCTTGTGAAAGGACCATACATATTACATAGAGGACAGGCTAGAGAAGAACTGAATGGCCCACATCCTTCAGACATGGTTGTGACAAGGAGACGATCTGCATTTACAATTTTTCAAGCAGTAATTTCACAAACTGTCATTAATAAACTGTGGTGGAAAACTCAGTATGGCTTGTGTGTGAGAAAGAACCCATTACTAGCGGAGTAGGGCCTGAGGTATAGGGCCTGAGGTATACACTTGAATCTCGGATAGAGGCACCACATCATAGGCCCTCATGAACTAATCTACAAGGCTCTATACATTTCTTGCAGGCTGTTCTGAGTTCTCAACTGTTCCAACTACACTTTAATCATCTGGGGATTCGACCCATGGAAGTATAAAGCATCCATTGAGTCAACCTGTGCAGCATCTTGAACAAGGTAGCTTTTGTATTTAAAGTTCAGGACTCAAGTTGATGTCTGGCTGCACACTATACTTTATAATGTTTTCAGGTTACACTTTGGGTTAAGTCGTTCAGCGTGGGTGTGGACCGAGACCAGCCCACTGGCCTGCTGATTCTATCCAGCTCAGCTCCCAACTGACAGCCACATAGATCATATATTCTAATGGACACCTTCCTGCCATGCATTCCTCATCTATGATATCCATCTCCCAGCTGCTCTTCGGAAAGCTTTTCTGGCGCACAGCGGCTCCGCATCGGCTCTGCCAGACCTGTCGGGCCAGCAAATATAGAGGCGCTGTGCCCCGTGAGGTTGGTTGATTTTTTTTTTTCTGCTCGTTACTGCTGTTAGCTTTATTCTTTACTGAACTATTACTTTGTCTCTCCGGTTCGTCACAATGCCCAATCCAACAAGGTTTTAGGGGTACAGACCCTTTGTGGATTGTGGGCGACAGATGTTCGTGTTGGACCTGCACCGCAAAGGCCTTTACTGCCTTGGTGAAGGCCACAATGCGCAGAACTGCAGGTAGAGTCAGTCAATGCACCCGAAGGCGCTGTGAGAACGCAAAGCAAAACTGTTTAACTTCCTCCACGTAAAAAGGGGTGGTCCACTGCCGAAAAGGACTCCAATCTGGGCCATGAGGAAGAGGCCCTGCAGGCACCTTTTCCAACCAAATCCTCTTCACCAGAGGAATGGGAGGCTTTCTGATTGAATATACTAGACATGTTCCCCAAAGCTCTGGCCCGACGCCAGCGGCATTGGTGCTGTCGGCTTAGGCCCTGGTCTCTTTGGCTTCGACCAAGCCACTGTTCCCACCACGCTTGGAAGAGCCGGCAGGAAGTCCACAGTGAAACGTGACGAGGTCATGATGAACGGGCACACCGTTCCATCTTCAGACGTTGGTCCCATCACATATGGTTCCAGACCAGCGGGCCGATGCCGTTCGAGTCACAAGAGTGCCTTCCGCTTCAAAGAAAGGCATATATGTCCCAATTGGAGGGCATTTGTCGTTGAAGGGGGATCCTGTTCCTAACAGACTGGAACCCTTCCACCCCAGGGAAGTTAGAGACTTCGCTGAGGAGTTTTATAGGGGAACAAGGTGACTTGGTGGGAGCAAGTGGCCTGGACATGACATAATGCCCGCTGCCGCCCCTGGCAAGCCACAAGGTAGCCAGCGTTGCTCGACACCTTGGTGTTGTCGGCCCCCTCGCAGCCTAAGGTGTAGTATGACCTGACCAACATCTTGGATGAGGGTTCCTGTGACTGGTAAGAAGGACGACGCAGACTCTTTGAGGCCATTTTAAGTCAAGTTTATTAAATAACAGTCAGAAAGGTCTAGCTTATCCCTATGCTATGGGGTGTTCCCTACTTACAGAATAACTAAGATGCTTGTCTGTCGAGTCTTAATGTCCAAAAAGAATCTGCCCAAACTAATACTATCTGACCCTATCACTTACCTTAACAAAATAAAGCAGGAGAATGACTACATTCTCCTGCGTCGTGCTTCTAGCTCTGGTTCTCTTGATATGTTCTTTTCTTTGGCAACTCTTTATTGGGTTACACAGTTCTTTTCTTACTGTAGACAGTTTGTATCCCACTTTGGACAAGTCTTTACTTTGTTCAACTTTTTTGATTATGCAGGCTATGTTGGCTTTTAACTTCTGATACTCTCTTCTTTGTTTCATACTTTTTTACTTAACGCATCCCATGCTTTTCTTTCTTTTTAGAATAGGAATGAATCCCGTCCTTCATTCTTTTCTTTGAGGACCTCATTGTTTCTTTATCTTGTGTTCACATTTATAGGGTTTCTCTCTTCCATGCAGCTCCCGGTCCGGGAATGTTATTCTTTCCTTCCTTATCTGGGTTTAAATCGGTAAACGTTTTGTATTTCTGCTTTCATCCGCTCCACGGAAAAATCTTGTTTTTTTTCCATGAACTGTCAGAGTTCTCCTTTAACAATGGTAATGCTCTTGTATCCAATTATTCATCACTGAGCATTATGGATTTTGCAGTTATTTTATCACAGTTCACATTTAGTAACTCTCCTTTCTTATTTGTACTGGGATGAGTTATTTGTTCAGTGTAATACTGTTCATTATTCTTCCTTTGCCTCCAAGTCCTCCTTCTCTCTTCTTTAGAAACGGTTCTGGGCCTTTTATGGGTCTCGCATCGGTTCCTATTCTCCTCTGCACTTGCGAGCCAGCTTTCTCTGCGTCCCTCACCTGTGGTCCTCAGTTCCTGTATTATCTTTGGTATCTCACCAGGGAGCCACATCAGTTGCAGCAGCCTCCCTCCGATGGTCTTAGTTCTTGTATGGGTCCACTGCCCACCCTGACTCTCGAAGGGTCCTGCCACCGCCTCTTTATCTTCTCTCCAGCTCGCGGTTACGCTGACAGCTCAGAATTCGTTCGCTTGCCTCACTGCAAATTTGGATTTTGCAGGTTACGCACCCACTGAGGTCTTCGCCTCTTCCGAGGCTTTCATCAGCAGTACATCCCCTGCGAGAAATGCACAGCTCTCTGGATCTCGCTCTCTTCATACTTGTTCTCTTTCCTTATATGATGAATGTTCTCCTTTGAATCCACTAGTCTTAGTGGATTGGTCAGTTTTTGTTAAACAAGATATTGCCTCTTTCTTGTGAAGAATGGCATCCTTTAGCTTCTTCTTCGATGCAGTCATTGTTTGACAAGACTTGATAGTCTCGTGTATGCCACCATTCTTACAGTTCCTCACAACAATGGGAGTCCTTGTTCCCAAGGGGGGAGTCTCTTCCTATGAGGTCCCACTTGCCTCGACCCCAAGGGAGGGGGTTTGGAGCAGGCTTACATCCCTAGCCTCACAGGGCAGGGGCTCCCCTTGTGGAGAAGAGACAAATTGCTTCGATTAGTCAGTCCTGAGAAGGAAGCTTTTCTGCCTTTATTCCTGCAGTGGAGGGGCTTGTGATGGAACTGTGGGCCAAATCGGTGTCAATCCTCACTGTGGACAGATACCTGACCAAGAAGCACAGATCAGCCCTTTCAGACCACCTAATTTCTGTCTTTTCCCCTGGATAGTGTGATGAATCAGAGGCGATTCCCCCAGAAATCCTGGCCTGGAACGGTTTTCATGTGGCCAGGGAAAGGCAGGTACTACCGGACCCTGGGCGTGGTGGTCTGCGGGAGGATCACATGGGGGTGGGGTGGAAGAGACCAGCTCAGGAAACTGTGAGAACTAACTTCCCCAGAAACCATACAATCTTAATAGCCTATTCTGGAATTGAAACCTTAAAAAGAAAAGGTAATTGGGACATTGGGGACTTCAAATCCCACAATGCACGGAGTACTGAGACGAGGAAGAGGGACTCAGAGGCTCTAAACTGCAAGATGCCGCCTAGTGCTTCTAATGATTCACACCTGAGTGGGACTTTTGAATATATAATGTCCCCTCCGGTGCATGCCATTAGAACAAAAAGGAGTAGTTGCAGGGGTTGCCAGCAGCAGTTGCAGTGGAGGAAGAAGAGCCACTGGTGCCGCTGCTACTGTTAATGCGGATGTCGGTCCCGAGAGCGTCTGCACAGCTGAACGCTTTAAATGCAGAGGCAGCGCAGCAATAAGCGGTGTGGTAGCAAGCTTTCCACCTGGAGAGAGAGGCTCTCCTAATTGCACACTGTGTCCCCGTGGCTGCCGAGCACTGTGCGTTGGGAGCGCGGGAAGTTCACTTCCTGGTTGGCGCTGGCCGCAGGAAAACGGAAGCAGTCTGCCGTGTGAAAGGCAGAATCAGCAGCAAAGGTAAGCGTGGCGGCGGATCAAGTGGACGCATTTGTTGACACCAGTGAGTTTACCATAAAAAGGTAAACCCGGTATGCTCCATGATCGACCACTGGCCACTGAAAGTAATTTTGAATATGGAACTGATGTAAGGAGGTTAAAGTGGCATAAGCATAACTTAAACGAGAAGAGAAAGGTTTCAATTATTGCTATTCAAGCCAATACTATTGCCACAACAAAAAGGGGGCAACATTTAAATCTTATTATAAATCCCATTGCCAAGGTAAAGAAGGGGCAATTCTTCAAACAGCATCAAGAGCAGATTGTATAAATAGCAAAAGAGCGTTGTTACAGAGAGATTGTAACCGCTGTGGCCAGAGTGAGGAAGAGGCAATAGTTGAACAAGATAGAAACAAGCATTGCCAAAGAAGGGCAAGGGTGGTAAAGAAACATTGTCAGCAGTATTCTGAGGTAAAGGTGGGAAAACAAGAGTAGCTGGAAGGATGCCCTCCTAATGTAGGAGAAATTTTCAAAATCCTAGCTGAATTCCAGGACTCTCCTTCCACCAACCGTGATCTTACTAAGAACTCAGCCTGGTGTCAAGTCCATTATGGCTTCACGTCCAAAGTAGCAGCCCATAAGGAAAACATCAAAAACACTCAACTCTCGTTATCCTGCCTTACTGGCACACACATATCCAACGTGTTCATTAATAAGGGCAATAACATTCCATTCTTTTTCCTTTAGCCATTATACAGAGGAGCAAGTGCGTAAAGTTGTCCAGGACCTTAAAGACACTTCATGCCCAGCAGATGACTGTCCCACTAACATCTTTAAAGACTCTTGATTTACTTGTTCCCTGGTTTACGGAGCTCATAAAGTTATCTTTTGACGAGGGTGTTGTTCCATCTTCCCTAAAGGCTGCTTGGGTCACACTATTGTTGAAAAAGGTCAACCTGCAGGCCTATAACTAATGTGCCTTTCATCCTCAAAATCTTAGACAAACTGGCATATATTCAACTCCAGGGACACATTGAGTAATATAACATATTAGGCACACGACAGTCTGGTTATCGAGCACAGCATGGGACAGAAACTGCCATGCTTGACCTCGAGTCCATCTTGCCTGGCATGGCAGACAAAGGTCATCCTGCCCTGCTGATGCTCTTAGACCTCTCTGCAGCCTTTGATCTTGTCGATCATGTACTACTAGTGAACAGGCTCAGAGAGGTTGCTCATTGTTCCACCTTAGCATTCAATTGGATAGCCTCATTTTTGGGACCTCTCACTGTACGGGTATGTGTAGGGAATGATCACTCTTCTCCCATTACACAAACATGTGGTGTCCCCCAGGGCTTCTGTTTGTCCCCGCTCCTGTTTAATATCTGCATCCGGCCTCTGCTTGACTTGTTGAACAGCTTGGGAGTCCAGTATACCAACTACGCTGATGATACTCAGGTTGTTATTCAGTTCAGCCAGCACTACAAGCAGGACCTCTGTGCCCTCAATACCATCTACAATGCCACTCAGAATTGGATGGCCTGTAAATCTCTGGCCCTCAATTGTAAGAAGACCGAACTCATGATCGTTACCACCAAAGCTGGTCGGTGCAAGCTCACATCGGACTACTCAAGTTCTTTAATTGAGGATCACATTATTCCGGTCTCCAAGAAAGTCAGAACCTTAGCAGTAGTCTTGGATGATGAATTATCTATGAAGCCTCATGTATCATAGATCCGGTCCACATGCAGTCTGATCACTAAATGCATGAACTATATTCATACTTTTATCACCTTTGGAAACTACACTCTGCTCTCCACTGCTTTACTCAATTCCTGGCTCATTTATTGCTAGATATACTATACTTGTGGAAGGAATATTATTAACAAAAAGACAACTTCAGAAGTGGGAAGGCATCTCACAATAAAAGAACACCAACTACAGGTAGTGCCTCATCCCAAGCATCAAGTGCGGGGTCAGTATCGCAAGAACGACAGACAACTGGAGAAATAGATGAACAAGTACCATCGACATCAAGACTGACGAAAACACCAACAGAGAATATTGCCTCTTTTTTAGACTGGGCAAAACAAGAAGAGGCAAGAAGAAAAAACCCATCCCGGAAGGTGAACTTCACGCAAAAGAAAAATTTGTGATTAATATTTCCGACTACAGGCTAAGCAAATTTGTGGAAAAAACCCTACATAAGGGTATCTCATTTGTCCCGAATTACAGCAGTTTACTTTTAAAAGAGAAGATCGTTTTTTTTTTTTTCAAGATAACCCGAAAAATGAGACTAAAGTTATTTTTTGAAACATGTGAATGGGGAACACCCAAAGAGGACTGTAAATATTTAGAAATGAAGCCAAAAAGTACATTCATGCCTCCAACACAGAATCCCTTACTGGACGTGTTCCAGAAACAAGTTCTAAAAGACCTTGAAAAACTAAACTATCAAAAAAGAACAAAGTCAAATTTTACAAAAAGAGAACAACAAGTGTTAGACAAACTTTGGAAGAACCCTAACCTAATTCTTAAACCAGCAGACAAGGGAGGAGCGTTAGTATTAATGAACACAGAACAATATAGAATGGAGGTGGAAAGGCAACTGGCTGACAAAAACAATTATCTTGACATTTTTGAAAACCCTTCAGAAAAAGTATGAAAACGGATTCAGGAAACATTGGAGGAAGCAGAGATTGACCAGTTGATAAGTTTTCGTATCAAAAACCTTTTAACAAATCAATATCCATCTATTCCAATTATATACATACTACCTAAAGTGCATACAAATTTGACAAATCCACCTGGAAGACCAATAATCGCTGCTAACGGTCTCTTAGAGCCTTTAGCTCAATATATAGACCGAGCGATCCAACCATCAATTTATAAACTCCGAACGTACATCAAGGAATACCAATGATTTCCTAAATAAAATAAGATCTAGAAATCGATGAAGAAAATGACATCCTCTTTACGATGGACGTTGTGAGTTTATATACGAACATTACTCATGAAGGCTGATTAGAAGCCATGGAATGGCTACTACTAAAACCAGACACAGATTATAAAGTGGACAAGGTCTTTATTGTAAAACTACTAAAGATTGTACTACAGAAAAATGTCTTCATGTTTGAGGAGAGATATTTTATACAAACATCCGGAACTTCAATGGGGGCAGCTATGGCCCCCAGTTACGCCAATACCTTCATGGCCTACTTGGAAGAAAAGAACATCTTCAGTGATGAAAGATGGACGAAACATTTAAAATGCCTAGTACGTTTCATTGATAACATATTCGGTATCTGGAATGGTCCAGAACAAGAGTTAATGATGTTTTTTCAACATCTAAACACAATGGCTCCAAGAATAAAATTGACAACTAAAACAAGTAAAGAAACAATTGAATTTTTGGATGTACAAGTATATAAAAAAAGAGGGAAATTTGAAACCACAATATACACTAAACAAACAGACAGAAATAGTATACTTCATGCAAGTAGCTTTCACCCAAGGGAAACAATAGAAAGCATACTGTGTAGTCAGTTCTTGAGATATAGACGGATCATCTCTGAACAAGAGGAATATGACAAGAAAACAAAAGATTTAAAAAGCAAATTCGAAAAAAGAAGATATCAATCATCTAACATCAACACAAGTGCAGAAAAAGTCAAACACAAGCAGGACAGATGCACTTGAACCAAAAAGTAGTGAGGAAGGAGAGAAATTAGTGTATGTGACAACCTTTCCACAACAGAGTCCCAAAATCAAGAGGATAATTGAGAACATTTTGACTACTTTGCCTCTTGATCCAATGATGAAAAGACTTTTCCCAGAACTACCCCTTTTTGCCTACAACAAGAGAAAGTCTATAAAAGAACATTTGATCCAAGCAGACTTTGCAGCAAAATGAGAAACATTGGAAAATCATAAATGGACGGTACCTTGTCACAAATGCAACAATTGCAACAATCTAATTAAAGGTAACATCAACCACCCTCATAAAGGGTACAAGATTCATCTCTACCATTCATCTACATGTGATTCAAAAAATGTAGTTTACGGAATAAGATGGCCTTGTGGCATATACTACATTGGAATGACCACCAGGAAGGCAAAAACAAGATGGTCTGAACATAAGTCAAATATAAGGATGAGATCGGATAAATCGCCAGTGGCATAGCACTTCAAAAAAGAGAGACATAACATTTCACAAATCCGATTCATCATATTGGAGCAAGTCAAGCCATCAAGGAGGGGTGGAAACTTAACCAAAATGCTACTGCAAAAACATACATACTGGATGGAAAAACTGAAAGCAATGCAGCCTAACGGAATGAATGCAGATTGGGACCTAAACAGCTTTTTGTGAATTATCAAACACAGTTGGAATATCTAAAGAGTAAACCTTTTTTGGAGTAATCATTTTGGGATAATTGTAAAGGTTCAGTGTCTAGCGACAGATGAGAACAGCCAAATAAATCCACATATCATTTGGATTCCAAGTACAAATATAGAGAACACGGTACAAAGAAGTTTGCTACAAGATGGTGACCAGGAAAAATATAGACAAGTCACCTCCTCTAAATAACGGTTACACTAACCAGGAAATGAAAACCGGTCGGTTCCCATAGCTATGAGAACAACAAGGGCAGCGCAGCGCTGGTGTGAAGGATGACACTAAGTAATGTCGAACTATGAACAAGGTGAGGAGAATAATGCTGTACCAAAATGATTAGCAGTCGAGTGCTTAAAGATGGACAACTTAGAAGAATCTACCTTGTTAATACCCAACAGGGGACGCGCTGGAATACACGGCATGTGACACGAGTGAGAACAGGAGACGACTCGCATATAAGTAATAGAGCAGAATACCGTGTTAGAGGTGTGAAGCAAGGAAAGCATCGAACAAGACTTGGAAGGTACCTTTTACTAACTTATAACAAAAATGAACCTCCCCGGAAGGCAGATTAAAAAATAAAGACCCGTAACGCAGCTATGTGCCGATTAGAGCTCCAAAAATTATATCGAACAACTGCACGCCATCCAGCGGCATTAAGACTCCACATCAGCTCACCAGCAGAGGTGAGAAATTTGAATACATGATGAATGGAATAGATAGGAATGAAACATGAAGAAAATATAGGTATTTGTACTGGGGCACAGCGCCATTATTGTAGCGACTGGTCCCGGTATAAAAACTGCTGTGCCACAACAAGGATTCAATTGACTTCAAATTCACTTTCAGATTTGGTCCACATGGTGCTCCATTTGAAGTCGAGATATAGGTTGAAGACCTGGATGAATACTCAACAAAAGTAGTATCTCGGCAAACAGGAGAAATCTACAACCACAGATCTACAGGTCAGAGGGCTGGGTCATTACCACTGTCTTTTGAAAAATTAAGAAATTGATTTAAAGTAAAAAAGCTGTGCAACAAAACTAATAGGAATATAAATATGATTTAATTTGCAGAAAAACTTTTCTTGAAAAAGACACTTATCCACACCTGAAGAAGGGCATGACTAGCCTGAAACGCCTCATGAATACATGGTTCACTACAATAAGAAGATCATCCGTTAGGAACTATGTAATGAATCTTGAAAAAAATGATTAGTGTAGCAGGAAAGAGAATAATCTATCAATGATTCCTAAGAGACATTGATCATATGTGTTTTTGGATTTAAAACAGTCACTAAGAAGTATTGGAAACTGTTTTGTAATGTCATGTTTATACACGGTTTATTATTATTGATTTTTAATTTTTACTTTATCTAATTCAGATTAAAAAGCTTACACTAAAAATGTTTCCTTGTAGAAGTATGATTTTGCATCATTAGATGCCCAAAAGTGTGCACGGAGCATTGGTCACTTTTTTTTTAAGTTACTCTATATATTGCTCTACTTAAGTTGATCCTGTAGCCCAGGATTTGTCTCTGTGGCACCTAAATAATATGATTCGGTTTATTTAACTTAGTACTTGCATTGAATGTACATATATTTGTTGACAGAAGGTGTGCTTCTCTATATCTTTTTACGATTTCGATTATTGCAACAGCCTGTTGGCTGGTACTACCGCTCTCCACATTCGAGCCCTACAAGTCACGCAGAATAATGCAGTACAAGCAACGTTTGATCTTCCTCTTAGCACACATTTAGGAAAGCCCTACATTGGCTTCCCGTGAAACAAAGAATCTCAATTTTAACATTGGCCTACAAATGCTTGTCCCACTCATGTCCTGCATACTTATCTGATCGTACCAAGAGTAAGATACCCACCAGAAATCTTCGGTCATCTGTAGCACCCACACTTGTCCAACCAAGATTTAAATTGGTGCACTTTGGTGGCACTAGTTTTGATGTTAAAGCACCCCTTCTCTGGAATTCTCTTCCTGCCTCCATACGTCTTATTAAAGATTGCGCCTCATTCAAAAAAAGCCATTAAGACTCACCTCTTTAACCATAGTCCTGACTAATGCACCACACCCTCTCTTCTGTTCACCTCTGGTACGACTGTTTATGCCCGTAGTTTGTCTTGTCCTGTTGTCTTTGCGTACTGACGCTTACGGGCATGTGGCGTGTTACAAAAATTTAAATAAAATAAAAAAAAGATATCAAGGAGGCGAGAAATATAACCTGCATTCATTTGGCAAATACAACTGTGAAATAAACGGCACCAATGTGTCTCATGTCTTCCCAGAAGTTGTGAATTGTAATGTTCTTGAAAGTTAAAGATTGCTTTCTAGAAGGTTTGAAAAAAATCCACAACAGGGTACTTTTTGTCCTGGCATGCGAGTATACCAGGGCAGGGATGTTTTAGTGGTAGTCCTGACAGGTTAGTGAACCAGGAAGTACTGCATTGTGGTTTGAAGGATTTGTGAAGAAGTGGCAAGACCACTAAAGTGTTTCATTAATTGTTGTGGAATCACCCTGACAAAACGTTGCTACAGAAGAATTATAAAAGTGTTTGGTTTTTCAAGAAGAAGAAATTGTGTTGAATTCTGTATTATAATTGGAGAGATAGACTTGTCAAATTGAACTGTTGCTTAAATTGAAAGAATTTTGAAGCAAGAGGAACTTAATGACCCAAGCTTGGCTAAAAAGAGGAACTTGATTCTTTGGACTGTAAAGTGAATATCCTGGTTTGAATCTGGGCATGGGGAGTGTTAGGCAGAATCCTGTGCAGTCCCCTTAGGGACCACTACATAAGATTAGGACTACTAGTGGCAGTACAAGTTCACCTTTGGTGCAAGCCTGTACTACACAGAAAAAGTGGTAGCAGTGGCTGAGCAGCCAGACTTATCTCAAGAGCAAATGAGCAGTAGTAGAGATTACACAAAGGACTACAATTACAGTGACTCAAGCAAACACTGACTCAAGGTTTCTGGTTAAAAAGTAAAAGTACATTTATTTTTAAACAATCTGTTCACAAAACACTTCACTTCTATTAAATTAAAACCACACTTTGAATACACTACACACAACCAATTCCTCTTAAGGTCAATTCAAGGTAAATACATTAGGATTTGACAGACCGGTGTTGTAAACAAAGACGTTACCGGCGGTACATACGTGATCACCTTTTGACAGTAATGACAGTTCGGTCTTACTAAATAACCGCGTACCCGTGGAAAGAAATGAAGTCAAACACACTTAGCACAAAGAATTAAAACAAGGGAATAGTTAGGAAAAATCACAGGCAATACTTTTATCAAGGCAATAGAATCAGAGGACTTGCTCTAGGATGCAAATATAGTCAATAGGCCTGCGCCAGTGTCACGGGAGCAGATGCTCTGTTGTCGAGGATCACACGTTAAGAACAGTTCGAGATTCAAGATACCAGGACTACTTAGATATTGTTATAAGAGGGAAGGAAGAAAGGACAAGCCTTCGTGGAGGAAAAGGGTTCACCCCGATTCCATAAGGTCGGACAAAGAGAACGACCAAAGGACACAGTACCTTATTCCGCTGAAGAACGCTGGTGCCACAGCAGTTGTTCCTGGTAGTTCCTGCAAACTCACGGTTCCTGAAGCTTCAGTCGTGGGGACAAGAAGGACGACGTCTGGAGCGATCTGCACTACCCAGGGATGAGGCCAGCAAAAGCAACGATGAATAAAAGGTGTGCTCCTTTAATTCAGGAGAGGGCTCTTCTGATGGCTATCCGGACCACTACAGCACTGTGCAGTGATTTCGACCCAGGAGAGGATTCTCGGGCTGAAGGAGGGTGAGCTGGTTGATCCCACCAGGCTCAAGGGAAGAAGACTCCGGACTGGAACTTCTCTTGTCATTGAAGGGTAGACAGCTCAGGACTGCAGCAGGGCTTCACCGAGACTCGGGGTTACATTAGCCGTCTTCTCCGATTCGCTTCGGTTCTTTACAGTTCCAGTGGCGACTCTGACTTCCAGCCCAAGAGTCCTGCCTTTCATGCCAAAATCCCCCATTCACACAGCCTGGCTGGCAATCACTCAGCAGGGGGGTTGTCCAGCCCGGACAACCACCTCAGCCAATCAATACAAAGTGCGACTTGGGTCTCCAAGGAGACCCTGTGCAGGGGGTGACTACACCTCTCCCTCACATTCAGCCAACTGCCCAAAAGGAGGACTTCTCGAGAGAAGCCCACCAAACGACGGTGAACAAAGGAGGCAAACCTGGTTTGCCGCGCAAAGTAAAACACAAGAAAGATTTTAACAAGAAGAAATGGCGACGAAACCCAACCAGAGCCAAATTAAAACCAATATGGTCAAGCGGGTTTCATGTTCGAGGCTACTATATTAGCCTAAAACATTACCACGTTATGTAATATAACAGCTGTAGAAAAGTTAGGGTAGATACCACTGCCACCAGCCAAGTCTTAGTGTTAAGAGTGCAAAACAATGCTCCAAGAGGCACAGATAAAAAGGGATAGTAGTTAACACTTTCCAGTACTCCATGTAAGATGGGGTGTACTGGATCTGTGGTAAATGGGCCTATATAAAGTTAATGGCAACTTTACAGTAGTCAGCCCCAGAAAAATTGAGTCAGTGGGAAGTCTAAAAGACAACCCTGTGTTAATGCACTGAAGGTACTGTGTAACACACAAATAAAAAGATTATACCTAGGGAGTTGGTGAGACTCCATAGCCCATGAGCACAAAAAGTACAACACACGTAAAAATACACTGTTAGAGGGGGAAAAAGGTTCACGCTCTTACCAAGTGGAAAAAATAAACCCCAGAAATCCAGCAAAGCTGCTGAGGGACTCACTAGGTAAGGAAAATTAGCCATTGAAGGATAATTCTCTCTAACAGGGAGTCGACCAGGTTACAAGGACATGCAGTTAATAGGTCTATGGTGAATTTAACAGTTATTTCTGTTATATTTGAACTGCCATATCTCTTTCTTTATGAGCTTGATTTATGTATAAGTGTGAGGGACAGATTCTTTTTTTTTTAAGAGTATTTTCCTTTTTGTTTATTTGATGGGTAGGGAAATCATTGTTAGGCTAGGGATAGTGAGGCATTTATCAAATCCTTTTTTGAGTTAATAAAAATGGCTTACCAAGTTGTCCACCTCACATTGGAGAGACCAAAAGGTTGGATGCATGGAGCAGGAAGATTTTCAACACTTTGAGCCTGGGTCTCGGGTCTGTTAACACCTCTTGTGTGTCAGCCAAATTCTCCTTTGTCCTTTGGGCAGTGATGGCCGAGGCGGCTGAGCACTTCCCGAAAGGGAGATGCGCAACGGCTTTGAGACCCTGATTAAGGACAGCAAGCAAGCCTTCTGCCAGATCTTGCAGCGTGGCCTAGACACCACAGACTGCGTCGCGAGGAAGATAGCAGCCAGCACCATCTTGCAGTGTTTTGCTTTGCTGAGGGCTTCCAGCTCCTGGTCAAGCCCTTCGATGGCATGAACTTTTTCTGCACCAAAGCCCACAAATCAGTCCAGACGTTTCAGGCCTCTAAGGTGAAAGCCAAGTCGCTGGGGCTGGCGGTGCAGCAACTGTGTCCCATGATCCTGACAGCAAGGAGTTTTGCCCCTTTGCCTCTTATGCCCATAGGGATAGAGATCCGGCTCCCTTGGCAGGCAAGGACAACGCTGTCCCTATGGGGTAGGTGATGCAGTGCACCTAGAGGAGATGTTTCCACCTCCACAGTGCCCTCTGCAACCCCTGGTGCAATGTTTCTGTGAAGCAGACTTCCACCAATCAGTCCATGTTTGGGGAGTAATGTAAAAATTCACCTTGGCCGCCTGGGTCTTACAGGCTGAACAGCAGTAGGCATACTTTCTCTTTTTGCCCTCTGCCATTCAAACCACCCTCCTTGTCACCAACCTTTGCATCCGGAACCTCTCCTTCTGGAAGAGATCCATCTGCCTCTTGCTGTTAAGATAGTAACCCGTTTGGAACTAGGCAGGGTTTGGTAACCATATGTTTTCTGGTGCTGAAGCAAGACACAGGTCTGAGATCCATCATGGTTTTTCGGCTTTTGAAATTGTACTTGCGCTAGGACAAGTTCAAGATGTCATGTAAGCCCAAATCCTCCAGGCCACCCTGTACTTGAACGACTGCCCACTCTCCCTGGATCTCCAGGATGCATACCGTCATGTGGACATCCACAAGAAGGACTTGAGATTAAAAGTAGGAAACTGTTATTTCCATTTCAAAGTCCTCCCTTTCAGCCGCTCTTCTGCATCCAGAGTCTTTGCTTAGCTGTTAGAAGTATTGGCGGCTCGCCTCAGGAGGGAAGCTATTCAGGTCTTCCCTACCTGAACGAGCTGCTTGTCCGTGCCTGCTCACCAGAGCTATCATTGGTGTACCTGTACCAGACGTGTAGCCTATTTCACAGCCTGGGCTACTTCCTGAACTTCAAGAAGTCTCAGGTTTTGTCGTCCCAGTCCCTTCGATTTATCAGGGTGGTCTTGGACATTTGCCTGGGTCAGGGTTTCCCACCCGAGGACAGAGTGGTGAACAACTTCATGATGGACCAGAAAGGCTAGGGTGCTTACCTACAAGTTCTGATGTTGAGTGGACTGTGGTCCCCATCGGAGTTCTAGGAGCACATCAATCTGCTAGAGCTAAGGACAATCGGTCTGCCCCTGGGCAATGCTGTACTGGTCCTGACGGACAATACTGTAGCCATACATTACCTCAACGGGTGACATGGGCTTGTTGCCGCTGTGCAGAGAAGCTATGTGATTGTGGTTCTGGAGAACAGTGCGTCTGCTGCGTCCCACCTGGCCGGCAAGGATAAGACTCTAGCGGAAGCATTTAGCAGAGAGTCGTCACCCTCCAATGAGTGGGAGCTTTGCCAGTAGGTTCTGGCAGAGATTTTCTGCCTCTGCAGTACTCCCTAGTTGGTGGTCCTCACTGCCAGTGTAAAAGGGAAGTGTAAGTGATTCTGATCCATGGAATTTCCTAGTCGGGGAGCTCTAGGGGGATGCTTTGATGGCTGAATGGGACTGCCTCCATGTTCCTGCCGATCCCAGTCATTCTGCTGGTTCTCAGAGTGCATCTGTTCGGAGCCATGATTATCTTGATCGCTCCGGACTGGGCCAGGAGAACGTGGTACCTGGAGTTGCTGGACATGCCCATCTGGCGTCCCATTCGGAGGGGAGGATCCTACACCCGAACCTCCTCAGCCTGAACCTTCATGCCTGGCTGCTGAAAGGCTGAGGTATAGGGAAGTGGATTTGTCAGAGGACGTTCTGGACATAAACTTATCTGCTAGAAGACCCTCCTGACATCAAGTCCATTTATGCCTGCAGGTGGCCGGTGTTTTTGACTTGGTGCCAGGAAAAGGATCTTTACTTTTACTTGCTTTACTTCCCCTGTTTTGGAATTTCTGCTGTCCTTGGCCTGTACCGCCTACAGATTGGTACAGTAAAGTTGTATATTGTGGCCATTTCTATTTTTTAAGAGTACCCCGTAGCAATGCTCCTTTTTCACAATTCGCCACCATTATTCAATTCCTGAGGGGTCTTTCCAATAGGTTCCCCCACGACAGTTTGTTCCGGCGTGGGATTTAAATTTAGTGTTGACGTTGTTAATGGGCACTCCGTTTGAGCCCCTTCATTCTTGTTCTTTAAGACTGCTCACCCTTAAGGTGATTTTTCTGGTTGCCATCTCTTCCACTAAACCAGTAAGTGAGCTCCAGGCTCTGTCCGTTAGTACTCCCTACTTGGTTTTCTCCAGGGAGAAGGCGACATTCAGATTTAGACCCTCCTTCCTTCCAAACGTGGTCTCTGATTTCTATCTTTCTCAAAAGATGCCACTGTCCTCATTCTATATTGTGCCTCACGCTCCCAAGGCAGAGGAGCATTTTCATTGGCTAGATCCGGTGCAGGACCTCAAGTTCTTTGTCTCTCGGACAAGGGAGATGTGAGGAACCAGGAACGAGACACAGACTTAGAAGACTGGTTGTTGGTTGTTGTTTTAGTTTATTTGTAAAGCGCAGCCTAACCCTAACGTATCTGGGCGCATTCAACTTAGAGCATAGTCCATAGTACGCATACAATAAGAAAATAAATAGTTACAAGAGTATATATACAGCGTGACGACCAGGTTACAAAGGGGTCAAAGCCGGGAGTCAATGCAGAATCCGTCAATGCAGGCAATACGGTACATTAAGTGGAACGGGCAGCTCGTACTAGAATGGCTACAGCGATGGTGAAACTGAGATCAGATTATTAACCTTGCTGGGTGAGGAGCAAATCTTTTACCTTGGCTCTAAAAGGCCAAAAAGCAGATTCAGCTCTGATGTTTGAGGGGAGCGAGTTCTAGCATTTTGCTGCTAGCACAGGGAAGCTCGCTCCACCAGCTTTTTTCAAGTTAAACTTGGGGATGTTCAATTGGTTTGATTACGGGGCTCTGGTAGGTCTGGTGGAGCAGTGCCTTGAGAATTTGTCAGAGTTATTGGGGTGCTGACATGGATAGGCATTTGTGGGTGATGACTAGGGTGCTTAGTTTAATTCTATCTCGTATTGGGAGCCAACGAGCCTCCTTTCTGAAGGTGGAGATGTGGGTGTTAAGTGGAAGGTTGAGGGCGCATCTGAGGGCGTTGTTCTGTAGAACCTGGCTCTTTTTAGGTTGTGATAAGTGGAGCCAAGCAATAGTATATTTCAGTAATCCAATTTCGACAGAATCAGTTTCCTTGCTAGAGTGAGGCAGCTGTGAGTAGACAGGAAGGGTTTGCAAGCATTGTTATAAACTTGTATTTAAAAAATAAGAGGGTTGGAAAAGTGCTCACTGTCCCTATTCTAGGAGGTATTGCCCTACCTCAACCAAAACTAAGGGTCTGTCCTGTGTCAAGATGTCCAAAGCAAAAATGGGTAATAAGTGAATGATTGTTTTATAACACAATTATTTTTAAAAAAAGATAAATTTAGAAAGACTGATCTGTGACCGCACAGAGCGGTCTTTCTAAATGGAACTGTCAGCCCCTGCAAGCCACACGGGCATGGCAGAGCCAGAAGAGGAGTCGCATGAGTGCTGTTAAGTCTGTATGTGTGTGTGCGTGTCTGTGTGAAAACAAATATATGAGCGAATGTGAAGGCAGAGGGCAAAATTAAACTGTTTGGGAGGGACAGGGGGCTCGGCCAGTGAAACCCTCCAAATGTTTACAAATGTGCGTTTTTTGGCATTGAGAGCTGCACAAAATCAACCAAAATAAATCTTTCTTTTTTTTGTCTTTGTTAAAAAAGTAGAAAAAAGACATTGAACCCAAACATGGCCTGTCTGAAATCCTATTGTGGCCCTTGCATTCTAGAAAATAACTAAGTTAGCGAAGGATATGTCTTTGGCCGTGAAAGCGCACACATGTTCAAGTTCAACAAAAAGGTATAATTCCAACCAAAGTATATAGTGTTCACAATTCCAGGGAATATCGCGCTTCACCAGGTTTCTTCACAAGAAAACAAACGTTCATAGAAACAACTTCTTAGTAGCTTAACTGGATAACTTCCTCCTCTTGTTGTTACAATTCACTTCAGGAGAAATGACTCCCTTCCCCAGGCTTTTATGACGTTCAATATTAGTCATCCCAAAATGCATGGATCTTCTTTGGGATTCTCCTTTCAAAAAGAACACCACAACTTGTTGCAATACATCTGGTGTACTCTCCTGCCAGTTTCTTCCCACATTTAATGCAGTTCACACATCCTAAGGGCAAGGGTCTATCTTAGGATTCACTTTTTACCATATATATAGTTCTTTTCACCTACTTGACTTTGCATGGTATACTCGCCTGCCAGAACTTTCTCACAACTGTAAGGGAGGCATGGTACACAAGTATGACATTGACACAAGAGGTACAAGTTTCTAAACCTTTATTCAAAAAGTGTGTAATGGGGAATTATGTATGCATTATGTATGCAAAGGAAAATCAGTGTTACAACATAAAGGATGAAGATGGCTGAGTCAGCTCTCCTCCCCACGTTGGACAGCACGTAGTAAGGCAGCTCCTGTAAACAGGATGACACACTCTGGCTCAGATTCTTAAAACAAGGCAGTTCAAAACGTGGGTTGAGGCCTGCTTGGCCTTTGCGTTAAAGTCACTTATTCCAGTTCACCAAAAGTTCTTTCACAGTTCAACAAAAAGTTCACATAGGTCTCCCTCCGTCGTACTCGGACCTCTGAAAGCATTAACAGTTCACATAGGTCTCACTCAGGCTGTCTTTGACCTCTCAATCAACAAGTACCTGATTCAAAGTATATCTCCCTCAGCAGGGCTCGGACCTCGCAATCACAGCACTTGCAGGGGTTCCCTTCCCCAAGCGTTATTCACATTGGTTAGGGGTACCCTTCCCCTAACATATTTTACAGTTCAGGTCTCCCTCAGTTGGGCTCGGATCTTTCACTGATGTCGAAGACTTTTGAATGTGCAAGTCCTTTACTGTAGACCTCCTCAGGACCACTTTGACTTTCACTTCAGCTCTCTGGTTGGGTATTTGCACCAATGTCTGTTGGTCTTGGTAGTCCCCTACCATAAGCAGAAAAGTTCATAGTAATCTTTTTCTCGAAGCATTCACCTTTTAAGTTCCCCTGTTACCGGGTGTAATCTCCACCATTTCTCATTTCAGAGTTCGTTCAGAGACTTTTGAGTGGGCGGCTACTTTTCCCTGAACCACTCTACTCTGTATCACTGTGTATCACTGGCTTCAAAGTTATTGTCACTTACGTTTCACTACTGGTTTGCTTTCCCTCGCGTCTCATTAGCATGTGCGCAACCTTCAATTGTTAGATACATTGTTGTGGCTTCAACCTTTCCTTAACGCACACCGGTCTTTCATGTCTTTCGTTAAGTCACCGGCTGTGTGTATTGCTTGTGGTTTTGATTCACAAGTCAAGTTTGATACCACAGGCTTTGCCTCGACTCCCCAACTCTGTTGTTCACCCGGGACGGTCGCTGGCATTCTTGAAACGCAATGCAGTCTTCTTGTCTGGGAATTGGCCTTCTGTGCGTATCCTTCACGGCTCTTCGGAGGCAACAACCTCCTGCAGGGATCTCTTGGGATTCCCAACCCTTTGCTCTGGTCCCCCAATCGGTCGTTCTGCTCCAGTGGGTTTGCCTTCGCCCCGGAAGATCAGCTCCTTCTTGTGTTCCACCTTGCTCAATGTGTGTATCTATGTTCTGACTTTTATTCGTGTGGGGAGAGCTAATGGGTATCGTATGTATGCTATTTATTTGTTATAGTTGCATTAAGTTCATTAAAACTTCTACAACTGTTAAAATTATTTTCATAAAAATCACTTCTGTAATTAATATAATAAAGATAAAACAGATATACATATTTCATCAACTATTCCAATTAACATTCAAATGGAATAACATAGGCTAACATACCATTTATCACTTCAGTGTATGAACATGTATCATATGCATGGAGGTTAGAAAGTACTTTAATCTTTCCTCCTTTGCATATGTCAAAGTTGTCGAACATGACTGCTACGCCATGCAGAACATTTGTATTCTGATTTCTTTTTATAACTGTTCAGAGTTTCACTACATGTAGCCAAACACTGTGTAGCGCAATATGCATGGCTCCAGTGTCCGTGTTCAGAGAATAATACCGGAAAGCCGCAGTTTTAAGTGCATCGCATTGATACACAAAGCGACCATATGCCGACATGTATATCGAACCCAAGCACGGTCACTCAGTAAGATCATGTCTTACTGTCTCAGGGTTAGTATTGCAGTTGCAAATGCGACAATAGCGTTGCTCTTAAGGCAATTGCCATTTGGCTCCCATGGGGCTCTAAAAAAGAGTTGGTTTGTCCGGATAAGCTATCAGATTTTACTGGCATCTTGGTCGGGGCACCTCAAAAGATAGTTTTGTGCATGAAAGTATGAATGGATAATTCCCTCTGTTGGGGGATAATTATGAAGTGTACTCGTATGTATGTAATTGCGTTCCCAATCCATACTTTTCAATCTTTTTTTGAAAGCATGTTTCATAACATTAAAGTTACCACATTGGGCTTCATCGATTGACCAATGCCTTATCATATAATATCATATGTTATTGTGAGTGGTCTTTCCCATAGTGATGCTGTTGTTACCTATTGTTCTTAACATTTGACAATCCGGGTGAGTAACCCCTAATACCTTCCCCTTCCTTCTCACACCAACTTGAATTTAAATCAAATAACTGAATTATTGCCCCTCTTCTCTTCTTGACTACCTCCTCTCCCTTCCTTCTCACCTTTCCCTCACCTCCTCCATCTAAGGGAACTCTTCTACATATTGTTTCACTGGTCTATCTCATGATTGTAAATATGCTTCTTCCATTATTGTACCTTGTTGTTATATTGTAAAGTGCTTTGGATTAAAGCACTATATAAACCTAGTAAACATAACCGCTTGCAATGGTATTAGGCCTCTCCGCTTCCAGATGGTAGCTTTGAGGGAGGGAAGGCCTCATTCAACTCTTACGTATTGAATGGGACAGCAGGATGGAAGTCTCCATACGGTCCACCAAAAATGTCCTTCAGCTCTATCCAGCCAAGATAAGTTTCTAATAAAGAGGACCTCTAGTCCATATGCTATCACTGGAATAAACCTCTGGGTGTATAGCATCATGATCCCCTTTAAAGAGTACCCTGCATTATTAGAGACGAAGCTGCTTAAAAGCAATGTTATCTATTTTGCACAATAAGAGGGGTATAGCTTAGTCTGCTATGTATTTCATTGGCGAGATATTTATAGGATACAGTTTAGTTTTTTAAAATATATTTTATTGATTTAATCACAATCAACATACAACAAAACCTTGCAGTACATGTCATAATATTTTGAATTTTGCATATATCATTCAATGTCTGCTATCTGCCACGACCCCCCCCCCAATACGAGCCTACTTCACTTCCGCTTCTTCTACTCCCAAAGGGGGTTCCCCTTTCTGTGTCTTCAGCAGAGTCCTGGTCACTCGACCGGTCCTGGGTGGGCGCATACAGTGTAGCCACTAAATGTTTCCAAGCTGTCAGGGTATCTGCTTCTTCCTCCCCTCCTCTATTACCCGCTTCATGCCACACTGCTGTTTCAGCTTCCGTCCATTTCTGAAGGTCTTTCCACCAGACTTCTATCCTTGGTCTGTTGCATGCCTTCCATCCCATGGCAATTCTATGCTTAGCAAGTATGTATGCCAAGTCCTTTAATTTACTTACATGTTTTAGTTGGCATGGTCTAGGGAACCCTCCTACCAGACATGCCCACGCTGATTCGACATTTACCTTAATCCCTTTTTCATCTAATCAGTGGGCCACTTCTTCCCAGAATTTCCCAATCTCTGGACATGCACAAAACATATGCGTCATCCCAGCATTTTCTTCCCGCATTTGGGGCATGTTTGCCTCTACCGTGTGATAAATAGTCAATCCCCAATGATCTGAACGTATTTATCTCCCATGGTATTGGTACGTTTGGTAATTGATCGCGATTTACCCCCGCGTACCTCCCTAAAGGGAATATGTATGATTTTTTGGGGTTCACCGCTATGCCAGATAGCGACGCAAATCGCTCCATCACTTCCAGGACATATTGGAGGTTTTCTTCAGGGTATCGTAAGTACAGCAACATATCATCTGCGTATAATGAAACTAAATGCGGCTCCCCTTTTATGCTGATCCCTATCGTCTCGTACTGCTGTCTCAGGTATATCGCCAGGGGCTCCAGTGCTAAAATATACAGCATCAGGCACCACAGCATCCTTGTCTAGTACCCCTACTAAGTCTCCGAAATAATCGCTCCCGTTTTGGCCAGCGGTGCACTATATAGTAGTTGGAACCATTTGAGGTACCCAGGCCCTATCCCATAACTAGTCAGGGCTGCTATCAGCCAGGGCCTCTTGACAGCGTCAAAGGCTTTTATTGCATCCAGCGATACAATCGCAATCTCACCCGAGTCTCCTTTCATATGCTCTATAATCCGGTGAAGTCGCCTGAGGTTTTCGGCTATGTTCCTGCGCGGAACATATCTGGTCTGATCAGGGTGTATTAGTTTGTTAATGAAACGTTTCATTCTGTTTGCCAACACCGCTGTGAGCATTTTGCCATCTTGGTTTAGCATCGATACCGGTCTGAATGATCCGCAATCCTTGCCAGGCTTATTGGGTTTGGGGAGTGGGATAATTATCGCTTCTCTCAGGGATTCTGGTAGCCTCCTTGTTTCAAATGCCTCATTTAGCGTTGCTAGCAGCGGGGGAGCACCTTATTTCTATACATTTTGTAAAACTCACTTGGGAGTCAATCAGCCCCCAGGGTCTTGCTTGTGGGTAGCTGCACTACCACCCCTTCAGGTTCTTCTAGTGTGATTGGGGCATCCAGGTCCTCTCTCTTCACGCTTATTCGTGGCATGCCTATGTCTTCCAGTGTGTCCCTTATTTCCTTGCAGTCGCTCCCTTCTTTATCCCCATACAATTGGTGATAGTATTCTAGGAACTCTAGATTTACGCCCTCATGGGTGTCCACTATTTGCCCATCCTCCCCCGTTATTGCTCTGAACGTAGGCCTGGAGGTCTCACTTTTATAGAACCATGCCAATATCCTCCCTGGTTTGTCCCCACCCGCATGCTGCCTCTCTACATACTTTTTATAGTTCAGATTGCATAATCTCTCCCAGTGTCCCGCACACTCCTGTTGCAGTTGGATTATAGTTTCAGCATCCTCCTTGGTGCTGCCTCCCCTGCCCAACACATTTCTAGCTCTGTTTCTACTTTCTGAAGTTCTCTTAATATACCTCCTTGCCGCCCTTTAGACTTGGCTATAGCTATCCCTCTCACCACCACTTTGAAAGCTTCCCATGGTGTACCTGCCGACTCAACACTTCCAGTGTTGGTCTCGAAATAACTTATAATTTCTTCTCTCAAATCCTCCCTAAATATTGTGTCTTTCAGTGCCTCAGCTCTGAGTCTCCATGTTGGAATCCTGGCCCTTGGGGGTCGGTATTGCCATGTCAGAACCAATGGCGAGTGGTCCGATAGAACCCTTGCTTTGTATTCCGTCTGTACTATTTCTGCCGTCATCTCCTGTGTGGCAAACATGTAGTCTAGCCTCTTGTGCAAATTCTGAGGGGCAGAGTAATACCAATACTTTCTGTCTTGTGGGTGGTGCACCCTCCACATATCTTTGAGCCTAACAGTCTGCAAGGCCCTGGCAGCAGGGGTGGGCCCATCTGACCTATCTATCTTCGGGTTTAATGTACAGTTAAAATCACCACCCCACATCACCCTCCCTCCCCCTAGGTACAAGTTCATTTTGTTGTATAGGGTCTTGAAGTATGTCACTGTATCCTAATTCGGGGCATATGTGTTTATAATGAATATTTCTTTATTTTCCGCCAGCTCCCGTATTACCACCATCCTCCCATCCACCTCCACCATGGACTGTAGTAACTGGAATGGGCATGCGGTGCTACCCAAGTGATCACCCCTCTAGCATAAGCCGAATATGTTGCACCGATAACAGTCCCCCTCCACTTCTTCTGGCTTACCTCTAACTTTTCTTTTGTGAGGTGGGTCTCCTGTATTAGGGCAACATCTATTTTCTGCTTTCTTAGATGCATCATGACCTTATTCCTTTTTAGGTAGCTGTTGAGCCCCCTGACATTCCAAGTAATTACCTTAAGGTCCCCTATGTTCCAACTGTGTACTGCCCCCCTCTTTGTATCCCTCCAAGCTCTGCCTGGAGTGCCAATAATCGCGTATGTAAGATAGTTCCCCAACTTAAACTACCCTTAACCATTAACAATGCAACTTCCCCAACTTCCCTTCCTTCCCCCTTCCCTTCCCAGCCCCAACTTAATCCCCAACTCCCAACATTCCCACCCATATCCCAACTGATGCCCAGCTCCATCCCTGGATCTCAGGCCCCCCGCATCTAGCCCTTTTCTTGGCTATTGCCAGTGCTCAGGACACAGCAGGGAGATATCGCCCTAATGGCGTTTCAACTACTCTATCTACTGAGGAGAGGTTGCCTACATCCTGTGTCTCCTATGTTAAGCTATAGATCGCAGCGCACTTCCAGCTCATCTCTATCTTGCACACTTCTATATTAAAGTCCAACAAGTCCACCTATTGAGTGTGCCAGTTAATTAGCGTTCGCATTTTTCTAACATGCCCTTTGCACCCCCTTCAGGTACAACTGTTGTAGTATCACCCGCCCCCGAAAAAAGATAATAAACATGGCACTGGATCACTTATCCTTTTCATCTCGCTCCTGACCGTCTCCAGACTCTTGGAGGCCCTGGGCGTCCAGCCAACGTGTCTCCTCTTCCGGGGCCTCGAAGAAGTGTGCTTTGCCTTTGTGTAGGACCTTGAGTTTCACAGGGTACAAAAGCATATATTTGAATCCGGCTGTTTGCAGTCTTCTTTTCACTGCCACGTAGCTGTAGCGCTGTCCCTGCACCAGCACTGTGTAATCCGTGTATGCAGTGATAGTTGCCGACGCCCACGTTATTGTTCCACCTTTCTGAAAAAATTCCAGGATCTTTTCCCTGTATCTGTAGTTCAATATCTTTGCTATGATTGTGCGGGGAGGAGCCCCATGTTGAGGCCTCTTCGTCTGGGCCCTGTGCGCTCGTTCAGTCGTGAACCCCTGGGAGAGCTTGCTAGCCCCTATTTCCTGGATTATCATATTATCCACATAGTCCGAACCTTCTTCTCCTTCCGGTAGGCCCA